>NC_071270.1:10475051-11075051 GCF_023375685.1 Ictalurus furcatus
AACCCAACTGGCTTTCCACACCCCTGTGCAATGATTCAGAAGGAGAAAAACTTTTAAACACCGTGACAATGAGCTTTTTGCAGTAACATATAGTCACTAGAATAAAAAAAAAAAGGGATCACATCTTTAGTTACAAAACGTGTGTTGTGATGACGTCACATGATGTGTCTTGGACCAAAACTGCAAGCTCCTTCAAATACTGCAAAATTTGCTCGATTTTGCATTCATTTCTGTGATCGCAAAATCGGGAAGTCCTGGAGGGATTGAAAAGTGATGAAAAGTACAAGACTGTAGGAGAATACTCTATGACATACAGCATACAGCATGCAGTAGTTTGATGATAAACAGACATGCTGCAAAACAGCTTAGAAAAAAGACAGCACAATTAGGTTTTAGAATTAGAACACAAAGAAATAAGTATAAACAAGGATCTCACAATTTATTTTTGTCTCAGGTTTTGGCTACACACACACATATCAAAACAGCACACCAGCAAATCACAAGTATGTGTTACGTGTAAGTCTCAAAGAATTATTGAGTTTCAAATTTCAAACAGCATGAAAGCATGAAAGCTTCTCTGAATAAAAAATCACAGATACTAGTCACGGCAGTGTTTTATAGATTTTAATCTCACTACAAATCCTGCTTAAATCCACTAGTGATTTGTGTATGTGCCAAAGCCATGTAGTTCAACAGTAACGTTTTCAGCACATACAGCATTCGCTTTGCCTGTAAACACATCCTGTGTGTATTTAAGCTCCTCAGGGAGAGTACAGCCTTTTACAGGGTTTGATTTAGATTTCACTCTCAATAGCATGTGTAAACGGTAGCTTGTGCTCAAGGCAACAAAGGAAGCAGGGAAAGTGCAAGGCAGATAGATAGCACTCGTGCAGAGTGAAATCTGTGCAATCAGCATTGCGGTTTTTCCTACAAACGTTATAAATGATAAACTCTATGATTACACTTGAGAAGACGACTTTATTTGTCACATGTACATTACAGCACAGCGAAATGTCTAGTTCAGCCATGAAACTCTATCTGCGCGCCAAGTGGTTCCCTCGGCGCTGGTGCTGCAGCCTATCAGCCACGCTTCTCCATCTACGTGACCCTTTATTATCCCAACTAACTCGCAGGCTATGGCAAACTACGTGGGGGTTCCTCCTGCTGTACCCTTTGCGGCAGCAGCATGATTGTCTACATCTCTATGACTGTGCTTGTCTGTCAGAGCACGAATTCTTACTCGCTCAGCAGCAGCAGCCACATAGAAGATCTAGTCCTCCAAGACCAAACATACTTAAATTCAATTCCTATAAGTAAAGGCTGTTAATCTCATTTCAAGTGTTGTCATGTGACAGTGTGACAGTGTAACAGTGTAGCAGTAACAGTGGCAGCCTGGCAGTGCTGGGGCTTGAATCCCCGACTTTCTGATCAGTAACCCAGAGCCTTAACAGTTCAGCCATCACTGCTCCAGGCAAAAAATCAAATACTTAAGGTTTATAACTTGTCTTGTTGTCAGTATTATGTGATGTAGCACAAACATGATT
Source organism: Ictalurus furcatus (assembly GCF_023375685.1). Taxonomy (NCBI): domain Eukaryota; kingdom Metazoa; phylum Chordata; class Actinopteri; order Siluriformes; family Ictaluridae; genus Ictalurus; species Ictalurus furcatus. The sequence goes on from NC_071270.1 coordinate 10,476,596, forward strand.
GGATTTTCGTCTATGATCATTAGACCACCATATTCTAGGTCTGGCCTTCCAGACCCTCTTGGTGGAACAAATAAGACTGTATGTTGCACTGCTAGCTGATGAGTATCAGTACTAGTATTTGTACAGCACTCAGTTGGAATGTGATCCTATCTGTTGGAGGAGCACAAACGACAATCCGACTTACAAGTTCTGGTACAAATGACTTCCATGTGAAGGCAGTTAGACTGAGACAAGTCTGAGACAAGCACTTGGCAGATATCCAGACCCAAGCTTCGCTATTCTCTTTATCTTCACAAATGTTCTTGTTGTTTGTGGATGATTCGGTACCCTCCCCCACTCACTCCTAGACCAAGAAGGCCAGAAATAGATAAAAGCACCAATTTTAAGTAAATTAGCCTTGATGATGGCCTGTAACTGGCACTAGGGGCAGATGTTATCACAGCTGGCCTGCAGATTCCTTAATTCCTTAACCTTTCATGCTGCACAAAGCACTCGACCAGCTACTCCTGGCTTCAGGCTTACATTGCACTGATTAGGGAAGGAATAACACACTGAAGCATGTGAGTGTTACAAAGCACTTACAACTCCTACCATAAAGGTTTAATAAATGTCTCCTAAAAAAAAAAAAATGTCTCCACATCAACAATTATAAGTTTTACTTTGGTAAACAACATGCTTTTAAACCTGTTTATTATTAATCTTACATTATGTGGAGCATCTGCTATACAAGTCCTTGTGTATGCGCTGTTATTATAGAAACAATAATGTAGGGCTGTACGATTAATCGCTTTTAAACCGAAATCCCGATTTGAAAGGGTGCGATATTCAAATTGCAAGAGTGCGATTATTTCGATTAAGGACTATCAAATATGGTAACAAGCATCCACGTAGTCGCTGACGGTTTGCTTCCTGAGCATTTTACGTTTGATGCAGTTTAACCAATGGGGGCATTAACACTGGACATGCTGAGTGAACGAGCTAAGAACATCATTTGGAAAAGATGAGCGGGAGCGGTTCAACTCAACAACAGAGTGTGTCTGTAGAAGAGCAAAGTACTGCTGACAACGTGATACCTAAAATAAAAGCACCGCATGGAATTATTTTGGATTTCGACGTTCTGATGTACTTCAATGGCAAGTACTTTGTAAAACCTGCCGAACGTCTGTGTCTGAGGCAACCTGTATCAACACCTGCAGAAGTATCACAGACACATCTATGATGAATGCATGGCCAAAAGTTCCACCGAAGAATATACGGATTTGTCGCAACCAGAGCGACTGACATTGCTCAAGCATTAGAAAGTGCCACACCCTATGACAAATCTTCACGAAGGTTACTGTGAAATAACAGACGCCATAACACGTTAACTGGCTAACGATATGGTAACGGTGTCACAAAAGATGGTTTTAAGAATCTTATTCTAACGCTCGATAAAAGATATTACATTCCCTCTCGTATGTTCTTTATTCAAGCCATTGAAAACCTGTATGATATTGCAGGAAGAAGGGTGAAGCTGAGCTGAAAGATGTGGAATATTACGCGACAACAACAGACATGTGCTCAAGCAGGACGACTGAACCATATCGGCGTCTCACTGTTCATTTCATAAGTGAGGATTTTGAATTAAAGAGTCGTTGTTTACAAATATAATATTTTCCCTTTGACCATACGGGAGAAAACATCGCTCCTGGGTTGAAAGATGCGCTAGCTGGCTGAGGTCTGAACGAAGAAGGTCAGGTGTGCATCACCACAGACAATGCAGCCAACATAATATGGGCAGTGGAAATAAATGGATGGTGTTTTGGTCACAGACTCCATCTTGCTATCGGTATGTGTTCATATTTACCATAAATGTTATAATCAGAAATTATTCATATAGAATACATAATTGTATACATGTCATTTTTTTATTTTTAAAAAGAGATGAAATATATTGGTAACACTTTTTAGTAAAATTCAAACTGTTAACATTAGTTAATGTTGAGTATTTAATTTACATGTAGTAATGATAAAAATAATTCTACAGCATTGGTTGAGCTTTCTTAATCTTAATTTACTACATATAGTAATACATGTTTAACATTCCAGTATTCAGTTTGTTTTAAAGAACTATGTATTATGAACAAATATGAATTATTAATGAACAGTATGTGTATATTAACTTAACTTAAACATTAACATTAACTTAAATAAATAAGTGCTGTAAAAATGTTGTTCATTGTAGGTTTATCCCCATCTTACATATTAACTAATGCTTACCGAGATAATTGCATTCGAATTGCATGCTAAGTTTTTATAATGGTTTATTTTCAGAAAATGCACTGAAAGATGACAGGGTGCAGCGAGCAATAAGCGTTTGCAAGAAACTGGTCAGTCAATTCTCCTACAGCTGGAAGAAAAGAATGGCACTGACAGCAGCCCAAAAGAGTTGAATCAGCCTGAGAACTCATTGATAACAGAGTGTCTAACAAGATGGAGAACCAAAGAAAAAATGATTGCGAGGGTACTGGAGCAATGAAAAGCTTTGAATCATGTGCTGTTTGCAGACAGAAAGACAAGACATCTAACTCTGACATGGCAAGACATGGAGGTGTTGGAATCCATCCACAAAGCTCTGCATCCACTCCAGGAGTTTACAGATGTGCGTTCTGGAGAGGAATATGTTAGTGTCTCCTATCTTATGCCGGTTATTCACTTTTGAGGACAAAGACTCTCGCTGAAGATCAGAGTCTTGAAAGAGTCCTTCAATACCTCAAAGAAAAATATGATGACCCAGCCACCCAAGAACTTCTGGATGTTACATCACTCTTAGATCCTCACTTCAAAACAAACGATGTCAGTCAAGACAACATCTGAGTCATAAAAGCAAGAATGATGACAGAGATGAACAAAGAAAATTTGTTCAAACTCAAGTAACTTGCTTGCCCTGTTTTTAAATGTTACAGGGGAAAAGAGTCACAGGATTTAGCAGCAATCTCATCTGTGAAACCAAAGACACTTGGCAGCTGTTTCAAGGTTTCCTCTGTGTCTTCGGAAGAACCTCCTCATTTTCATCATGTGGTGGAACCAGACCTGAACAGCTACTTAACTGCACCAGCAAATGATGGAGAAGAGGATCCCATGGCCTGGTGGAAACAGCACCGGCTTAGCTTTCCCAGGTTGATCAGCTTGGCTTGCCGATACCTGTGTGTTCCAGCCACCAGTGCACCATCAAAAAGACTCTTCAGTGCAGAAGGCAATAAAATAACATGTCTACGGTCATGCCTCAAACCAGAGAGAGTGGATATGCTGCTCTTTTTGTAAAAAAAAAAATCTTTAAGCACATTACCCTGAACAATGTGAAAATGTGACGCAATCAAGATGTTTTCTTGTTGGCCTTTTGGCCTCAAAATTATTAATGTACTTTGCACTTTAAATGGCAAAAACTTTTACTATTATTGTTGCGATCTTAATCGCAAGTAAATTTTTTCTCCAAATCGTTACAGCCCAACAATAACGTATTAAAATGAGTGTATTAACACTAAACTATTGTACATGTTACAGTCGGAACTACCATCCGGGTTGTGCTGTTATACACTAATAATGCACACCTCCTGACCAATTACATTTGAGCATACAACCACATTGTGGTATAATATTATATAACTTGACTTATTGATGATGTATCCTAATAATGAACAAGGGTAGGAATTCACACTGAAAAACCAATTCACACTGAACTACCTGCGGCGTAATACAAATTTCACAGGATGTGTGTGGGGGGTTATGCATATTTTACACATTAAGCTGGCCATTGATGAATATTGATGTGATTACCATCAATGCCAAAAAGATCTGCAGACCTAAATATACAGCAATCTTACACTCCTGAGAGCTTATTTAATATGTAATCCTCAAGAAACTATAAAACGCAACCTTTAGGTTAATCATTTACATATAGAAAAAGCAGAGACTAAATATGATGAATATGTATTTGATGACAGTGTTTGCACTGGCCAAACACAAGGAATGACTTGACAGTTTTTGAGCTTCTTTATTGGTCTCTGCTACTGCTGAGTCCTCTTAGCTTGGAGCTATCCCAGCTGCCTCTTCTTACAACACACACCGCAACCACCATCTGTCTCCACAGCAGCTGCAGTTACATTTATTCAGGTTATTCCTGAATCTTCTAAACTTCACTTGATCACAAATATGGCAAAATGTATTAAATGTAATGGAATGCATGGATTGACACAATTGCATTGGTATTAGGGATCCTCAACGGGAACACAAAGAAGCTTTTGCCATAAATACGCTTTTCTTTACTTCTCAACAATTATTCTCAACTTATAAAGGTCTAAGAGAATTCCAGGCAGTCTGACAGTGAGCCAGCTGTTCATGTCTGACACTGGGAATGCAGCAAAGTACTCTACTGTAAAGCCCTCACTAGTACAAGTCACTGAGTGCTTGGAGTTTTAGATGGACCCAGCTGAGTAATGTAAGATCAGAGATTTTTAGCATAGAGTGATGCCTGTGAAATGGCATTCGACAAAAACAAATCAGCCATGCATGTAGATCAATACACACTCACTTAGCTAGATTAAATTCTGCCTCTTAAAAGGAGAAAACAATGCCCCGAACTCTGCTCTGGAAACACAGCTCTCAAGAGGAATTCCCTTTGACAAAGACGCTCTTCAGTGAGTTAACACTGAAGCTTCTATGTGAATTCCTGAGCTCAGACATTTCACACACCTGTTTGAATAAAGCCCCGAAAAGGCAATCAGCAGAGAGACATACGCCCGAACAACAGAGAACAAGTGAAGAAGAGTGATTTCTTTTTTTAATCATATGGATTCGTAAATATAATGCTAATTAATGTATTTAGTCCATAAACATACTCGTTGTAACATTAATGGAAATTTGCGGTGGTTTTTCAACCTATATCCCAGCTAGTATATCTGTAGCATACTTGAGATTATCACAGACAAGGATATCAACACATTTTCCTGTACGAAATAAAGAATGAAAGTCATTCGGGCTGTCTAATAACATTTTAAACACATTTTAACTAAGAGGTTTTTGTAGAATTTCTAAAGCTTACATACAACATTGATCATGCCTGCCTCATCATCAGACTTATTAACAAACCAGCCTTATTATATACAGTAGTCATGTATTTTAAACATATATTACTGCAACAACTGGCCTTATACATTATACAACATTTAGATTGGATGAGCTGTGTTCCAAGAGTGCTTATATTTAGTATAACCGCACTGGGACGTTTCATTGTGTGTATCACTCTGCTCGTCTGTGCTCCCTACATAAAATTCCACTTCCTAGTTCGAAACGAGAGGCATGGCCAACGAGAGACAAGCAGACATGGCCAACGATATTTTTCATGAATATAACTTTTGACTTAAAATATGAAAGCTCATCAAAAGAAGATGAAAAGAAAGAAGGGACTCCAATTTTCCCGGAAGCACCTCTACCAAGAATGTACAAATCACTGTGAGCTAGTTAGTCAAATACATACTATAAAGTGAGTGTGGCTTCATTTGGGATCCAAATGTCACTTATAGTATATTAATTTATTGCTTATAGAACTGTTGTATATAAGCAATATCACATTAGCAAGAGTGTGGTACTCATATACTGCTTAATTATATACTGCTTAGTTATATTTCTGTTACAACTCAACTCTGAGTAACTGGGTTTTTGGTTCTTTTTATAGTACAGTGATGTGTGTCAACATAATTGTCTGTGCTAATCACACTTTAAATAGATCGAACAAACGCTAGAGTGGTTTTGGGTTTTCTATCTTCATCCCCCACGTTTTCCTTTAATGTCATAATTATTTTACTTACAGTACTGTGCAAAAGTGTTAGGCACCCTATTTTTTATTAGAACAAACTTTGTTCTGTACTGTATCATATTAAGTAAGAGACACTTTTCAGACAAAAAAAAAACAATGAAGACTGCTGGGTTTTGCTGAAAAAATAAGAAACAAGTGCGACAGTAAAAGTCTCCAGAAGAACCGTGTCTGGTTCTGCAAAATGCTCAATAAAACGTACAGCTCATTTCCTTATAAAACTGCACTAATTGTACCGGAGGCTTCTATTTTTATTAGAGATGCACCGATACTAAATTTCTCAGTCAATACCGATTACAGATTATTCAGAGTGATATTGGCCGATAACGATAACCGATAGTTCTGCCTTCTTTTAAATTAATAATAATTAATTTTTTTAAATTCTGAAAGAAATGCAAATAAAAACTTTATTCTCTCCATTTCAACAAGTTGTTTCACAGTAACTGGTCTCATAAACAGAAAACACATTACTCAAATTAACATTAACACATGAACTAAATTCTGAAGATTAAAGTAAGATTTCTTAACTTATTGAATGTTATTAATTCATATTAACAGAATTAATTGACTGAATTCTAAAAAACCTCCTGTAAGTCTCACATTCACTCACCACAAACAAAAGCATTTCTACTTCATCATGAATATCAAACTGGTAATATATAATATAACCTTTTTTATATTAACATTAACTGGATATGAAATATACTACTCTACAAATATATTTTTCTGTGCAATATATACTTTTTTGTCAACTCAGCTTCGTTTAAATCTTTCAATGGTGTAATGGCCCTTTAATTCAGTGCAAGCAGCTCGAGCAGCGTGGCAAAAAAAAATTTAGACTAAATTTTTAGAAAAATTTAGCAGCGTCCGGTGTAAAATTTTATCAGTGCGGAGCTTACAGAGCTTACAAACTGCAGTTTTGTCGTCATTCCACACAAGAAACAACTTCTTTACACACAGCACGAAATCGATATATTTTCCCGCCCTCTTTTGACTGACAGAATATAATCGGCCCTGATCATCTGATGTTTTTAAACTATCGGCCGATAAAAGCAATTTTTCATTGGCTGATAGTTTAAAAACGTCCGATGATCAGGGCCGATTATTAGTGAATACATCGGTGCATCTCTAATTTTTCTCTTCTTTTTTTGTCACACAAATATTTGTGTGACTTTGTTTCATTTACTAATGTTTACTGCTCTTTATGGTATTTAAAAAAAAGTAAAACATTTAATTTCATTATTTCGAAGGCATCTTTTCTACAGCATTTCTTTGCATGTGCCTAAAACTTTTACACAGTACTGTATTTGTGTCTTTTTAAATGGTACTGCACAAATGGTAGTTGAGTTCATGTATTAGTCTGTCATAACTGCTAAAACATTTCTTGTTAGCTGCCTTAACATTTTGGACACTATTTGCTGTTCTTTCATGTGCCTACGTGTATACTTAAGTATCTGCTCATACCCATTTTACTAGAAAATGCCCTTACAGGACTGATCCAGCACCAGCTCTGCTCATTCAAAATACAAGCAAAACAGTAACAAAGTTTTTTATATAAACAATCTACCAAATAGCTGGTCTAGTAACAGCATGTGAAGCTTGTGTGGTAATTTCAAATCCTGTCATTACTCTGCAATGACATCACTACGTTGTTTCATACCAGAGTTTTGCATGTTTAACACAGAGGCATACTACATGGCTGTAGAGTATGTGTGGTTCTGGAAAGACATTTAACAGAGGTTTTATTAGATCTTAAAGTCAGACTATTACACAACAGATTAACAAGATACATGAAAATGTATTCAACAGCTACAGAGTTATATTTATTCTTGTGGAGACTAGATCAGTTGTCAAGACTCCATTCAAAGCTGGACTGCTTTAAGGTTAAGTATGATGATAGAATAACAGGATACGCTACAGTACATAGTACACAATAAACACTACCTGGTGTGTCTTCTCGGATAATCGTGGGTCTTTTCTTGGGCTGGATCTTACGGAACTTCCCTTTGAAGTCTCCAGGTGTGAACATATCCATGGAGAGGCTGGCCATCTGGACCAGGATGATGCTGTCCTGGCTTTGGGCGTCCCAGGCGTTTGTGTCGCTTGGCACCGCATCCTCGTTAGGCATATCCGAAACCGGGGTGACCCAGAGCAACCGTGTTCACTCACTCAACAGCATGGATACAACAATCTGGCACCACTTTTTTTCAGTCTTCTTTTACTTTCTCTCCTTTCTGATCCCTTGTCTTCAGTAATCCCCCACGCTAGTGGTCTTCTACTTTCTTCTCTTATTGGGTCAGTAGCAGTTGCTCTTCGATGTCTGTGCGTTGGTGGATATGCCGTGTGAAAGTGTGAAACCTAGATGTTTGTCAGACAAGCATGTGTGGTAAAGCCTGTGCTGTCGCTGGTCGAGGCTGTTTAGCCTGTTACAGTAACACTGCTGAATGAGGCAGGTGTAGGGTTACTCAATCCAGGCCCGCCTCTTTTCACAAGCACAGAAAGAGGGAAGGGTGTGTGTAAAGTGTAGCAGGGAGTACAACTGAGGGTGTGAAAATGAATGACAAATCATAAAAATGAAGCAGGTTTGTCTATGATTTCAAACTTTTTTTTCTGGATTTGTTTAAGAAACAAACTCTTTTGTGTTGAGCAAGCGAATGTCCTCATGTATCCTTATTCTGGTTTCTGTGGTAACACACACACACACACACACACACACACACACACACACACGCCAATTATGAGAAACTGGCATGTGTGTGTGTGTGTGTGTGTGTGTGTGTGTGTGTGTGTGTGTGAGTGTGTGTGTGTTGTTTCTCTAACAGGCCTCAAGACAACACGTCGCCTGAGTGTTTCTCCTAAATGCTTTCTTCCGAGCTTGTCACTTATAAGTTTCTACATTTGCTCAAGATTGTGAAAACCTTGGCTAGGATGTATATATTTCAACCATTTGAATATTTTCTACAGTTGTCTGCAGTGAAAAAGTTGTTATAAAGATGTTATAAAGATAATGAAGAAGAAGTTGTATACGCATTGCAGCCCGTTCATAACTGCTAGTCTCAAATGAGGTGTATATTTTAGCCTGGTTTAAGGACAGTAAACTAATAAATGACCTCCTCTTCTCTGACCTGCAGACATTACCGAGTTGGTGAAGTCATTTTTAGTCATCTTTAGGCAAGCACAAAAAAAGAGGAAACTTATTCTCCGTGTCTCTTGGGTCCTGGAATTTGGCTCCAAAGAGAGGGAGGGAGACAGACAACATGAAAGATAAAGAGGGCAGAGGAAAAGGAGAGCGAGAGAGAAGCTGACCGCGCCCTCAAGAGGACAAAATAGCTTATTCGCCTGTTCCTGCCATCTAACAACAAGACTTGATCTGACCAAGAGATCCTGATTCATTAGCTATGACTCCATGCCGTAGAGCATGCTGGGAACCTGGAAACTTCTCCTGGCCCAAAACATCATATTTCTCCTTCTCCAAACAGACATAACTCTGATTCTAAGAGAAATATGATCTTAAGTTGAAAACCTGATAAAAGCAAGCAGACTGATGTTATTATTACACTCAGCTGCAAAAATAAATAAATAAATAAATAAATAAATAATTTTGCTTGCTGAATCCTCTTTTGGAAATTCATGTAACACTAACTGATGGAAATGCAAATGATAAACATTTTCCTTTTCTGAATGTCTGGACATTTACCTAATAACTGTGTAACATTTGGATGGAATTGGGTTTCCTTATTCCTTGCATGTCCTCAGAAGTGGTACACTGGCGTTTACAGAGCAGAGGGATGACACCCTTCACTAGAGAGACAAACCTGTACACATGAGGTTGGACAAATCATAAATTCATTAGCTAGCCCACTGGGCATGTTAAAGTTCTACTGTGATAGCCAGTCCCATGCTTTTGTTTCCTGGAAACAAATTCACTAGGCTAAGATGTGGTAACTAATAAATAGTGTAATACAGTATAGTGAGCTAGTCAGCTAGTTAAGTATGTTTATACAGACACAAACACACACACACACAGACACACACACACACACACACACATATATATATATATATATATATATATATATATATATATATATAAAACATATATATAAATTCACATATAGGGAGTGACTCAGCCGTAGTCATTATCCTTTTCTAAGAAAAAAGTCTGAGGTTGTACATCAAAAGTCTTTGTCCAACATCAGACTATGAGATGTGGTGTTCTCCCTTCACATCGCAGATAAAATATATTATTCAAATTTGATTGGGGTGTTTATTTTTTCTCAGGATGAGAAAATGAGGAGTGAGGAGTCTGCTTGCCATGCTAGAAGGAGAGTTACTAGACAGCTTTATGAAGCACTTTATTTTTCTCAGTTGCTCAGTTTTTGAATGAGAGAAGAAAACTTGCTGGTGACCTGGCGAGCCTATTCAGCCTCTGCTTGTCCACCAGGCAACTATGAATAAACGACGAATAGCCCAGACACATAATCGTCTTGTCTCAGACTCCGCGGTAACTGATTTGTCCACCCTGACACACTATAGCACAAAACACATAATGTTACACACACACACACACACACACAAACGAGACATGGGTACACCCACTCATTAGCTCTAACCAAGTAAACAACTATGGAAGTGGTCTCTGTTCCCACTCCTCCCTTTCTCCACCTCCCACTCACCCAAACACACCAAAACATAACCAACACACACTGCGTCTATGCTCAGTTTACATAACATGAACAAAGACTACACACATCCAGTGATTCAACCACACAGTGTAATTGGTTGCTGTTCACCTAGACTAAAAGGAATGATTCATTAAACATGGTTTCAGCACTAGCACACACACACACACACACACACACACACACACTCCAAAGCAGGCCATTGGCATTTCTCAGTTTTTGCATTTTAGAACAAACTAGCATTCTGATAACAGTGAGTGTGGTTTGGATTAACTGCCTTCACTTACACCTTGTTTATCAAATATTATTTACTAAATCAGTCTGATCTTATCTGAGTCTCTCTTTTAAAAACAAAAACAAAAAAATCCTTTTGTATGTAGGCTGCACATCTATTTCCAGAGAGCTATGTGATCTCAGTGCTGGTGGGAACAGCCATCCCAAGGCCATTAGCCTACATGAGCTCTTAATGCAATTGCTGTGTGTGTGAGTAGAAACACTCCCACAATCGGGAACTGAGACTGAACTTTTATAAAAGTCTCATCTATGTATAAGCCATTTCTAAAAATATCTAATCATCAGCAGGAAGTGGTAGCTCAATTATTAAGGTTTTGGGATACTGATTGGTGATCGTGATTTTAAATCCCAGTACCACTGTTGGGCCCTTGAGCAAGACCCTTAACTTTCAACTTCTCAGCTGTATCCTGCTGCAACTGGAAGTTGCTTTGGATACACGCATCAGCCAAAAGAGGTAAAAATAAATCATCACAACACTCTTTCAACCTATTGATTGCTTTCAGCCACAAGTTCCCAACCTTGGTCCTGGAGTAGTCCCTGTCCTGCACATTTCAGTGTTTTCCCTGATCTAACACACCCACTTCAACTTCAGGAAGGGTTGTTAGTTAGTAAATTTGCTGATTATTTAGCTGTATTGGGGCAAACATTAAAATGACAAAAACTTTCAAATGTGCAGGACAGGGGGTATTTCAGGAGGAGGGTTGGAAGCTTGTGTTTTAAGCAGAAGTAAGAAGCATTATTCTGCCCTCTAGTGGCCTTTAGCAAGAACAGTTCTGTACTCTTTATTCCTGCTGGTCAACTACACTACTGTACATGGCCATATTTGTGAACACCAGACCATCAGACCCATATGTGCTTTTTGAACAGCCAATTCCAGATTTATGCCTCCTTTCTGTTATAATAACCTCCACTCTTCTGGGAAGGCTTTCCACTAGATTTTGGGGTGTGGCTGTGGGGATTTGTGTCCATTTGGCCACAGAAGCATTAGTTGGGTCAGGCACTGGCATTGGGCGATCCAGCCTGGAGCATAGTCGGTGTTCCAGTTCATTCCAAAGGTGTTCAGTGGGGTTGAGCTCAGGCCCTGTGCAGGCCAGTCTTTATGGACCTCACTTTGTGCCCACTGTCATGCTGGAACAGGTTTGGGCCTCTTAGTTCCAGTGAAGGGAAATTGTAAGGCTACAGAATACAAAGACATTCTAGATAATTGTGCGCTTCCAACTTTGTGGCAACAGTCTGGGGAAGAACCACATAGGGATGTGGTCAGGTGTCTACTTCTGGCCATATAGTTTATTTTTTATTAATTTTTAATCTTCAGTAACTGCTTTAACTTAATCACGGTTGCAGTAGATCCAGAGTCTATCGAGAGAAAATTGGGCATGATGCACGAATACACCCTAGTTGGTATGCCAGACCATCACAGGGCACCACACACACACACACACTCACACACACACACACACACACTCACACACACGCATGCGCGCACACACGCGCACATACTCATTCACACCTGGAGTCAACTTAGCAAAGCAGCATGTTTCTGGGAGGTTGTACATGTGAAACTCAGTGATATACACTAACCCAAGTTCAGAATTAGACGAGCATCCCTGGAAGTGTGAGGCAACAATGCTACATGCTGTGCCACCAGGCCATGCAGATGAACTATTTCAAAGAGTCAAACAGTGTGAAACATAAAAGCAAACATACGTCAACCGATAGGTGAAATATAATTAAAGAAAATAAAAACAATGTAAAAGATTTCTTTTAAGACTTTCACATGATTAGGCCTGTAGTGGAATGGCAACAGTTAATTAGACAGCACACCCACTGACAGTCAGCATATGGGTTGAAATGTTTTGCTAGCTGCTAGTCAAACAGACTACTTCCAGACACTAGCACGTACCAAGTCAACAAAAGATGGTGAGGAAAAAAAGCAAGGCAAGGCAGGAAGAAGAAACACTGACAGGCAAGGGCTGTGATAAGTATATAGCATGGCTCCTCGTGCTTGGTTAATAATTGAGGTGTATTCTTTTAGCACTTTTGAAGATACAGCCATCCCTGCAAGGGCACAAAGAGAGGAAGGGATAGTAATGTACAATCCCCTCCAAAAGTATTCGAACCGCTAGGCCAATTCTTTTGTTTTTGCTATACACTGGAGACATTTTGGTTTGAGATCAAAAGATGAATGAGAAAATTTAATTTCAGAATTTCAGCTTTCATTTCCTTTTATTTACCTCTAAATGTTTTAAACAACTTAGAACATGGCACATTTTGTTGAAAGCCACATATTTTCACGTCATGAAAAATACTGGAACATGTGACTGAAAGGTCTTTCTTGTTGCCCAGCTGTGCCCTGTTAGAGTGACTGTTTAAACAATTAATAGCTTTGAATGTCTACTCTTGGTTTGAGTCCTGGGTTTCACCAGTGAAGACAGCATTTGGTGTTATAAAGGATAAACGTCAATGATATGACTGTTCCATTTGACATATTTGGGTTTATAATGGTCTGGGTCTCACCTTATTGATGAACAGGAATTGAGTCGGCGAGTAAAGCTGCAAATTCCTCCCTCAACGTCAGCTCCATAAAAATCTTCTGATATGTGCAGCGTGATTAAGTTAAAATTACTGTGCTGCATAACGGATAAATCTATTAGGCAATTAGGTATGTGAGAGGGCTGTGTGTCACCGCACCCCAAATGACTCCAAATAAGCCACAAAGTAAGTAACGTTAAAATGATGGACTCCATTGTGCTATGCGAGAGCATTTTCTTCCTGTTTTCTTCAAAACAAAAAATCGCCTCATAATGATGTAAGTGTGCTCAGGCCTGGAACATTAAGTGCAATGTGAGTGCAGGTCAGCAGGGGAGTGGGGAGGGGGGACAATCGTGCTTGGGCACGGTACAGGGCAACCGGGCCCTAGTATGAGTACGCCCTTAGACTGGCCAAGTCAATCACCAGACCTTTACCTGACTGGGCATGTAGTTTCACCTCCTGAAGAGGAGACTGAAGGGAGAAACCCATCAAAACAAATAACAACTGAAAAAAGCTGCAGTACAAGGCTGTAGAAGTCAAGTCAAGTCAAGTCAAGTGGCTTTTATTGTCATTTCAACCATATACAGATGGTACAGTAGACAGTGAAACGAAACAACGTTCCTCCAGGACCATGGTGCTACATAAAACAACACACTAACCACATGAGACGACACAGAACTAAATAAGATCTACAAACATTCTACATAAAGTGCACATGCAAATGTGTGCAAACAACACAAGACAGTACAGTAACTACTAAAACAGGACAATAAGCACAGTAAGTGACAGTGTAGCGCCGACCTGTACACAGTTCTAGTGTGAAAGTGTCAGATATTACAAGTAGTGCAAAAGGATATAACAATATAATAAAAAAAAAATTTAAAGCATCACAAAAAAAGAAGTCAACAGTTTGGTGATGTCAGTGGGTCGCCAGCTTGATGCAGTTTTTACAAGCAAGGAATATGTCACCAAATATTAAATGTTATTTACTTTTAATTTACTTTAAGACTATCTGTTTGCTCCCCTAAAAATTGGCTGGTCTGCCACAAAAGAGCCCCAGGAAGACGTTAGGGAGACCTACACTACATGGCCAAAATTATGTCGACACCTGACCTTCACGCCCATATGTGATTCTTCCCCAAACTTTTGCCACATCGTTGGAAGCACACAATTGTCTAGAATATCTTTGTATGCTGTAGCATTATAATGTTCCTTTACTGGAACTAAGAGGCCCAAACTTGTTCCAGCATGATAATGCCCCTGTGCACAAATTGAAGTCCATAAAGGCAAAGTTCGCCATGGTTAGAGTGGAAGAACTCGAGTGGCCTGCACAGACCCTGATCTCAACCCCGCTGGGCACCTTTAGGATGAACTGGAACACTGGGGTGTATATTGATATACTGAATACTGGGCCTCCTCGCCTGACATCAGTGCCCAAATTCACTGAATTGCAGAATGGGTACAAATCCCAAAATCTAGTAGAAAGTCTTCCCAAAAGAGTGAAGATTATTATAACAGCAAAGCGTGTTTAAATCTGGAATGGGATGTACAAAAAGCACATATGAGTGTGATGGTCAGGTGTCCACAAAATTTTGGCCATGTAGTGTATATGAGCAACAAGAGAAACCCAAATGGCTAGGTGCTTGGACCAATCAACAGTCACATGTAGACACGTTTGCCAGAGTTAAAGAAAAAAAAAAAGAGGTAACTAGGCCACCAACAACAAGAACTGGGTAACATGGAGCCCTCGGAATGGACGACATTTCAGTAAAATATGGGACAAGCAACATTCAAATAATACAAACATCCATGTTTCACCCTAAAACAGGAAGCAATACCCTGCTGAAAAAACTCAGCTTGGTCTGAATAGCTACCAGCTGCAGAAACACAAATCAAACTGGTCAAAGCTGGTAAATTATTTTCCCATTACTTGTCTAAGTTCATCAGTAACTGTATGAGATTTTCTAATCACCTTACAGTTTTAAAGAAACTCTAGCTTCTACCTGCACTTACCAGCTGACAACGATGGTCTAGCAGTTTGGTCAGCTTGTGTTTTGGCAGACGAAGCTGGATCCTCCAGCCGAGTACACTGTAATGAATGCTGTAATACAGCCTGACTGAGAAAATGACTCAATTAATGACAAATACTGTATATTTATATTGTATATGAGTAATTTCTAGTAGTCTACTATATATAATGTATATATAAGATCATGCGCATAGTCAAGTTTCATTACTGCACAGCAGCTAGGACCTGGATGTACCATTAAAATAAACAAGCTACAAATATACAAATGTACTTATCTTGTACTTCGTGTAGGCCAGAGGATGAAATGCCATCCAAGTTAAATGATTATTATTATTTGAAATAACATAATATGAGTATTTGGACTACTACTAGATGAAAAACGTAAACAAAGGGAGCAAAAATGATGTTTGCGCAGAATTTCATATTAAAGTGTTACGATGAGCTTGGTGAACGCGCCATTTTAAAAACCTGGTGCGCGTGAACAGCAGCTGCTTTGTTGACATCAGCATCACAGCATCACTTCGACACCATTTCCCCAGACCGCGCTACACAGCCAGATTTAAACGGCATTATTGTAGTTCACCGATATAAAACCGCTCATTTTACAGCACATACTCGTCTACTGACGCTATAGAATAATAACTCCCTGTTTGCGGTGACACTGATGCCATCCTGCTAGCCTGCATGTAGCCGAGCCTTTAGCGCTCTGCCTCACAAACGTTTGACTGAGAAAAAGCACCAAGACACAACAAATGCCATTTCGGATAATTAAAGCGTCGCTCGAAATGTTTCAGTACCTTATATCCTTGTTTTAAGTCTTGTTAAATTGCCATTTCTTCCTTCAACACAACCGCTGAATTCTGCTTTTCTGAATTCCACTTCTGTCTCGCGTCTTCTTTCCTTAAGCGTTTTTCCATCGACTGTCAGAAGGAGACAGCGGGTGAGGAGAGCGCGGCCCCGCCCTTGGCAACCAATTAGATCCCAGACTTTCACAGAGCTGCTCGCTGATTGGATAAGCAGCACGTCATGCATAGTCGGTTTATAGCTGCACTTGTAGGGATGCTGATGGATGCTGATGGCGAGTATTGATGGGAAGTTCGGATCATTTTACTGACTCGGATCTTTGAATCTCGTTCAGCTAAATGAATTAATCTTTTTTTGTATCATTTCGTTCATTTCAGCAGAATATAATTAAAATGTTAAATTCCTCAACACATCTAGTACTTACGCAAACATTGATCACATTTGGAATAAAAAACAAACTATAGGCTAATGCAACCAAGGCCAAATTATGAGAAACAGAAATGATTAATTAATAGCTTAGGTCTTCAGGCTATGCAGTCTGTTAGTTCACCTTATCTCCCGGTCCGAGTCGTTCTTTCTTTTGTCACGTCACATTTGTCACGTCTGTTCCACAAACAGAAATGATTAGTTCATCACGTGACCACCCATAGGCTGAATGCAGTGGGGCTGTGATGTAATGAACGAACGACTCGGACCAGAAGACTCGAGACATGAACTAATCATTTCTGTTTCCTGTACAGAACCTATGGGGATGTTGCTGCGCATGCGCAGCGAACACAAAATGAACGAATCACTCTCTGAGACAACTCGTTGTTCCTGAGTCATATTAAAGATTCGTTCAAAATGAACGACACATCACTAATAGCGAGTGCACAAATTCATAACAAGTAAGCAAACGGAAAGGATGCAAGCAGGAGAATTATATCCAAATAAACCAAGGCAAAAATGCAAAAAGAGCATTTTTGCACCCACATTTTGTGGACAACTGACCATCAAACCCATATGTGCTTTCTGAACATCCTATTCCAGATTGCTGTTGTAATATCCTCTGCTCTTCTAGGGAAGGTTTTCCACTAGATTTTGGAGCATGACTGTAGGCATTTGCCCATTCAGCCCCAAGAACATTAGTGAGGTCAGGCATTGATGTCAGTCAGGGCTCTGTGCAGACCACTCAACTCCATCCTTGGCAAACCATGTCTTGGATGGATGGATCTCCTTTTGTGCACAGGGGCATTGTCATGCTGGAACAGGTTTGGGCTCCTTAGTTCCAGTGAAGAGAAATGTTAATGCTACTGTATACAAATACATTCTAGATTCCCATGCAAGTAAAATTTGTGCACTCTCTTTCTGATTGTAGACGCATGCATTTTGACACGAACAGTTGCAAGACTTAATAGCATATTATGTGATTAAATTTTGGGGTTCTTGGAGACTTCTTTCTGCATCAGACGCTCTGGTCTTGAGCTGAATTTGCTGGGATGGCCAGTCCTGTACACATTGGCAGTCATTTGAAATCTGCACCACTTGTAGATGATTTTCCTTACAGCGGAATGATGTATTTCAAATAATTTGGAGATCTTTTTTAAATCCCTTGCCAGACTCATATGCACAATGTTGTGGATAAAAATGACATGAAATAAACATGAGGGAGACCTAGTATGAGTAATATGTAATTTTATTGATAATTCACAGGACTGGTGGGTGCGTAATCTTGAGGAGAGCGGTAGGGTGAAGAAAATGGGGTGTGTCCTGGGGACATGGGATAGTCAGCAAAGGTGAAATAAGAAGACCACTGAGAGTGGGGCGGACTGACAGGTGAGAAGAGGGAAGAATGGTCAGAGCCCAGATCAGAGAAGGTGACACCATCCTCAGACTGAAAGCTGGAGGGAGGTTCTGTCTGTGTAGAGGCGTCAATACACACATTCACGGGGTGGATTCTGTATCTGAGAGGGGGGGAACCCCGCATTTCCATTTCCAGAGGGGGTGCTGCGAAGAACGTTAAGTAGCACCATGATATCAGCAGTGAGATGCGTGAGCTGATAGTGAGTGTCCAGATATAGATCCAGTAAAGGAGAGAAGAAGAAATGACGACGGGCACCTAGACACACAGAAGCGGTATTAGGCGGATATTGACGAATTGGACTCACACATTAAGATCTTTTAAAGAGTAACACACTATGGTTTATTAGTCAAAAAGTCAAAAAGAAGTATAAGAGCTGAGAAGTGCAAACACACACACACACTCGCGTACAGTCAAGGGCGGGCATGTAGACATAACACACACACACACTCTCTCTGTCTCTCTCTCTCACACACACATAACATTATAACTTTATAAGAATAATAAAAAGGAGTATTAAGATATTATAAAGGTAATATCTTATAATAATAAAATATATACTCTTTATAAAAAACTCTTTATAAAAATAAAGAGTAGTAGGATATGTAGGATAGTAGAAGGGTAATATAATGATATTATGAAGTAGGAAGTACAGTAAACCATTTTGCAAGCAGTATAACTATATATAAAATAGAGATATAGAGCAAATATGAAAATAAATTATAAACCAGAAATACAGAAAAATGTAACTTACTCATAATTCAGATGGTGAAGATTCTTGTCTCGCAAGGAAGGCCTTAATTTTAAGAGAAAACCATGAGGAGCCATTTATAAGGGTAGCTGAGTCAAGCTGCCCCCCCGCGAGATAAAAGTGAGACCAAGGTCTCTCTAAATTGTTTTGTCTCTCTCCACTTTTGAACCTAATGGTAAATTGGAAAGGCCTCTTTCAGAACCTAATGGTAATGTAGATGAGCTCTTTTTGAACCCTATTGGTATTGATATCATAGTCTTTCTGAAATATATTGGTTATCTACTGTGTAAATACAGTATAAATACTGGAGCTTGAGCTCTGGGTGTCAGATCACTTCTGAGAATTCTCATCGGTGTGGATCTCGTGTGGTGGAACGGAACCAATAAATCTGGACCCTTGCTTCTTCTCACTCATGGCTGGTGTCTTTTTTTCTATCTCCAACTGGGTTTACAGATGTGAGTATTTGCTTCTATGTTGAATTTTAAGTGTTTTTGGGTAATAGGCTAAATTTGGGCCAGCATTTGGCACCCCAGATGGGACTGGGCTAAGATCTATATGTCTGTAATCTCTCCCGTGGGACTTCACTCTCTAAGCAACAGATAGGCCGTGTAGGAAGAAGGCATTGCAGACGCCTATTATTTCAAAGTTCTGTTTTAGTGGTCTGTTGTTACGATTGGGAAGCCCCAGGGTGGGAAGAAAGACTAAAGTTGGTCTCCAAAAGAACCTTGGGTGAGTGAGAAGAGGTAAGAGAAGTGTGAACCAATTGTAATTGTATAAGGGCTATGAATAAGGTTCATAAGACTGTTTAATGAAATTGTATGTGTTGTGTGAGTGAAAGTCCTGCAATACCGCTGGTTAAAAAATTCCAGGGCTGGATAGGAAGCAGGTGGATATGAGGCCTCAAACCCCAGATACCGGCTACTAGACTAGAAGTGGCGGCTGCATTGGTGGGAGACCCCTAATACCGCTGGATTGAGTCCAGATCTGGATAGAGAGGGGTATAAATCCTGGGCCCAGGTCCGGGTCGCGCAAAACAGCGTGCCCGGTGTATGAATGGAATGTGTAATAACAAATGTGTGTGCTTATAATATGAGTGTGGTGTGAGAGCGTGCATGCATGTGCGATAAGCTCTGAAACTTAGGTTTGGAGACAGGGAAAAATGTATTCATTAGTGCTCTGAACATGAGCTCCATACATAAGGAGATATGTGTGTTGGATAAGCTTTAAAAAATTAGTTTTGGAGAAAGTTGCATTTAATTTATATGACTGTAAGTTTCATACATACGGAGCTGGTGTGAAGGCGCTTTATACTCTGAGACCACAATTGTGTGTATGTAATAAAATAAATATGTGTAATAGTGTGTGAATATAATATGTGTATGTGAGCTTGCGGGCGTTGTTTATAAAAAGGAGTGGTGTGTGTGTGTTCCTATCTGTTCTTATCTGTGCAGGCAGGCCTGCCGTCTGTGTGGAAGAAAGAAAGAAAGAAAAAAAAAATGTGTGTGTGTGTGCTCTTCAGATTGAGCTGGGTAACACAGAACATTGTGAGATATTTTTTTTTAATGTTTTGAATCTGGTACAGACTTTCTGTGATTCGGGTGTGACTGTGTGTATTATAATTTCTTTGGTATCAATAACTGCTGTGTGAGTGTTTTAAAAATTGGGGGAGCATGCAAGAACATTGTAAATATTTTAGACATCTGTCAGACTGCCCATTGTGTAAATAAGAACTTCTAGACCTGTAATATATAACAAAATTGTTGAGAAATGAGTGAGTCAGTCCATTGGGACCTTTCATTTATATTCCATAAATTATGAATGTGTTGTTCAGTTAAATGACAAATAATAATAATATAATTTAATTTAAAATAATTTTTCCCCTGTTGTATTCCTTCCCGAAAACACTTATGATAAGTGAAAAAGTACAGGCCCCAAAATTGGGTAATATTGAATAGGGGTTGTAAATATTATGTCTAAGAACATTGTAAACATGTAAGAATTGCCAGATTGGCCGTTGTGTGAGGCTGTGTGAATTACCTAAATTTAAACTTAAGAATCATAAGATTAATTGAATCATCTTAATTAATTAATTAATCGTCTTAATTAATTGAATGTATGTACTCTGAGTGTATGTGAGTCCCTAGGGCAGCTGGCTGGACCGAGTACGGACGGAAGGGAAAAGCAGGCATAAATCGGTACGAGATAGGCTAAGCAGGCCGGAACCGCAGGACAAGGTAGGAAGAAAACATTTGGCTGTGAGGGATAACTTAGGGGATTTAGGGGGGGCATGTCCAAAAGACTCTTAGGGCTGAGAGGTGTGAGACACGACCAGAATTATGGCTGAATGTAAGAAAGAGATGAGCCCGATAGAGAGGGTGATAAGCAAACACTGTACAGATGAGAAGGACATTAGGCATTATTGTAAAAAATGGAGTGAGAAGACTAATGGTGAGTGGAAATGGCCCGAGGAAGGTACTCTTGATGAACAGCTATGCCAGATAATGAAAGAGAGATTAGCTGTATGGAATGAACAGAAAAAAGGCTTGAGAGTGAGGGAGAAATGTGTGAAGACAGAAAAGATAGTGGACTGGTTTGTGAATGCAGGGAAGGAGGAGAAGGAGAAGGATAGACGGCAGAGAGAACGAGCAGAGACGGTGGTACGGAAGAAAGAAGAAAGGGAAGCAAGCCTAGGAAAAAAGATAAAAGAGGCCATTCAGACAGAATGGGCCGAGGCCCCGCCCCCATATAACCCTCAGTACCGCCCTCCAGTGAGACCTGTCAGAAGTGCCCCACCTGCCGGGCTCTACACGATGCAAGACCTGAAGGACAGAGAAGATGAATGGAAGGAAACCGAGGTGGACATACAGGGAACATTCACCGGATACCAAAGAATGAGGCATCGCATGCGGGAGGATGGAGAACCTACCAAAATGGAAGAAGGAGCTGCCGGATACAACGATAGAACCCCGGTCGAGAGCGAAAGCCCACGGCTGGACCTCCCACATGTAGGCAACAAAGAGAGGGACAGGGAACTACAGGAGTATATGAAAAACTGGACCCACACTCCGGGGTGGCCGGAGCACGGGGAGATTCCCACCAGCACTAGCACCCCGAGGCCAGGGTCACGGCCGATGGTGCACAAGCAAAGGGACAAGAAACTGGAGGAAATACAGGAGCAGGAGGAGCATAGGACCAGTGAAAATCAAGAAGGTCGTAGGAGTGAGAGAGGGCACGAGGGTAAAAACGGAGCTCGAGGGGCTCCACACACCAGAGGAGGAGAAAAAGGGGAGCCGAGAGACAATGAGGGGCGGGTGGTCCATATAGAGGGGGATGTGGTGCTCTCCCCATACGAGGAGGATAAGGAATTGGAGGACGGGATATCATACAGCGTGGGTAAAATGGATGAATTGAAAAATCTCGCAGGTCAAGCATTCCAAATGGCGACGGCTGTGAAAAATAGGTATGCGCACAAGCCCCGTTTGGGAGAATCAAAATCACAGAGGTCGAGAAGAACACTTAACCAGTCAGCAGGAAAACATGTGAAGAGCCTGAGTAAGGCCTCAAAGGTCCTAATATACCACCAGCAGAAGAAGAAGCAAGTGAGTTCAGACATGGATCTGGACGAACAAGGGGGGACTGAGAGTGAGGGGACTGAAACAGACAACGAAGGAAAAGTTGAACAAGACGTCAGTGAGGAGGAGGACTCAAGGGCCACCCACCCGATGAAGACGGAGCCTAGTGAAGCTAGAGCACTACGGAGCAGGGCAAGCCTGATGCCCCTCATGGTTAAAGGAAAAGCCCTACATTATGCACCCTGGAGTTTCATGGACCTAACGGGCCTGATCCAATGACTACCCAACATGTGTGAAGGGGGGCAGAAATGGATTACACAGTTTGAGGAAAAAACATCAGGACAGCACCTGGCGATTGGCGATATCAAAGCCATTCTCTGCCAAACAATGGGCAAGGGACGGGCTGAAGAGATTTTCGATAGGGCAGAACACAGGGATTTCATAGACGACCCCAAGGCTGACGCCATCCCGTTTGGCCTGTACCGACAAGAAATATGGGACGCTGTGAGGAGTATGTTTCCGGCTAAGATGGACCCTGGAAAGCTCGAAAATATAAAACTGAAAGACGAAGAAAACGTGATAACCTTCATACAAGAGTTTCAAGACAAATGGAGGGATGAAACGGGTGCCAAATGGGACGATTCGGTGGCAAGTGTGGGACTGTTCAAACTGCTGTTGAAGAAGGCTCTCCCTGGGGAGGTACAGCAGAAGTTAGAGGAAGTGGTGGGGCTCAACGCAATGGAATGGGCTTCATTTCTGGCACATGTGACCCATCACGTGGAGCAACACAGAAAGCTGAAAAAAGAAGCTAAAGATGCCACATAAACCCTGATGAGCCAACTCTGTAAAGCACAGCTCGGCGAACTGACCAGGACTAAATGAAGAGAAGGAACGGAGGAAGGAACACATTAAACAAGCGGCAGTAATGGTGCCCCATCCTCAAGCGGCAGCCTCAGCACAGGCTGACCCTTTGCTGCTGGCCAGTGGATACCAGGCCCACCCACATCCGCAAGTCCCACACATAACTACTATGCTGCACCCCGCCCAGATGGATTACATATATTAAATGAGGGCCCCCATGTACCCGGGGACGCCACCCGCCTGGGGGAGGGGATGAGGATACGGACGGGGTCGAGTTTTGCAAAGACCAAATATGGCAGCTGAAGGGGGTTGGGGATGCAGCGACCCTAGCCACTTCAGGAGTAATTGTCTACGTGTCCCACGACCAACTTGGGGAGACCGCGTGGATAGGGCTGAAAGAAGAGGTCAGTTGCTTGGACCGAGAGCGCCGGACAGCTATGGAATGCCACCTCAGTGTCAACCGCTACCCCCAGTACCCCCAGGTGGCCCCATGTATGGCCCCTATGGGGAGCCGGGACCCAGCCAGAGTTGAGGAGGCCTAGAGAAGCCCGGCGGGGAGCTGATGCAGTCTGTCACCACACTGCACCCAGAACAAGAGCCAACTGTTACAGTGAAGATCGGAAACACCTTACAAGCGCCCTTTATGATCGACACTGGAGCTACATATTCAAGCATAGGGAAAGAAGGTTCACAGCTCCCCCTCACCTGTAAGGCAATTCAAACTATGGGCTTCTCAGGAAAAATACAGACCTTACGATTCAACGAGCCTCAAGAACTAACTCTGGATGGCGTGACAATACAAGCACCCCTGTTATATTCACCAGGAGCGCCTGTTAACCTACTGGGACGTGATGCCCTGTGTAAGTTGGGATCTCAGATACAGTGCGAAGCGACTGGGATTTGGGTGACATTCCCTAAATCAATATCCACACAATACCTACTGTTGCACGAGCCACCTAGCACCGCCCGTAATGTGAGGGTGGTATACTGGTTGGAGATGTCCGATCCATCTAACTCGGAACTCTGGCACAGATACGCAGAGTGGAAACCATGGTTACAATACATGCGGCCCAATTGCACAGAGGTGGAGGCCCCTTTACATTGCACTATTAAATATAATGACGGTGGACGAGACCAGGAATATGCTCAGCTTTGGGAAGACATGGAACAGGGACAAGTAATGGACATTAAAACCATGGAAATAATAAGCGGCCCACAGGGAGTGGTGGCTATGATCAAGCTCCCAGAGAGAATCACAAACTGGTATCAGCTGGAAGGGACAGCGCCCCATGTCACACGCATGGTCACCAAAGGCCTTGAACCGGAAGATGTAGGGCCAATGATAAGGCAGGCGAAAGAAGTAAAAGAGTGGAAGCCAACTACCAATCTGTCTTTGCACAAGTCGCCTGATGGAAAGTTTGTGCGAATCTCAATAACAGCAGTTGACACTGCCGTGGCCACTAGTGTCTGCAAATGCATGAGCACGGACCGAAGTGGTTTGCAAATGGCAGTTAAGGCAGCAAAATATCAGGACAATGAGGAAATACTGAAAACTGTTCCAGAACAGCTATGGACAAAACATCCGACCGACGTAGGGCTTGTTAAATCCGCCGACCTAGCTCAGATTAAGGTAAAAGAGAATGCAAGGTTGCCCTACCAGAAACAGTATCCGTTGTCAGCGCAAGCTAGAGAAGGCATACGGCCCACAATACACGGATTGGTAGAGGCCGGAGTGCTAATCTCCACACGAAGTCAGTGCAATACCCCCATTTTTCCAGTTAGAAAACCTGACTCAGAGAAGTGGAGGCTAGTACATGATTTGCGTACTATTAACCAAATCGTGATACCTGAAACACCAGTAGTGCCAGACCCACACACCCTATTGTCGAACATTCCAGAAGGGACCAAATGGTATACTGTCATAGACTTATGCTCAGCATTTTTTAGCGTGCCACTGCACCCAGACTCACAGCATTTGTTTGCTTTCACGTATGAAGGGCAGCAGTACACATACACTAGACTTCTGCAGGGATACTGTGAAAGCCCATCCATATTTAATCAGGTACTGGCTCAAGACCTCTCAGTCCTGGAGTGCCGTAGCACCATCTTGCAATATGTCGACGGCCTTTTGATTTGTAGTGCGTCCAAAGAACAATGCCAGCACGACTCACTAAAGGTCCTAAGAATGTTGGCCGAAAATGGCCACAAAGTGAGTAAAGAAAAGTTGCAATTTTGTAGACAAAAAGTGGAATACCTAGGTTGTGTGTTAGAGGGAGAAAGCCGTACTATAGCGCCAAAGCATGTAGTGGCCATACGCAAGGCCCCACAGCCAACCACCGTACGACAGATGTTGACGTTTCTAGGAATGGCGGGGTTCAGTCGCCCATGGATATGTGAGTTCGTGCTAAGGGGTCAACCATTACGGGACATGATTAAGGCAGCAGACCAATCACAGCCACATGCCCCCCTCGTCTGAACTTCTGAAGCTATAGTCGCACTCGCAGATATTAAAATGGCCTTAATGACCGCTCCTGCATTGGCTAACCCAGACTATAGCAAACCGTTTCACCTCTATGTATCCGAAAGAAAGGGGTACGCATCGGCCATCCTAACTCAGCAGCAACAAGGCATGGGGAAACAGGCCATCGCCTATTACAGCACGGCTCTCGATAACGTAGAAAAAGGGATGCCACCCTGTTCATGGTCTTTGGCAGCGGCCGCATTTGCATATCAGAAAGCGTCCTCAATCACCATGGGGCACCCAGTTACATTATATACGACCCATGCACTGCATGCGCTCCTAACGAGTCAGTCAGACCTTTGTGATAACGAACTCCCGTCGAACGGGGTATGACTCCATTCTGTCAGCCCCGGAGCTCACTATAGAACGGTGCACCACAGTGAATCCGGCCGATAAACTGGTAACCTCGATAGATGGTGTACCCCATGAGTGCGTAGCGGAATCAGAGAAATTTTTGAAAGCGCGTTCGGATTTGGAGAACTGCCCTATTGATAATAATAAGCATACGTATTTTGTGGACGGTTCCTGTTATCATACCGATACGGGCAATAAGGCTGGGTTGGCAGTAGTAGAAGCACGACGAAACCCGGCAACGTTTGAGGTGGTGATGAGTGTTCCCCTTCCCCAACCCTGCTCGGCCCAGCTAGCTGAACTACGGGCGTTGACAGCTGCATGTAATTTGGGCCGTAATGATAGTTGCACTGTGTATACGGACTCGGCCTATGCTCATGGAGTCTGCCATGTGTTTGGACCAATCTGGGCTCAAAGGGGATTCCAGCGGGCAGATGGGTCCGCCGTGACCCACGGGGAAGCGATTTCAGATTTACTATATGCTATGACATTGCCCACAAAATTAGCTGTAGTGAAATGCAGGGCACATAAGACTGATGATTCCTTTATCACTAAAGGGAACGCACTGGCGGATGAGGCAGCAAAGAAAGCTGCCATAGGGCCTGCGCAGATGATGGCCCTAACTCAGCCCGGGGAGAGTCAGCTGCGGCATCCACAGGAAGACAATGTGGCCCACTTAGTGGAGCTGCAGAACACCGCAGGTGTGGCTGAAATATCGGCGTGGATAAAACGGGGGGCGAAAAAAGAGGCGGGTACTGGATTGTGGCGCAGCATAGAAGGGTTGTGTATAGCCCCAGCCTGTTACCTCCCACTCTTGATCAAAGAAGCCCATGGCTTGGATCACGCCCATAGGACCGAAACTATCCGAAAAATCTGTCAGGAATGGTGGTCCCCATTTCTGGCCAGTATGGTGGACTATGCGTTGAAAAGATGTGATGTGTGTATCAAGAACAATGTGCGAAAGAACTTTACTGCCCCTTTAGGACATATTCCCCCGCCAACGGGACCTTTCCGGCATATAATGATGGATTATGTAGACATGGGAGCAGACAACCGGAAAGAAGGGAAGCGCTACATTCTACGCTTGCCACTCTCTGTCAGGACCTTGACGACCCCGCTTTGCCTCTGAGCCTAATTGACTTGGATACGCTGCAGTCCCTAGAAGCACAGTTGAGCTTACCTGGGCTTACTCCTGAACTTCAGTCTCCGCATGAATCCTTGCACACTCCCCTACCACCGGTTCCGGAGGGGACCGGTGGCACGAGCTCTGCAGAATAGTAGCACATATGGGGGTAGGGTGATTTTTGCAGCAGGGCTAATAGCACTCTTTTTCTTTTTCTACGACCCAATGTTCAGAAGGACTACTCATACCTTCAATAATTCCCTGGATTCCTATAACATGTTATGCCCATGATTGGCTGCTACTTCCCGCACAGCCCCCTATCCCCGTATTAGGCATGTTCGATCCTGGATGGCCCCTGGCTTAAATGTAGGTTCACGTAGCTCGATGTGCGCGTTAGCTCTCCTTAGACTCGCCCATGAAGAGTCCCTGATTGGCAGAAGTCCCTATTTGGCCTCATTCACTTTCTCCCGAGCTCGATCAGCGGAGATTCGCGTGGGACATCTTAGAATTACTGGTAGGGCACGGACGAGTAGGTGCTCCTTTGAGCTGCCCACTATTGGCCCCCTGTGGCTACCGTTCCTTTGCTCGGCTATGGCGTGTTCTTACCATGTTAGTACAGGGTCACCTTTCGCATCCCGGGCTCTCCACCCCCTCCTCATTGCCCCGATGTCAACTCCGAAATTACAATACTATTCAATCCCCACCGATAACACCTCGCTTACAGAGGAGCAGAGTAACATGTATCTGGCATGGATGGTCCACACTGCTCGATCTGTGACGGATCGCTCGTGTCTCGTATGTC
This sequence comes from Ictalurus furcatus, assembly GCF_023375685.1. Classification (NCBI taxonomy): domain Eukaryota; kingdom Metazoa; phylum Chordata; class Actinopteri; order Siluriformes; family Ictaluridae; genus Ictalurus; species Ictalurus furcatus. The sequence goes on from NC_071270.1 coordinate 10,504,609, forward strand.
ATGATCGTAGCCTCACCCCCCATTTTATGCTGCCTATGGGGAACCTCACGGAATGCCTCACCGCCCCCTATTCTGTTGATTTTTTGTGTCCTACTGTGTGCCTCCTTGGGGCCCTTTCTGCTGACTTTGGCCCATTGTGGATGTACAATGCAAGCTCCTCATGCCTGTTTCACCCTGTTTCCACTCAAGTGTCGACTTTTGTCCGTGTCCAACCGTCTCTGCCCTTGGTCTTTCCCATCTGCCTCTGCTCCTCTGTTGGCGTATATCCTGTGGGAAACGTGTCTGCCTGATGTAATGTCTCCCTGTTCGCTAATGATTTGCAAACTGAGACCCTCTCTGTCTGTGATTCATCCCCATGCACCCCCAGTGTGACAATTCCCCTACCTGATCTTAGTGTTGGTACTGTTCCCCTTGCGGATGTTTTCTGGTTTTGTGGGGGCCAACGTGTACGCCAGACTTTGCCTGCGGAATGGCAGGGGTGCTGCACCCCGGTTAGGTTGGACGGTAAGACCCGTGTTTTGTTGGTGGCTGACCAACCGTCATCCAGCCGGTCCCGTTCACGCCGCGACGTGGCCCTGTGGACTCAGTATGTCTGTGACGCTGGTGCAGCGAGCTATTCTGACTGGGCCGCTGATGAGACCATCCATCTTGACTTTGGGGCACCCCGTTGGCGTTCCTGCTCGATACAGAGCCATGGAGGCCGTTGGCAGTGGTGTAGCGTCTATTTTGCTCCTGGCCGTGCAGATCAACCGCAATGTGGCGTGGATAAATTACATGTGGTACAACGAGCAACGCTTCATTAACTACTCGGTGAGTGCTTTCGGACTGGTCCGAAATCAGCTCCATGCCACTTCCCTCATGGCTGCTCAGAACCGTTTTGTCCTGGACCAGATGCGTGCCCCTGAGGAGGGTGTCTGTGCAATGATTGGTCCCGAGTGCTGTGCTGCGATCCCTTTGCACACTGGTTCTGAGGGTGCTCTCTCCAAGGTCCTGGGTCAACTACAGGCCCTCCAAGTGGAGCAAGCGGCTAACTCCGGCTTTGGGTCTAGTCTCCGCCTCCCGCCGTGGCTCTCCTGGTTTCTTTCTGGATATTGGACTGCTGCCCTGACCTGCTTGGGAGTGTCCCTGCTCGCCCTCCTTCTCCTTGTGGGTCTGGTGGCCTGCTGTGTGATCCCCTGCGCATGACGGATGGTGATGTCCTCCGCCTCCTTTTCTGGCCAGTACATTGTTAAGGGTGAGGTGTTACCACCTCAACGGGGGGTGGTGATCGAGACCATGCGACGGGAGACAATGAGCAGACAATTTTGAAACTTTGTTTGAAAAACTTCATTTATGACACATGCTGCCATGTTCTTTTAGCATCAACCCTACATGTAAATTAATGAAAGATTTAAAAAGATAAAAGGAAATTTAAATAAACAATGATGTCCTGTTTGCTAAGAGTAATCTACTCATTCATCAATGTGGAAACATTTAAAATTAATTATAATCTTTGCACTTTTGTGTGAAAAGAAATTTGTTGTACTTATCCATGTAGCCTGTAAGAATTAAAAAAAAAGCTACACTTGCATGATTCTATTTGGAAATGTGTACTTATCTAAGAAATCGTAAAAAGATGACATAAGATTTGAGAAATTTATGAATGTGCTACCTGTAATTAGAATAAATATCAAGCAAATACTTATCTAACCAGTGAAATGACAATAATTGACCTCAGATAGACCTTTATATTTGCTGTATTGGGGTTATTAATGTAAACATTTGTATCCTGAACCCTGTTACTGTCATCAACACTGTTACCTTCAATTCAACTTGAATTGAAATGTTATCAAGTCAAATAGAGGAATCAATTACATCTTGTAAAACATTGAGGAAATCATTTAAATTATAGCAACAGTCACAAAAGTAAAGCAACATTTTAAGATATTCAACATAATTTTGATAACTTTACTTGTAAAAGTGTACATAATTAAGTATACACTGACTTTAATTATTCATATTGTAATGAGAGGCAGTTAATTTGCAAAAATGCATGTGAATCCATTTGAGTCAATAGCAAATAATTGTGTGAATGGCAGTAACAGGGTTGACAAATTCCATGGCTTATGTCACAAAAATGTTTATTATAACCCCTAGTATATAGGTGCCTGAGGTGGGCCATTGAATTTACACACGTTCAAACCTAGGGGCAATTTAGCATAGCCAATCCACATGGGGAGAATATGTGAGATTGCACAGACAGTAACCTGAACTCAGGATCAAACCTCTGAGACCCTGGAACTGTGAGGAGGCGGTGCTATGTTCTGCATCCTGGGTCCAAAAAGTTGGACTTTCCTTTGACATGAAGGAATCAAGTTCTTGCGGTGCTTTATCTATTAATTTTTTTTTTACTGTGTGCTGTATGGTAATATCTATAGACAGTTTTATGGTTAAAATCTGTATTAAAAAGATGTACATCGCTATTTCAAAGAAGCTTGTTCTTTTTAATTATCATTTATCCTGGCAAGCCATATAAAACAATTTACAGTGGTGACCTGACAAATGGGAGAAGTTCAGTGCAAAATCTGATGAGGGACAGAAGAGTTGGCAATGACAAACATTTAAACATATTATAAACATAAACATAAAACACATACAACATATTATTACTGTACTATACACTCAAACATAAAGGTTCCAATTAGAACCAAAAAGGGTTTTTTTAGCCTGAATATGGTTCTTGCTAGTAGAACCATTTCCAGTGCCACAAAGAAATGAATAGGGTTCACTTTAAATTGTTAAAAGATAATATCTTGAAGAACCAATACACGGCTCTGAAGAATGTATTACGAAGCATAAAGAACTTCTCTAATCTCCAAAGAACCATATAGCTCAATTCAAGAAGCCTATACAATGAAAAATGGTTTGTGACAAGAAGGTTCTTTGCAGAACCTACACTCTAAAAACACTGGGGAAAAAACAACCCAAATTGGGTTATTTTTTAGCCCAACATCTGGGTAAATATATGACAGAACACATTTTGAGCTAAACTAACCCATCAAGTTGGGTTGTTCATTTTAACCCAGCAAATGGGTTCTTTTTCAACCCAAAGAGTGCTTCAATTTTTACAAAAACACTGCATTAATTTTATTTAATAAATGGGTTAATGTTTTCAGGGTTATTTATGCCCTTTGAAAATGTCAAATAAACCACATTAAAAACAAATACTGTATGTCAACATAGTATGTCCTTTATTTATACACAAGCTGTTCAGAAATGTATTTCTAGAGCTGCTAAAGTGGTGTATATAGACTTTGAACTAAATGTCATAAAAATGACATAAACGTCAGATTTTGATCAAACATCCAAAAAACTGAGTAACCAACTTACAATCCAGTTGGCATTACAAACAAATAAGCCAAAGTTAACAAAGATACAGTAACGGTGCATTTAATGTCATGTAAACTGCACTGTTATTGCACATTTTTGCTTTTTCTAGTGTACAGTAATGGTTTTATGAATAAATATACTGATATGAACCTTGTTTATCCAAATAAATCTAAGTCTGTCCATGTGAAAACGTCTACCTCCACCTAAGGCAAATTCAGTCCACGCTGAGTTGATTTGATCCAAGGAGCTGGGCTGAGGTGTCGGGATGGGGAGGGGTGCATTGATTCAACTGTCAGTGAAAATGACCCAGCCATAACCCAGCGGTGGGTTACACAAATCTACCCAAGATTGAGAAAATCACCCAATTAAATGACCCAAAAGGCTCAACCCAGCATTTTGGTAGAAAAAATAACCCAGCATTTTTTAGAGTGTATGGTGCTGTAAAGAACCACTGAAGAGCCTTTATTTTTAAGAGTGTATTATTAGCACAGAATAACACATTTGGGTTTCATTACATTAACAAATAACTTGTAAACAATTAGAGCATCAGTGAGTGCTTATGCCTATTTAGTACAGCAGCAAAAAAATAAAATGCTACTTGTAAAATGTAAAAGGTGCAGCTGTTATTCATACACAGTACAAAGCTGAAGGAAATCCTTAACTTTGTAGACTGTAAATGGTCTACAAAAATCCTTTGGTGTGCCACAACAAAAAGCATTACTGTAATCTAATTACATTTTCTGATAACACAGTAATGTAACACATGACATTTTAAATTTATGTAATTAGATTACAGTTGCTAATGTCAATAAAATTGTTACTTGCATTACAAATTTATTGTTAAGAAAACAATATTAAGTAAAATACATTTTTAAAATAAATCATGTTTTGCACAGCTGCCAGGGGTGAAAACTGGCCTGGGCATTGGGGTCTGTAGCCCCAAAGATTCTTTTCTTTAGCCCCAAATAATTCTCCACTTGGAGCGGTTTGTCACTATGTAACTGAACACTAGTAAAAGAAGACGGCGGTGTTGTAATTTTATATCTTTAGTGAACAGAGGCAAGGCCAATCAGACAGGGTAACACTTGTGTCTTATTGGCTGACAGCTCTCAATTCTGCCAAACACTAGCTCACACAGTCAGTTTGAGGGGAAAATGTATGTATACATATTTATTTATTTATTTTTTTAAACCAGTAAAGGGGTTGAAGCTGAAACAGTAACATCCTCTGATGCTGAGTAGGAAAACGAGGTGTGTACATGTCTGCGTTCTAGTTTACATGAACATGATATGAGCAGAGCATAAGGAAAGATAATGTACTTTTCATGGCACTGTAGCAGCTAAATGCTTGTCTCTGGAGACTAGTGTAAACTGACCGACAGCGTAATCTTTTGGTCTGGAAGAGGACGTTGCTTAGATGCATTTGTTAGAAAATCAAGGGGACGCATTTATGAGAAAATCAAGGCAGAATGTGAGAATCGCTTTCTACTTGTTTGACAGTTTGCAAAGCATGTTTTCCTTTGCAAAGCAGATTGTGTTTGCAAAATGCTATATTTATTTTAGTTTTGGCACAAAATTTACTCTATACAGCGAGCGTGCTCTGTCACTCACATACACAAACGTGCACGTACACATGTTGTTACCAACATGGAGCAGTGGAGAAATAAACAAACCGTCATCACATGCCATGGCACGAGCTGCCAAAAAAGTATACTACTTACTGAAATATTTCATATTTGTTTAAATGCCAACAAACATTTGTTTTTGCATAATGTTACAGCTGGAGTTTTTGTAGCAGAAAACAATACTCAGTATGTCATTTGTTATTTATCCTTGTATTCTTGTTGATCAACAGTAATAAATATAACGAGATAGTAAGAACTGTCACTTCATTTATCAAAGTTCTTCCCCTACGAAAAACAATGGGCTGGTCTTGAGCATTAAACTTCGGAGCTGAAAATGGGTCCCACTCTGGCCCTGCCCATGGGGGAGGTAGTGTTGGAGAGCTGAGCCCATCGCAGGTTGCCACCAACCACCAGTTCCGACCAGAATGCGGGTTGCTCTCTGCCTACTCAAGCTGGCATCCTGTGCCAAGTACAGTGCAGTGGGGGAAACTTTCAGGGTTAGTAAAATGACTGTCCATGGATGTGTATGTGTCTGTGCACAGCTATTAAACAAAAATGAATGTGGTGTTATATCAGGCTGCTGAATGTAACGGAGGCCAATGAAACTACATACAGTAATCCCTTACTGCATCTTGTCACGTGTTTGCAGTGCGCTGGATGGCACACACATCCCTATTCTACCCCTGACTGATGGATAAATTCCGTCATGTTACATTTAAAGTATCGACATAGAGTTTATGCGTTAAAGTAAAATGAAAAAGATTATGTCAACACTTGTGAAACTTTATCGATAATTCGCATTTCCATCAGCTATATCTGTAAACATTTTAATGCGCTAAACCTTTTAACCTTTAAAAAAAACACCCTTGGATGGAAACGTTGCTAATGATAGCTTAGCTGTGCCTCCCCTTGGCTAGAGACACCAAACTAGCCTAGTTAGAAAAGTTTTAGATTTTATCCTTCTGGTAATTCTACAAACAGTGAACACCCAAGGCAAATTTTATGATAAATCCAACTTTTACTGATCATGTAATGCATAGACACTCTAAAATTACTGAAAGAACTATGAACTTCACTTTGTAGTGTATTTTTGTAGGTTTGATAAGTTTTGAAAGTAACTTGGAAGTAATTAGTAATCTGATTACTTTTTACATGCAGTAATCAGTAATGTAATCGAATTACAATTTTAAAGTAGTAATTAGTAATCTGTAGTGGATTACTTTTTTTTTGAGTAACTTACCAAACACTGGTTATAAATGCATTCAGAACTTTGTGAATTGTATAGTATAGTGGAGTGCAGTTCCATTTGTGAACTGTACAGTATTCAGTTAGATGATTTTTTAAAATTTTCTGATAAATTCATCAGAAATTGGTCTTAACTAATGTACACGTGTAAAAGAAATCCTCCACAGGTCATTCATTTTAGAAAGCTTGAAGAAATGGCTCAAGAGCATTCATTTGAGATTTCAAGTGACCTACTGACACACAACTTACTGCACCTGTGTGAAGAGCAGCTGATTTCCTTATGTATCTCTGCTTTTTTACTCTTCTTCGTTAAGATGCTGGCCACTACCATTTAGTCTGCATTGATGGAGACAACAAATACAATTCCCCTTTTTTCACTTTTGTACATTAGCCACCTTTTTCTGCATTCATCCTTCTGAGAGAAAAATGAATCTAGAGCCACGCTGCTACCTAGAACCTACTTGCCGACCAATATTCCCCAGTTGTGTTTTGTATAGTACAGCGTTCAATTCCCATGGAATGCAGATGGGGTTGATGACAAAGTCAGCACTTTTCTGCTCCATCAGTCATACTGGGCATCCGCATCTGGATAGGTGACCCGAGACATTTTGCCTTTTGAATGGTAGAATGTATGCCTGGAAGGATCCATGTAGATTGTGGTGCTGGTGAGGCTCTTGCGGTCTTTCATTAAGGACGAACTGCGTTGCCAGCGGCACAGTAACAGCTCCACCTGCTCCCTGAAGAAGCTGGTGGTCAGTGTGTAGAGGATGGGGTTCAGAGCGCTGTTAATTGGCAGGATGAAGATCACTACCCAAGAGTTTATAGTGCCTGCATGACATGAACACACTTAATTAACAATTTAAGTTGTGTTTTTGACTAAAATCATATGTGCTTGGTTCAGTCTTTAATAAAAAAATTAGTTGAATAATCAGAAATATCATTTTCCTGTTGACCTTATGTTTAAAATATCTGGTCTTTGTAAACATGAAACATAACTTATCTAAAATGAAATAATATTTATCACATTATCTCTTTGGTCTTCAGAAAGAATGTGATTTGGTGCATTTATTAAAATATGTCTTAGTTATAATAATATAAAATAGTCATTAATATAGCTATATTGTTAATATTGCTAATTTAATATACAGTGATGTGAAAAAGTATTTGATTTCTTGTTTATATGTATATCTCATAGTAAATAGTTTTAGATCTTCAAACGAAATACAACACAACAAAAGCAACCCGAGTAAACACACAATACAGTATTTATTTATTATTTTTTTATTGAAGCAAAAAAGTTATCAAACAACTATCACCAATGTGAAAACCTAATAGCCCTCTTAAATGAAAGAGAGACCTGTAGTTCCTTTGATGTTGTCCTTGGCTCTTTTGTGACTTCCTGGATGAGTAGTTGCTGTGGTCTTGGAGGAATTTTGGAAGGTCGGCCACTTCTGGGAAGGTTCACTACTGTGCCATGTTTTTTTCCATTTGGAGATAATTGCTCTCACTGTGGTTCTTTGGAGTCCCAGAGCCTTTGAAATAACTTATAACTGATATACTTCAATCACCTTCTTCCTCACCACTTCTGGAATTTCTTTCAACTTTGGTATAGTGTGTTAGTGTGTAAGACCTTTTAACCAACTTCATGCAGTTGGAAAAGTTCTATTTAAGTGTTGATTTGATAGAACAGGGTTTGCAGTAATCAGGCCTGGTTGCGTCTAGTCCAGCTGAACCGCATTATGAATGCAGTTTCATAGATTTCACACAGGCCCAGTTAGTATTGGATAACTTTTTTGCTTCAATAAATAACATAATTTAAAAATTGTATGTTGTGTTTACTCAGGTTGCCTTTGTTTTATCTTAGATTTTGTTTTAATTCCTGAAACAATTCAGTATGATTTTATATATATATATATATATATATATATATATATATATATATATATATATATATATATATATATATATATAAATTTATTTCACAGCACTGTATTACTGCCAATTTTAAGTTCAGGCTCAGATTGCTAGTTTTGTATAACTAATACCTTATCACTATTAAGATATATTACATGGTTTTGTAGATTTCAAATATACACACAGTAAATGGAACACTTTTCGTAAGGGTAAACAATTACTTCAACAATAAGTGTGATTTAAAATTTCAGAAAAAAAAAGTTAGTTATTTTTAATATTTGGCCTCCATCCTACATTTAGTCAGTTGGATTAATTAATTAATTAATTAATTAATCAATAATTAATAATTTCTTCTACCTACTTAAAAAAAATATGGAGAAATTTATGCAAAATTTTATAAATTATCTAAAATCACTCTAAGGAGAAAACATTATTACATACTTATGAACACATCAGCTTTTTGAGGGTATGTATTTTATGGTAAATATAAAATCAACTGCAGTCCATTTACATGCCTGGTATCTCCATCTTCAGAAGGGAAAACGTTTTGACCAGGAATATTGGAATCCAGCAGAGGGCATCAGAGAACACAATGAAAAAGAAGCGATTGGCCACAGCCACATCTTTGTGCAAGCGATTACGCACATCTGTGGTGTTGATACCGGTCTTATAGATGGAGTAGAACATACTGGAGTAGCAGAAGACAATGACTAGGAAAGCCAGCAGGTTCAGTCCTGTTAACAGAGGAACGCATGATAAGCTACACACAAGATACAAACACACATGGCTATTTGCTTGCTAATCAGTTTGTTAATCTAAATACATTCTAGGAAGAACTCATTATAGAACTATAAAAATGGGGTGGACAAGGCCACTTCAGGGGTTAAACATCCATATACATAAAAATCTGTGTCAAAAACCATCACCAAAAAAAGCTGAAGGCCTATTCCATTTCTTTCATACACTATATGACCAAAAGTTTGCGGAAACCTGACCCATGTGTGCTTTTTGATCATCCCATTCCAGTTTTAAACCCCCTCTGCTGTTATAATAACCTCCACTCTTCTGGGAAGGCTTTCCACTAGATTTTGGAGTGTGGCTGTGGGGATTTGTATCCATCCTGTTCATCCAAAAGGTGTTCAGTGGGGTTGAGGTCGGGGTTCTGTGCAAGCCATTGGAGTTCTTCCACTCTACCCTTGGCAAACCATGTCTTTATGGAGCTCAAATTGTGCACAGGGGCATTGTCCTGTTGGAACATGTTTGTGCGCCTTAGTTCCTATGAAAAGAAATTGTAATGCTACAGCATACAGACATCCTATACAAGTGTGTGCTTCTAACTTTGTGGCAACAGTTTGGAGAAGAACCACATATGGATGTGAGGGTCAGGTGTCCACATACTTTTGGCCATATAGTGTATGAAGAAACATTAATTTTGAATGAATGAAGGACACATACATGTTTTTGCACATACATTTCAGGTAAAATACCGTTTCTGGCAAAGAAAGGTAAGTCATTTCTGAAATTGTTTGATTGGAAAATTTAAATTGGTGTGTTTATTGTGTGAAATCATTTCAGTGTCTTCTCTGTTGACTTTACTTAGCACTTGATAAGTACCTTAGTGAACTAGGTCCTCCTCTCGTATTAGGTCTTCTTTTTTTAATTGGTTTTATTTTTACTGATTTGATTACAGGTCAAACGTACTGCAGCTAATGTTATTAAGTATGTGGATAGATATTGATGTCTGGCAGATTTAACTTAGTCAATCCCAGGCTGCTTGGTGTGTATAATTAATTTGGTCAGATCCATTAATAAGAGAGAGTCCCCATGACTGCATAATAATTCTCTCTACCAATTGTATTTATAATAGTTGAATCCAGTGACACTACAGTGTAAATAATCCAGAATAGCATTTTCATACAAGAGTGTAAAATTTATAGTACTGTGCATATGTCAGAGACTAAAGTTTTGTTTTTAATTAAATGACCATAAAGCACCTTTTAATTATTTGGTGGAAAACAATAATGATGGGAAAATTTACAGTACATTATTTCCATTTTCAGTCAGACAGCCAAGCAATGCATATTTATGCAGGCCAATATTAAAGTTCAATATGCCAAATAAAATATTTACAGATTTCATAATGTTTTTATCGTTAAAGACATTTGTGTAATTTATGAATGACAACAATAATGATGGGAAAATGCATTGTAACAGAAAAAACTACTGCATGGCTGTTTGACTGAAAATTAATTAATGTACTGTACATTTTCCCATCATTAGTGTTTGCAACCAAATAATTAATAAAAAGTACTCAATTGCCACACACTCCACAATATACTGGATTGACAAGCATTGTCACTTTAACACTACACTTACACTGACACTATCATTACTTGTCACTTTACACTACTTGTCATTTTACTTATACTACATTTAAAAAAAATTGTACTGTGAAATTTTCTTATTTTTATTGTTCTTATTGCGTATTGTGCACAATTCTATTGTCTTGTCTTGTATTATATTGTTTTCTTATGTCCTTTTACCTTGCTGTCTTGAGAGGAATGGACAAAATAAGAATTTCATTGTACTAAGTACATATGACAAAGATCTTGAATCTTATTGAAAACAATATGGTGGTATCTTTTGCACAGCATTGTACATGTTGTCTATACCAGAACCATCATAACAACTGGAAGAAGGCATATACAACCGATCTGTGGCTCTGTACTCTAATATTGATTAACCAATAGAACCAATATGTGACTGACTGATAGCCCTTTTTTCATAATCATAAGTAAATACAAAAATAAATAAACAGGGGCATAAATAAATACAGGGGTTAAGGCACAGTGGGTTGCATTTGTACATTTCCCTGTTTCAAGCCTGAGCTCCCTGGTTCAAGCCTGCTTTTTCTATTCTCCCTGTTTCCATGTGGGTTTCCTCCAGGTTCTCTGGTTTCCTCCCACTGCCCAAAAACCCATAGTTCCTGGAATAGGCTCCTGACCCACCTCAACCTTGACCAGTATAAAGCAGTTAATCAATTAATTGTTAAGGAAATACAGTAAATGAAAAAACAACAACAGCAAAATCATTGATTAGGGAAAAATAAAATAAAAATTAGCAACCGGAGGACATCAATAAATTAGCTCATAAGTAATTATAGAAAAGCTTTCATACTTATTTTACTTGATCAATTTATCAGTTTTAAGATACATTTTTAAGATTTCTAAATATTAGGTTATTTATTAAACCATTTGCATATTAATTATTTTTGTATATACTCTGGATATAGTTATCCATGCACATGTTAATGTATATATAAAAATGTCAGTTCAGCATATGAACTACATTTTTTTCTCCAAATTTAAATTTAAATGCATTTGAACAGAATGACAGTAAAATCAATTATGCTACTGTATCCATATACAGCTGTCTGCAACACAAATTTTATCTCTTAAAAATAAAAACAAAAAATCACCAAGGAATATTCCTGTAGAGTAACCCTTAGCGGTGGGCTTCTCAAGCCTATCAGAATGCAAGGGGAAGCAGACTCCATTGCGTCCGTAGTAGTTGCCAAAAAGGTCATCACTGAGCAGAGGGACACCAGCTATAAGCAATCCTAGCAGCCAGATGGAGACAAGCACCACACCAGTCTGCAGCTTCCCAGGTCGCAGATGACTGAAGGGGAACACAATGACCAGAAACTTTTCCAGGGTCAGGTACGTGAGGAGGAGCACGGACACCTCGGAAGACAGCATGGACAGGAAGCCAATGGTGCGGCATTCCTGGCTCTCCATCCACAGCAGTGCATTCCGATTGTATTCACCACGGAACTTCATGTCAAACACACCCAAAAAGAACAGGTATACACCCATCAGACAGTCTGCACCTGCAGAAAACAGGAGAAAAAATAGTTTGAGGGAACACTGAAAAAAATTATATCTTAGCAAGTGAAGATATCTTTTATATAGGAAAGGATATCTAATAATTTTCATTTTGAGATTACTATATAACAAATATATAACCAGTAAGCCTTTTTATAGACATATGTACTAATTTCAAGCTTGAATTGTTTAATTCTATTAGCAGATCATTTAGTTATAAACGTTATATAGTCCATTTAAATGGTCTAGTAACAGAAGGTCAAGGTGAATGTACAGTGCTGTAAAAAAGTATTTGCCGCTTCCTGATTTCTTCTGTTTTTGTGTATATCTCATAGTAAATAGTTTTAGACCTTCAAACGATATACAACATTAAACAAAGGCAACCTGAAAAAACACACAATACTGTTTTTCTTTATTTATTTTTTTATTGAAGCAAAAAAACAGATATCCAACACCTATCACCAGTGTGAAAAACTAATTGCCTCCTTAAACTTAAAATCTTGTTGTGCCAACTTCAGCAGCAATAACTGCAACCAAATGCTTCCGATAACTGGAGATCAGTCTTTCACTTACTTCTAGGACTAGGACTTACTCCTATGCTTTGGATCATTGTCTTGCTGCAACTTGCAGACTGAAGACCAGACACTGTACTTTAGGATTTTCTGGTAGAGAGCAGAATTCATGTTTCCCTCAATTATTGCAAGTTGCCCAGGCCCTGAAACAGCAAAAATCCCCACACCATCACACTTCCACCACCATGCTTTACTGTAGGTATGATCATTTTGTTTACACCAGATGTAAAAGGACCTGTCTTCTAAACACTTCCACTTTTGACTCATCAATCCACAGAACATTCTCCCAAAAGGTTTGAGGATCATCAAGGTGTGTTTTGGCAAAATTCAGACGAGCCTTAATGTTCTTCTGGGTTAGCAGTGGTTTTTTCTTCACCACATTTCCATGGATTCCATTTTTACCCATCGTCTTTCTGAAAGTGGAGTCATGAATAGTCACCTGCATTGATGGAAGAGAGGCCTGTAGTTCCTTTGATGTTGTCCTTGGCTTTTTTGTGACTTTCTGGATGAGTCGTTGCTGTGCTCATGGAGGACTTCTGCCGCAGCTCTGATGACAACAGCGAGTTTACAGCAACTGCGCTCGGTTATACAGAGTTTCTGATAGGAGAGACTATTCCCACGTTAGATCGATCCATGTGGAAAGCTCTGAACACATGCACAGCTGCTTACAATGCAGGGCTGCAGACTAGTAACATGGATGAATAGAAAGCGGCTTCCTATAACTTGAGGAAGAGAGTGAGGGACGCAAAAAGGAAATGCAGGGACAAGATTGAACCCAGTTTGAACAGGCAGATTCCAGGTGTCTGTAGCAAAGCATGCAAATTGTTAGAGTGCAAAGCCAGCCCCCCACCATCAACAATGGCAGCGCCTCCCTAGCCAATGACTTGATGATCTTTTATTTGCATTTTGAGGCTACCAGCACCAACACAAACCAGGAAAACCATGAGCAGGAACAATCAGGTCTAGCTGGGGAAGAGGAAGGACTGGTCATTTCAGAACTGGTCATGAGGAAAGTGCTATACAAAGTTAACACCAGAAGAGCATGAGGCCCAGAAAACATCCTTGCACCTGTGCTAAAAGTCTGTGCTAACCAACTAGCACCAGTTTTCACCACCATTTTAACCTCTCTTTCAATCATCGGGTCGTTCCTACATGTTTCAATTTCTCCACCATTATTCCTGTCCCCAAAACCCCCTGTCCTGTGTCCCTGAATGACTACCGCCCAGTAGCACTAACTTCTATGGTGAAGTGCTTCAAAAAACTGGTCAGAACTTACGTCTGCTCCTCCCTCCCCATCAGCCAACAGGTCCACAGATGATCAACCACACACCGTTTAACACCACTGTCCCCTCACACTTTTGCAGAAAGCTCCAGAACCTACTGTAGGGCTGAACTCCTACATATGACACTGGATCCTAGACTTCCTAACCGGATGTCCCCAGGTGGTCAGGATAGGAAATCACACTTCCTCTATGCTCACCCTCAGCACCAGAGACCCTCTGTCCTCAGCCCACTTCTGTATTCCCTCTATACCAGTGACTGCACAGCCAAACACAGCTCCAACAAACTGGTGAAGTTTGCAGATGAGACTGTGATGGTAGACCTCATCACTAACAACAACAACAACAAGAGGCCTACCTAGAGAAAGTAGATGTCCTCTCCACATGGTGCCACAATAAGAATCTCTCCTTGAATGTCACCAAAACTAAGGAGATGATTATTGATTATGGGAGGAAGCAGGTGAGGAATTACAGCCACCTGATGCTCAATGGGGCCACAGTAAAGAGGGTGAGCAGCTTCAAATACCTAAGAGTCCACCTCACAGAAGAGACATCAGTGCCTCAACCATCTACGATGCCTGGCCAGGTCCAATGTCTCTCACAAAGTGTTGAGGGCTTTCTACACTGGGGCTGTGGAGAATCTTCTCACAGGGAGCATCACTGCCTGAGTTGGTGGCACCACAGCCCAGGACCGACAGACACTAACAATAGTGGTGGGGGCAGCAGAGAAGACCATCAAGACTTCTCTCCCCTGTATCACAACACAGAAGTTTCTACCCTCAGGCAATCTGGCTTCTGAACACTTGAAAGTCTGCATATTCCTACCTCACATACAACACACATACACAAAGCAATTTGCACTCTAGAGAAGGAAAAATGTATTATTTTGCACATTGTAGAAACTCTATATACACTTTAAAACTCTGTATATCTGCTCCCACACATCATATTCTATTAAATTCCATTTTTTCATATCATATTCCCTACAACCCCTTATATTTAGATTTTTTATTCTACAGCCTATTATGTTATTCTACATTCTATAGCATTTTATTACATCTACTGTATTTTATTATTTTACTACATTCTATTTTATCGTGTGTGTATATCCTTAGTCGTTGTTGGTCTGTTTGTTAGTGCACTGTGGGATGAGTAACTAAGGAAAAACATTTCACTACATTATATCACACATGTAATATGTATGTGACAAAATAAGAACCCTGAACCATGAATTTTGGAAGGTTGGCCACTTCTTGGAAGGCTCACTACTGTGCTAAGTTTTTCCATTTGGAGATAATGGCTGTCACTGTAGTTCTTTGGAGTCCCAGAGCCTCTGAAATAGCTTTGTAACCCTTCAGAGACTGATGTATTTCAATCACTTTCTTCTTCATTATTTCTGGAATTTCTTTCAATTTTGGCATATTGTGTTACTGTGTAAGACCTTTTAACCAAATTCGTGCCGTTGAAAAAGTATTCTTTAAGTGTTAATTTGATTGAACAGGGTTTGCAGTAATCAGGCCTGGCTGGATCTAGTCCAGCTGAACCCCATCATGAATGCAGTTTCACAGATTTCAGGAATTAGTAACTATGGGGGCAAATACATTTTCACACAGGCCCAGTTGGTATTGGATAATTATTTGCTTCAATAAATAACATTATCATTTAAAAATTGCATGTTGTGTTTACTCAGGTTGCCTTTGTTTTATCTTAGATTTTGTTTTCATTTCTGAAACAATTTAGTATGAGATGTACACAAAAACATAAGAAATCACAGCACTGTACTTTTCTAGCTATGGGACATAATTAAACTCATTTGAAGGGCTTCAGTGACTTCAGTGACAGTCTGCACACATTATCAGCCACAGCTGATTATGGCTCTGGTAATTATCTTCATGCTGCAAAAAGTTCGAACAAAAAATTGCCTGAACCTGTGCAGCCCAGATCTCACAGGACAGGATGCCCCTTTTACTGAAATCACACATACCTCCAAACACAGCCACATACAGATTATAATGCAGACATCTACATTTATCTGATCATGAGGGTCTTTTGCATCAAATGTTTTCATGATTTATCTTACTGGTCTACTTGTCTCTGTGGCTAATATCCCCATTCATCACTGTTTTACCATAATTCTAACCAAACCCTTTCAACAGTCTCTGTTATGTCATTTATAAATAAATGGCTGGTCCTGTCAAATCTGATCATAGTAACTGAGTGTATGTCAATTGAATTTGTGACATCACCACAAACACTGTTTGTCAATTAGGTGCATTTGTGCGTGTTTCAGTAAATGGATGAGTGATGGATGACTTGTGTGTTTCCTTTGTGCAATATAAACCCACAGCACAGGACTTTGATGCACACTGCATGCAGGTGGTTTTCTGCACGAATGCACGATCGCATTCCAATAACAAAGAGATTTCCAAAGCAGGTGATGAAGGCCATGACCCAGACGGACACTCTTAGGATCATGTTGGCCAATAGGTCCTCAAATGAAGAGATCCCGTCTGTGTTGGGTTTGCACTTACGCACATGTGGTGCATAGGAACAGTACTGAAAATCCTTAAAATATCTGGACAGGAGAAAATTGAGGCTGATTAATAATACATACATACACTGGGCAAATCCTGACAGCATTAGCATAGAAGGAACTACAGCACGTACATATAAGACAGTTTGCCCATGGGGAGGAACATCTTCGTTTGTATATCAGGAATCTCAATGTCCTCCAATCCTCTGCAAAACACAGTCTGATATCACTAACAGTGCTGATATAATAGTAAATATAAACACTTTGCACAATATTATGTAATTTCCAAAGCCACTTGTTAATTTACTCACAGAGACTCAAGCTGAACCAGGTGATCAAAATGACCAGCATGAATGTGCAGCAAAGGATTGTGTGATATATTTCTGCAAAGAAACCCAAAACAGAAATCTATCACTGTAATCATCTAAAATATATTTATTTTTAAATATAAGAATTTAGCAGAATTCTACACCTGCAATAGTAGACAAAGAAACTAACTCACAGTTTCAACAGTGATTTTAAATTCTCAAATATGTTATTGGGAAGGTCAGCAATCCTGTTGCAGGACAAATCCCTATAAAGACAGGAAAAGAAAGGAACACAGGAAATTATGTAAGTAGAAGCATGTGTCTGTTGGAAAAGCAACCCATAATCATAACTGATATTGGATAAGATGAAAATGTACACATGGCACTCTTTCATGTACTCACAGCTCTGCCAATGCTCCAAGTGACTGAAAAGTGTTTTCAGGAAGAGTCCTGATTTTATTCTCACGCAATGATCTTAAAAACAGGAAAAGTCTGTTATAAAAATAAATGATGACTAATGAACACTCAGAAGACAGTATCTATGATCATCTTTATTTTAGATTTCAAAATCTAAAACTACTGTTAGGAAAGGCTAAAAGTAGGGATAGAATACTTACCTACATCTATACTGAAGTACTACATAAAATTTTCAGGATAGTCAAATTTTTAAGAAAACTTATCATTTGCAAGGTGGCAAAGTGGTGCAAAAAATGGTATTGGTATCTAACAGCTCCAAGGTCTCTGGTTCAATCCTGAGCTCATATTAGTGTTTGTGTGGAGTTTCTGTGCATGTTTTCTTTGAGTGAGTTTCCTATGGATTCTCTAGTTTCCTCTAACGTGCCAAAAACATGTGAATAGGTGGATTAGCTGTGCTAAATTACCTCTAGGGTTGAAAGAATGTGTGAAAGCTGCCTTGTGACACTGACATGCCACTGAAAGCCTCCGGATCCACCATAAACCTGACCAGGATATAGCAGCTACTGAAAGTGAGTGAGTGAGTGATCTCTTTCTTTTATGCTACATCTTATGGCAATTGACAGAAAAGGGAAAACCAGAAAACAAAAAACTCCTGTCCCAAGAGCTCTATACAAGTAAAACTGGCAATAGCACACAGGAAATGTAAATACTTTGGGCTGTCTAGAAATTCAAGCGAAGACCATGCCTTAACCATATGAATATGGAATTCCTTAAACATAATAATACTTAAGTTCCCATCTCTGAATATCTTATTCAATATGACACAAAGGCAGCAGTAAGGGAAAAATGTTCAAAGAAAAAAACAAAGTTAATGATTCATAACCAAGCTGCTAACCTACACGACCACTGAATACTTGACTTTTTGCTATATTAATTGCTTAATTAATTATTTCTGTAATTTCTAGAAACAAAATAGGCAAAATTTCATTGCTTAATTATTAGCAATGTACTATACACTCACCGCCCATGTTAACAGGAACACCTGTAAATCAACTAGGTGTTTCACACAGGATGTTGATTGTTTTTTGCACCAATCTGTATAAACTCTAGAGACTGTTGTGTGTGAAAATCCCAGGAGATCAATAGTTTCTGAAATACTCAAACCAGCCCATCTGGTACCAACATCTATGCAACGATCAAAGTCGTAGAGATCACACTTTTTCTTCATTCTGATGTTTGATGTGTACATTAACTGAAGCTCTTGACCTGTATCTGCATGATTTGTATGCACTGTGTTGCTGCCACATGATTTGCTGATTGGATAACTGCATAAAAGAGCAGGTGTACAGGTGTTCCTATTAAAGTGGACGGTGAGTGTAATTTGATCATACATTAACACTATAACACCGGCAAACCTTAAGCATGATACTGAGCAATTTGTGATACTTTCCAAATATAACAATACTCCGAGGCATTAAACAACTTACAGTACTGTGAGCTCACTACATGTCATGAGAGTGGAGTAATTCAGCACCTCAATGTGGTTCTCAGCAAAATCTCTGAGTAGAGAAATATAGAGTTTTCATTAGATAAAACAAAAAACAACAGAAATGAACAGTTTTAAAAGCAGTTGAATATGTTACTATTACACCCCTTTAACTGGTGACAAGAAATGGAAATTCAACAATGCAATATACAGGGGCACAGCATATTACTGTCTTGTTGTTCTGACAGAGGTGGACTTATTTCTGTGATGAAAAACAGAGTCTATGGTCGTGACATAAGACTTAGTACCAGATGTATTGGCATTCAGTCAGTGAATGACTCTTCTAGTATCTATCATTAGCAATCAGCTGAGGCTTTCACACTCAACAAAACAGACCTCAGATTTCTCAGAGAGAGAGAGAGAGATAGAGAGAGAGAGAGAGAGAAAGAGATAGAGCGAGAGAGATTGAGAGAGAGAAAGAGGACATGGACAGCCCACTCAATATAGCAACATAAGCCAATTGAATCCTCATGTGCAAAGGCACAGTATGTTCCATTTCCATTACTCTGAGCAATTTTTACAATTGCTCACAAGCACGATTCACCGGCATGATCACTTTTACATATATATCTTTTCACAGCCCTGCAATTTAGTACATCAGTTAATTACATGAACTAAATACACAACTACCATAACACCACAAGCATGTCTCAAATCACAACCACTTATTTATCAAAACACCATCATTACTTCTCTTCTAATGAGAACAATCATAGTACAATGACCAAAAAACACTAACAACTGGTGGCATTACAGTAAGTGCACTATATAGGTGCACCTAAAAAATTTTGAATATTGTGGAAAACTTCCTTTTTTTCCCCATAATTTAATTCAAAAAGTGGAACTTTCATATATTCTAGATTCATTACACATAAAGTGAAAACTTTCCCTTTTTTGTTTTAATCTTGATGATTACGGCTTACAGCTCATGGACATCAAAAATCTAGTATCTCATAATATTAGAATAAAGAATTTATAATACAGAAATGTTGACCTTCTGAAAAGCATGTTAATTTATGCACTCAATACTTGGTCAGGGCTCCTTTTGCACAGATTACTGCATCAATGCAGCGTGGCATGGAGGCAATCAGCCTGTGGCACTGCTGAGGTGTTCTGGAAGCCCAGGTTGCTTTGATAGCGGCCTTCAGCTTGTCTGTATTGTTGGGTCTGATGTCTCTCATAGATTCTTTATGGGATTCAGGTCAGGCGAGTTGGCTGGCAAATCAAGAACAGTAATACCATGGTCAGCAAACCAGTTACTAGTACTTTTGGCACTATGGGCAGGTGCCAAGTCCTGCTGGAACAGGAAATCAGCATCTCCATAAAGCTTGTCAGCAGATGGAAGCTTGAAGTGCTCTAAAATCCCCTGGTAGACGGCTGCATTGACTCTCGACTTGAGAAGACACAGTGGACCAAAACCAGCAGATGACATGGCACCCCAAATCATCACTGACTGTCGAACCTTCACACTGGACTTCATGCAACATGAATTCTGTACCTCTCCACTCTTCCTCCAGACTTTGGGACCTTGATTTCCAAATGAAATGCAAAATTTACTTTCATCTTCCCCATGATTGTGGTTGTGTGTACTGAACCAGACTGAGAGATTAAAGGCTCAGGAAACCTTTGCAGGTGTTTTGAGTTAATTAGCTGATTAGAGCTCTTCTCAGGTCGACATTTCTGTATTATAAATTCTTTATTCTAATATTTTGAGATACTGGATTTTTGATTTCCATGAGCTGTAAGCCATAATCATCAAGATTAAAACAAAAAAAAGGCTTGAAATATTTTACTTTATGTGTAATGAATCTAGAATATATGAAAATTCCACTTTTTTAATTAAATTCTGTATTAAAAAATGTACTTTTCCACAATATTCTAATTTTTTGAGATGCACCTGTATATGTATTGATGGTGTAGTATGCTTCTTCTCTTTAATTTGTTTTGTATTGTAATGGTTAATTATCCTTACTCTGATATGACATATACCTTACACGCTTCACCACCATACCACCTTCTTTGGAACACCTGTACACTTCACATTCATGCACTTATCTAATCAGCCAATCATGTGGCAGCAACTTTGATTGTGGCATGGTTATTGGTACCAGACGGGCTGCTTTGAGTATTTCATAAACTGCTGATCTGCTGGGATTTTCTCACACAGCAGTCTCTAGAGTTTACACATAATGGTGTGAAAAATTAAAAACATTGCGTGAGCAACATTTCTGTGGGAAGAAATGCCTTGTTGATAAGGAAAAGAGGAAAAGGGTCAGAGTGGTTTGAGCTTCCAGGAAGGATATAGTAACTCAAGTAATCACTCTTTACAATTGTAGTGAGCAGAAAAGCATCTCAGCATGCACAAAACATCGAACCTTGAGGTGGATGGACTACAACAGCAAAACACCACATTGTGTTCCACTCCTGTCAGCCAAGAACAGGAGTCTGAGGCTGCAGTGGGCACAGACTCACCAAAACTGAACAATTTAAGGAAAAAAAGTCACCTGTTTTTTTTTCCAGTCTTTAGCTGTCCAGTTTTGGCGAGTTGGCACCCATGATAGTCTCAGATTCTCGTATCTGGCTGACAGGAGTGAAACCTGATGTGGTCTTCTGCTGTTGTAGCCCATCCACCTCAAGGTTTGATGTGTTATGCTTTCTGAGATGTTTTTCTGATCACCATGGTTGTAAAGAATGCTTATTTGAGTTAATATAGACTTCCTGTCAGCCTAAACAAGTCTAGTCATTTTAATCTGATCTCTCTCATCGACATCATTTCAAAAATCATTAAAGAATATTTTTTTGTTTTCTTCACCATTCTGCACTGCACTGCTACCACATGATTGGCTGATTAGATAACTGCATGAATGTGCAGGTGTACAGGTGTTCTTAATATAGTGGATGCTGAGTGTATGACAGAAAAAGTCCTAGAAAAAGGTCATCATAAATTTCCATCTCCTTGGATTTCAAATCAGTATGTGACTGCCTGAGAATGGTGGAGTCCCATGCAAGTATCTGCTTGTTCCCTTTCAAAGGTAACTCAACCTTCAGCATGAGCTTCATGCTGTGGGAAGCGCCCTTGCTTTTGACCGGTATCTGAAGTCTGTGTGAAATCATGCCTATTTATTGGCCTGCCGTGGTCAGGTGACATGGCATTTCGCGCATCGCATGATTATAAAATGGTGCCTGTAAACCACGTAATCAGCCTTATTATCTTCAGCAAAGACGGCATTTCGGTCGTTTGTGTGAACCCTCAAACAAAATCTCCTCACTTCCGCTCTGTTTAAAAAAATCTCTTTACTTTTCTGTCCCTTTGAAAAAAAAGAAAAGTATGAGTCAGAGAAAGTTCAGGAAGTGTGTTACACTTTGCTCCCATTTTATTACAGAGGGGGACAGACACACTTTCTATGTGAAGTGTCTGAGGGTGGAGCATGCCACCGCTGCCTTTGAGGGGGCGTATTATTGACTGCGTGTATTGTGAATGCTTTACAATCTGGCAGCTCTGCTCGTGGCTTGCTCTCTTCTTGGCCAAAGGGAGTTGGTTTTGGAGCCTCGCAGATCTGGGCTGGTCACTGCCGAGGCAGCCAGCCGGCTCAGGTCCTGGGGATGCCATATGGATCTGAAGGAGGAGCCTCAGACAAGCACTGTTCTATCTCTTGCTCCGTTTTCCAGGTCTGACTCTCTGCTTCAGGGTTTTGGGTATGGAGAGTCAACCCACCCTCTCAGAAGAGCCAGAGGGGAAAGCCATTGCATTAAAAATGGATAGCAGCTCTCAAGCATATAAAGGGCTGCATGAAGTGATTACTAGGGCTGTAGAGAAGCTGAATTTAGACTGGCCCAGGGAAGAGGAAGTGGCTCGTAGCAAGATGGATGAGCACTATCCTCAGTGAAAATAAATCTTGCTCACACCAGAAAACTAGAAAACTCCCCTTTTTTCCAGAAGTGCATATTGAAATATCGCACTTCTGGGGGAAACCGTACACCAGCCGTATTTATAACCATTTACAACCTCATTTATAACTAGGTGTTTGGCCATCCAGATGATGCCAACACCTGTGAAGACTGGATGATACCAACCTTTAATCATCACAATAACAAGCTCTACGTGTTGCTCTTGGGTTAGCGGTGGACCTGACCTGTTCTGCTCTCTGGGCCTGCCTGGACCGTCCTGGTGCCCTGCTTCTGGAGTTCTCGTCGCTTGGAGGCCAGTCACTGTTGCTGAGGATGACCCCATATGGACAGCCTGGGGACACTTGGAAGCCATAGAGATGGCATTGGTCTGCAATTGATGCGAGCAGTTCTGATGCAGAGTCTTGGGACTGTGGTTGCGGTGATGGTTTTGGACTACAATTGCACAGGCTTTGGTCTCCATTATAAAATTATTTATAATTACACTATCCGGTGTCACCCAGATGAGGATGGGTTCCCTTTTTGAGTCTGGTTCCTTTCAAGGTTTCTTCCTCATATCATCTCAGGGAGTTTTTCCTTGCCACCATTGACTCTGGCTTGCACATTATTGATAAATTTATTGATTTAAAATTTAGATCTGAAATTGATATATTTCTGTAAAGCTGCATTTTAACAATGTCCATTGTGAAAAGCGCTATACAGATAAAACTGAATTGAATTTAATTGAATAATCCAGGGGCAAAGTCAAGGCAGGAAGGGGCAGCAGAGAGAGCTTGAAGATCTCCTACTCGTATGAGAGATGTCAATACCAGCAGAAAAGCTACCTTTAGAGCCAGAAGCTTCTCTGAGGCTGACTCTAAGGGCTGAAATGTGGAGCCTGACAGACCTTCCAGTACCACAGACAGGTCCCAGGAAAGTATGCGTCGTCTGCAGATGGGCCTCAGCCGCCTGACACCATGCATAAACCTCAATGTTAGAGGATGTTGCCCCACAGAGGCTACAGCAATAGGGGCATGGCTGGCTGAAATGGCAGCCATATAGACCCTAATTGTAGAAGGTGATGATATGAGGAAGAAACCTTGAGAGGAACCAGACTCAAAAAGGGAACCCATCCTCATTTGGGTGATAGTGTAATTATAAATAATTCCCTTCCATAACTGTGTGCTTTATGATAAGAGTGCAACGGTGTAATTAGGAAATTCACCGCAGTCTCAACATGAAGTCTATTCCACTGAAATCATGAACTGTCCACTAAAGGAGACCCGAGCGCAAAGTCTGTTTGTGCAATTGTAGTCCAAATCCATCACCGCAACTCCAGTCTCAAGACACTGCACCAGAACTGCCTGCATCAATTGAAGTCCAATGCCATCTCCACGGCTTCTAAGTGTCCCCGGGCTGCCCATATGGGGCTATCCTCAGCAACAGTGCTGTGGTCAGACCCACTGCTATCCCAGGAGTAATACAGAGTTTGTTACTGTGACGATTAGATGTTGGTATCATCCAGTCTTCGCAGGCATTGGCGTCATCTGGAATGTTCGTACAGGCTGGTTCTGAGCTGGAGCTGGAACATTCACTGATTACCTCGTGATGCCCATCCTAGGAACAGGAAGAGGGAACAAATGGAGAAGGATTAGCATAGCTGCTGTTCATTGCATTTCAGGCAGAGATGACCATGTGCATTTATTATCATTTTATCATACATGACTAGAGTACAAGGATATGAGATGTGTTGAATGGTAGGCTAAAGAAATGTGTTTTTAATCTGGATTTAAACTAAGAGAGTGTGTCTGAACCTCAAACATTAGCAGGAAGGCTATTCAAAATTTAGGAGCTAAGTGTGAAAAAGATCTACCTCCTTTAGTAGACTTTGATATCCTTGGTATTATCAAAAGTCCAGAGTTTTGTGACTTTAAAGAGCATGAACGCTTGTAGTGTGATAGAAGATTGGTTAAATACAGGACCTTGGCCGTTTAGGGCTGTATAGCCGAGTAGCAGTATTTTATAATCGATATTCGATTTTTATAATCGAATTTTGGAGGCTTAAACCTGTGATGCTGCTGTTGGTTGTACATTTCCAATTTTATTCCTGATGCTTTCAATTTTCTCAGTGAAGAAATCCATGAAGTCATTACTACTAAAAACTGGGTTGGAATATTCAGTTTGGCAGCATCTTATTATTTGTTAATCTAGATATTGTATTGAATAAAAACCTAGGATTGTTTCGGTTACTTTCTATGAGTTTGCATAGATACTCTGCCCTAGCAGCTTTTAGAAGCTGTCTGTAGCTAGACATATTGTTCTTCCACACAATTTGAAAAACCTCTAGATTAGTTTTTTCCCCCCATTTGCGGTCAAGATTACAAGTTGCTCTCTTGAGAGCATGAGTATGTTGTACCATGGAGAAGGATGTTTCTCTCTAACCTTTTTTAATTTGATAGACGCAAGATTATCTAGAGTGCTAGAGAGCATAGTGCCCATATTGCTAGTCACCATATCAAATTCAGCCATATTTATAGGTACACAGCATAGTTACTTATGAATATATCCGTAGTGGTTGGAATAATAGTTGTACCCATTCAATAATACTGTTCTAAATGGCTAATCTCAGCTACATACAATGTGCATGAAATGAGATAGTGATCTGTGATATCATCACTTTGTGGTAGAATGGTTAACCTCAGTTCCATGAGATACAATAAAATCTAGTGTATAATTGAAGTGATCAGTGGGTCCATTTTGTTTGATACCAAAGGAGATTAGTAGTTCTGTAAAACCAAGTCCTAATGCATCATTTTCATTATCTACGTGAATGTTAAAATCTCCAACAATCAAGGCTTTGTCCATGTTAGCTATTAAGTCTGAAAGGAAATCTGCAAAATCTTTAAAACAATCAATGTAGGGCCCTGGGGGTCTATACACGGTAGCCAGAGCAAGAGATAGCAGGGATTTTTCCCTATACCAAAAAGTGAAACATTAAGCACAATCACTTCAAATGAGTTCTACCTGTGTCCTGTTCTCCAAGTAATATTAAGAGTAATACTGTATATTGTTGCTACAACTAAATTAGCCAAGGCCTTTCTATATCCTAGGTTGGATTATATTCCTAAAGTGCCTATGTCTGCTGCCCAGCCAGTAGTGTTGCAGGCTTTTTGCCGTCCTCCGTTCCTCACACTGGAACAAGAGAAATTGCACTTACTGTGTCCAGTAAGGCTCTCTGTACTTACATCTACTGTTGCTGCTCTGCTTCGGTGGCAACAGTAGAGGTGATGCTCTGTCGAAGCAGCGCATCTCTAATTGGATAGTGGAAACAATGTCTATCACTTATGAGGCAAGCGGTCTTGCTACACCTCTGGGCATAAGGGATCATTCCACTAGGAGGGCACGCCTCCTTGAAGGTTTTATCCAAAAGGACTACCCTTACAGAATGTGTGTGCGCCGGCGGGGTGGTCTATGCCGCATTCCACCCCTTGCAGTGACCCTCAGGCTCTGACCTTTTCGAACAGGCCATACCCTCAGTATGACGGAGTGGGTATTCTCATTCCCACAGCGTGAACGCAACGTTGAGTTTCCTTTGAAAGGGAATGTCTGGGTTACGCATGTAACCCTGTTCCCTGAGAAGGGAATGAGATGTTGCATAGCTTTGTCATACTGGGGCATGCCTGTGAATTGCATTTTCGCTTCAGATAAATACAGACCGATGATGTGGTTTATGGGCATCGTTTTATAATCACGTGACGTGCGAAATGCCATGTTACCTGACCATTGCAGGCCTATATATACAGTATCTCACAAAAGTGAGTACACCCCTCACATTTTTGTAAATATTTGATTATATCTTTTCATGTGACAACACTGAAGAAATGACACTTTGCTACAATATAAAGTAGCGAGTGTACAGCATGTGAAACAGTATAAATTTGCTGTCCCCTCAAAATAACTCAACACACAGCCATTATTGTCTAAACCACTGGCAACAAAAGTGAATACACCTCTAAGTGAAAATGTCCATATTGGGCCCAAAGTGTCAATATTTTGTGTGGCCACCATTATTTTCCAGCCCTGCCTTAACCCTCTTGGGCATGGAGTTCACCAGAGCTTCACAGGTTGACACTGGAGTCCTCTTCCACTCCTCCATGATGACATCACGGAGCTGGTGGATGTTAGAGACCTTGTGCTCCTCCACCTTCCATTTGAGGATGCTCCACAGAGGCTCAATAGGGTTTAGGTCTGGAGACATGCTTGGCCAGTCCATCACCTTCATCCTCAGCTTCTTTAGCAAGGCAGTGGTTGTCTTGGAGGTGTGTTTGGGGTCAGTATCATGCTGGAATACTGTATACTGATCATGCTCTGCTTCAGTATGTGACAATACATGTTAACATTCATGGTTCCCTCAATGAACTGTAGCTCCCCAGTGCCGGCAGCACTCATGCAGCCCCAGACCATGACTCTCCCACCACCATGCTTGACTGTAGGCAAGACACACTTGTCTTTGTACTCCTCACCTGGTTGCCAACACACACGCTTGACACCTTGTGAACCAAATAAGTTTATCTTGGTCTCATCAGACCACAGGACATGGTTCCAGTAATCCATGTCCTTAGTCTGCTTATCTTCAGCAAACTGTTTGCGGGCTTTCTTGTGCATCTTTAGAAGAGATGGGACTTCCCTCTGACAGCCATGCAGTCCAATTTGATGCAGTGTGTGGCGTATAGTCTGAGCACTGACAGGCTGACCCCCCACTCCTTCAACCTCTGCAGCAATGCTGGCAGCACTCATACGTCTATTTCCCAAAGACAACCTCTGGAGATGATGCTGAGCACGTGCACTCAACTTCTTTGGTCGACCATGGCGAGGCCTGTTCTGAGTGGAACCTGTCCTGTTAAACCGCTGTATGGTCTTGGCCACCATGCTGCAGCTCAGTATCAGGGTCTTGGCAATCTTCTTATAGCCTAGGCCATCTTTATGTAGAGCAATAATTCTTTTTTTCAGATCCTCAGAGAGTTCTTTGCCATGAGGTACCATGTTGAACTTCCAGTGACCAGTATGAGGGAGTGTGAGAGCGATGACACCAAATTTAACACACCTGCTCCCCATTCACACCTGAGACCTTGTAACACTAACAAGTCACATGACACCGGGGTGGGAAAATGGCTAATTGGGCCCAATATGGACATTTTCACTTAGGGGTGTATTCACTTTTGTTGCAGGCGGTTTAAACATTAATGGCTGTGTGTTGAGTTATTTTGAGGGGACAGCAAATTTACACTGTTAGACAAGCTGTACACTCACTACTTTACATTGTAGCAAAGTGTCATTTCTTCACTGTTGTCACATGAAAAGATATAATCAAATATTTACAAAAATGTGAGGGGTGTACTCACTTTTGTGAGATACTGTAAGTGTTATTTCACACAGACTTCAGATATTGGTCACGCACGAGGGCGCTTCCCACAATGTGAAGCTCATGCAACATCTCGTTCCCTTCTCAGGGAACAGGGTTACATGCATGACCCAGACATTTTCTTACCTGTTTGCTTACAGACTTTGCAAAGCGGTCATATGAAAATAAAACTAGGCCCTCCGGACTATATCACCTGCAGGGAATTTAGCCAGCGGTGGGCGGAGCACAAACACACAGGAGGCCGTTTTAGTGTTATTCGTGGAGAAATCTTTATTTAAGATGGTCTGTTAGGGGAGTGTGTGTGTGTGTGTATTGAAGTGCGTTCGGGTGGTGAGGATCTCAGCCGCCTGCGGTTACAGCCAGGGGGCAGAGCCTTCACTTGCGTCAGAGTCGTCTGAAACCAAAAAAAAACACAACAGCGATTAGCAGACATGCACTCGTTGCAAAAATCGCCTAAAACACACCAGAGACTTTCGCACATGCACGGAGATATTTCTCTCACCCTTTCGAGTGGAATATCGCCCTTTTATACTCTCCCCTCGCCTGCTCGCCATCTGCATTCCCATGGTGGGTCCCTGCCCGGTGCTGGATCTGAAAAGAGAAATCCTGGAACGAGAGGAACCATCGGGTTACCCTGGCGTTAGTGTCCTTGGCCTTGGACATCCACTGCAGTGGGGCGTGGTCTGTCACCAGGACGAAGTGTCGACCGGCCAGGTAGTATCGTAGCTCCTTGATGGCCCACTTTATCACCAGGGCCTCTCTTTCCACGGCCGCATACTTCCTCTCAGCTGGGGACAACTTTCGACTGATGTAGAAGACTGGGTGTTCCTCTCCGTCGAAGGTCTGCAAGAGAACAGCACCCAGCCCGGTCTCAGAGGCATCTGTATGTACGATGAATGGGAGGGCGAAGTCTGGGTTGCGTAGCACTGGGGCGCTGGTGAGGGCCTCCTTTAGGGCTTGGAACGCCTGTTCTGCCTCCGCAGACCATTTCACCCGGTCCGGCTGGCCCTTCTTCGTAAGGTCTGACGGGGGGAAGCTACAGAGGAGAAGTTAGGCACAAACCTGTGGTAATACCCCGCCAGCCCCAAGAAGGCACGTACCTGTTTCTTTGATGTAGGCCGGGGTAGTCCTTCACTGCCTCGACTGTCTTCGCCTGTGGCTTCAGCATACCCCGGCCAATACAGTAGCCTAGGTACTGTGCCTTGGTCAGCCCTAAGTGGCATTTCTTGGGGTTGGCTGTCAGCCCGGCCTTCCGGAGTTCCTTTAGAACCTCCCCCAGGTGGAACAGGTGATCCGACCAAGTGGAGGAGTGGATGACCATGTCGTCTAGGTAGGCGGCCGCGAACATACGATGGGGTCGCAGGACAATGTCCATCAGCCGCTGGAACGTTGTGGGCGCCCCGTGTAGCCCGAAGGGGAGAACCCGGTACTGCCAGTGACCGGTGGCCGTGCTGAAGGCAGTCTTCGGTCTCGCGTCTGGTGCCAGCACGACTTGCCCGTAGCCTTTCGTTAGGTCCAGGATAGATATGAACCGGGCCCTCCCCAGTCGCGCCACAACGTCGTCCACTTGAGGGAGGGGATAGCTATTGAACTTCAGCTTCCGGAAGTCATTACAAAGCCGCATACTTCCGTCCGGCTTTGGCACGATGATGATGGGGCTGGACCAGGGGCTGTTGGACTCCTCTATGATGTGGCCACTGTCTTACCACTACTCCCGGTTGGGCCTTGATCTCATGTTGGACCAGCTGCGTCATTCCTGGGGAGGTAGAAAACACATCAGAGAATCGGTCCACCAACTCAGTTAGCTCCTGTCTTTGTGTGGGGGTAAGATCTTCCCCCAATTCTGCCAAGGTTCCCTTGCCGTGATCTGTGTCCAGAGCCGCATACACCGATACTACCGGCCCCGGTTCTATCCACTTCTTCAGCAGATTCACGTGGTAGCGTTTTTCCTCTGCTCGCTTACCGGGCTGCTGCAGGCCGTAGTTTATGGTGCCTTTTCGCTGAGGACTGTGTACGGGCCTTGCCACCGGGCCAGGAACTTGCAGAAGCTACTGGGCACAAGTAGGAGCACCCGATTGCCTGGTTAGAACTCCCGAGGCTTCATGGGACAGTTGTACACCCTTTTCTGTTCTTTCTGGGTGGCATGTGCTCTTCATGTGCTCCTGAACTATCGGGGTTACCTGGTCAATCCTCTCTTGCCTCTCCTGCACGTAGTCGATGACCGAGCGGAATTTGAACAGTTGCTCCTCCCACGCTTCACATGCCACGTCCAGCAGTCCTCTCGGTCGCCGTCCGAAGAGGAGCTCGAAGGGGGTGAAGCCCGTGGACACCTGGGGGCACTCCCAGACAGCGAAGAGCACGTAGGGAAGGAGGAGGTCCCAGTTCCTTCATTCCTCATCTACCACCCGGCGTAACATCTGTTTTAGCGTCTGGTTGAATCTCTTGACCAGTTCATCAGTTTGCGGGTGGTAAACAGACGTCTTGAGGTGTTTCACCTGTAACAGCCGACACTGATCAGACATTAGCTTGGACATAAAAGGCGTACCTTGGTTGGTCAGAATGTCCTCTGGGATCCCCACATGATTGAACAGGAGTACCAGTTCTCTGGCAAGAGTTGGCTTTGCATAGTAGTACCGCCTCGGGGTATCAGGTGGCGTAGTCCAAGATGACAAGTATGTACTCGTACAGAGCGGGAGGCAGAAAGTGTTCCCCTGACACACATGCACAGACTAATGTTCAGATTTATTCACAGTCCATTAGTCTACCTGGTCATCTGGGTACTTTTCTTCTCTCGGAAAGCAGCTCCTTTATTGTGACTATCCTCCTGGATGTCTGGGCAAGGTTACTCTAACCAAATACTACACAGGGAAAAAACTCTTACAAGAGTTCTCTGAACAGATAAAGCCATAGCTGTCTCTCTGTCTCTAACTCACACCTGACAATGTAAGGAACAAAAGAAGAGCCAGACATAATGGCCACCTGAGCACTTTCAGTCTTCGACATACCAGACAGAGCTCCATTTTTGCTCACATGTGTGTTTGATTAAAATGGCAACTCAGGCCATGAAACACACAGCCACCAAGTATCCTCTTCTTGAAATTCCAAGAAGCAATGACTACATGACCTGCATTTACCGTGTCCTCAGCTGTAGAGGCTGACATTTAGACAGACATCCTGTGGGACACAGAGCCCACATGCTTCCTTTGGGAATGAGGCAGAAAGTATTAATTACATCTGTCACAAGGCAAATAACTGTTCTGTTCTTATTATGGCTAAACCTTGTTTTCTTTAGGTATACTCTGTGCAGTTCAATTAGCACTTGTTACTGATTAATAGACGACTTCATTTCATTCATAGAAATGAATACTATTGCAAAGTCAAAAGAGAGGCTGGGAAAAGGCAAAAGAGGTTCTCTAGAGTGAGGACATTTTTGGGACCGCAGTTTTTGTTGCTGGCAGTGATAAACTGAATCATTATTTTCCACCACAAACATTTTGTTATGCAATAGTTATAGTGGTGGTAGGAAAAAATGTTTAGTTTCTTACTCACCAACAAAAATGGCAATGATCCATGAGTCAAAATGTTCTTTAGGGGAAAAAAAAAAGATTCATATAAGGTTCATCAATAAAAAGAACGCCCCTGTCATGTCACCTACATTGTCATGGCACCCTATATTTGTTCGGCCAAGACATGTTTTTATCAGATGTGTGTGTGTGTGTGTGTGTGTGTGTGTGTGTGTGTGTGTGTGTTTGTGTGTTTTTTTTAAGCAAAATTAGGCTCATGCAAGCAATTCTCATAGCCTCCACTTCTCTGTGCACACGTACATAAAATTTGTACGTAAAATCATCACACACTTCCATAAAAAGACATTATTAACTAAGTGATCTGATACATTAACAAAATAGCTGAATAAACCCATATTTATTTTAAATATACAAATTGGAATAACATCATAATCCATATTACTTCTAATGTGAAAGCTGTGCCTCCCAGCTCAGTGTGATGCTGTCACAGATTAATACTGATGATTCTGGCTTCAAGGTGTCTGCTAATTCTGTTTTTGGTTATTAAATATACTTATTTTCAGTTTTACAGGCAACCATATGTCATACAGTATCAGCAGCCCTATACAATGCTGTGAAAAGTATTGATTTCTATATCTCATTCTAAATTGTTTCAGAAATTTAAACAAAATTTAAGATAAAACAAAGGCAACCTGAGTAAACACAAAATACAGTTCTTAAATGATAACGTTCTTTATTGAAGCAAAAAAGTTATCCAATACCAACTGAGTGAAAATGTATTTGCCCCCAGAGTTACTAATTCCCCAAATCTATGAAACTGCATTCATAATGGGGTTCAGCTAGACTAGACACAACCAGGCCTGATTACTGCAATCCCTGTTCAATCAAATCAACACTTAAACAGCATTTTTCAACAGCATGAAGTTGGTTAAAAGGTCTTACCCAGTAACACACTATGCCAAAATTTAAATCAATTCCAGAAATGATGAGGAAGAAGCTGATTGAAGTACATCAGTCTGGGAAAAGTTATAAAGCTATTTCAAAGGTTCTGGGACTCCAAAGAACCACAGTGTGAGCCATTATCTCCAAATGGAAAAACAGCACAGTAGTGAACCTTCCGAGAAGTGGCCAATCTTCCAAAATTCCTCCAAGAGCACAGAAACTACTTATCCAGTAAGTCAAAAAAGAGCCAAGGACAACATCAAAAGCCCTACAGGCCTCTGTTGCATCAATAAAGGTCACTGTTCATGACTCCACTATCAGAAAGACACTGGGCAAAAATGGCATCCATGGAAGAGTGGTGAGGCGAAAAACACTGCTATCCCAGAAGAACATTAAGGCTCATCTGAATTTTGCCAAAAAAAACCAAACAAACAAACAACAACAAAAAAAAACACCTTGATGATCTTTAAACATTTTGGGAGAATGTTCTGTGGATTAAGGAGTCGAAAGTGGAACTCTTAGGAAAGCAGGGATCCTCTTACATCTGGCATAAACCAACACAGAATTCCAGAAAAAGAACATCATACCTATGGTCAAGCCTGGTGGTGGAATTGTGATGGTGTGGGGATGCTTTGCTGCTTCAGGGCCTGGGCAACTTGTAATAATTGAGGGAAACATGAATTCTGCTCTCTACCAGAAAATCCTAAAGGAGAATGTCTGGTCTTCAGTCTGTAAAATTGAAACTTAAGCGCAACTGGATTATGCAGTAAGACAATGATCCAAAGCATAGAGGTAAGTCCTAGTCCTAGAAGTAAGTGAAAGACTGATCTTCAGTTAACAGAAGCTTTTGGTTGCAGTTATTGCTGTTAAAGCTTGCACAATAAGATATTGATTTTAAGGGGGCAATTAGTTTTTCAGATTGGTGATAGGTGTTGGATAACATTTAAATAAAAACGACGTGTGTTTATGCAGGTTGCTTTAGTTTTATGTTGCATTTCGTTTAAAGATCTAAAACTATTTACAACCCCATTCCAAAAATGTTGAGACAGTATGGAACATGCTAAAAAACAAACAAAAAGAGTTATTTAAAAATTCAATTTACCCAGTACTATATTGAAAACACATAATTAACACATTATTTGGTGTTTTACTTGAATTTAATTTATTTTTGAAAATATACACTCATTTCAAATCTGATGACTGCAACACACTCCAAAAAAGTTGGAAAGTCGACTGTTTACCATTGTGTAACATCACCTTTTCTTTTAATAACACTTATTAAGCGTTTGGGAACTGAAGAAACCAGTTGGTTAAGTTTAGCAAGCGGAATTTCCACCAATTCATCCATTATGCATTTCTTCAACTGCGCAACTGTACAGGGCCTTCGTTGCCTTATTTTGCACTTCATAATGCATCACACATACACAATCAGAGACAGGTCAGGACTGCAGGCAGGCCATTCTAGCACCCGCAATTGCTGCTTATGCAACCATGCCCTTGTAGTCGGGGCAGAATGTCCTGCTCTGGACGGCAGCATATGTTGCTCCAAAATGTGTACATATCTTTCTGCAATAATGATGCCCTCACAGATGTGCAAGTTATCTATGCCATGGGCATTGACACACCCTGATACCATGACAGACGCTGGCTTTTGGACTTGACGCTGATAACAGCTCAGATGGTCCTTTCCTCTTTGGCCTGGAGAACACAACGGCCATTTTGTCCAAAAACTATTTGAAATGTTGACTCATCAGACCACAAAACACGATTCCACTGTGCTATCATCTCAGATGAGACCAAGCCCAGAGAAGTCGGCGGTGCTTCTGGACAGTGTTGATGTATGGCTTCTGCTTTGCATAGTAAAGCCTTACCTTGCATCTGTGGTGTTGACTGACAAAGGTTTACCAAAGTATTCCTGAGCCCATCTCAGGATATCCATTACAGAATCATGACGGTTTTTAAGACAGTGACGTCTGAGGGATCGGAGATCACACGCATTCAGAAATCAGCCTTGCACTTTACGCACCAAGATTTGTCCAGATTCCTTCAATCATTTAATTATATTGTGCACTGTAGAAGGTGAAATGCCCAAAATCCTACCGATTTGTCTTTGGGGAATGTTGTACTCAAAGTGTTGGATTATTTGCATCTGATACCTCTGTTGGCAGATTGTCAAGCCTTGTCGTTGGCTCATTTCCCTCAATTCCCCCTCGCTTTAAAATCGCTTATGAATGCCCATGCAGCCATGCACATTTCACTTAAGCTTTTGAATTAGAGGCAATTTGGGGGCATCAATTGCTTGAATGGTTGGTTCATTATTATACTTAATGAACATGATAAATGAAATCTGACTCCTGCTGATCTGTGTTGTGACTCTGTATCATTCGGCTCATGCTGAATTGAGCAGACGCGTTCAGTTTTTAATTGGACTGTCCATTCTCTAACTGAACAAAATGATTATTATTACTATAAAAAAGCAAAAGGACAGTGGGGGCAGTGTCACGGTGGGCAAGTGATGTAATCGGTGTGCAGACGAACACCGTGCAACTCCGGTAACACAGACTATTGCAGCAAGCCTAGTTTACCATCAAAAAACTATGCAGTTGATTAGGTAAAACATCAAATACCTTGTGTTTATTTATTTTTTGTTTAAATACAAGTCAAAGTACATTTACAAATCACTCCTCTTTGTTTTCATTAGCTTTTCCATACTGTCCCAATTTTTTCGGAATTGTGGTTGTAGAATGAGATATACACAAAAACCGAAGAAATCGAATACGTTTTCACAGCACTGCATGTAAATCTATTTTAGATTTCTCAGCAACTCAATATGATTTCAATCAAGTGTGTAATTATTTGAGACCTCCAGCTTGCACAATGCTAAACTCGAGGCAATTCCCATTCCTTACTTGACACCAAACCTCTTGGTTGATTGATTACATGTATGCAACAAAAAGGCGAAATTGTGTGAGTTACCTCTCAGGTTCCATGAAATCACACTTTTCTCACACTAATGAATTAGACAAATGTAGTGGATGAAATAAAAGCCATTCAATAAATCAAATGGCTGCTATTAAATAAGCAAATGAAGACAACATATTCTATTCTTACGGAATGTTTTGTTTCTACTTAGGTTTTTCCTTAAGACTCACTATAGCTGGTACTGAGAACAAACTGTCAGTGAGTATGATATAGCTTTGCACTATGTTCCAACTCAAATCAAGTAACCTACATGCCATTTTGCCATTTTCTTCTGCCATTGCTTTTGGTCATATTACTGCTTGGCAGGGAGAGAACCTGAGCTCCCTCCATGTAAAATAAAACAAAAATCAAGTAGAACAACACAAAGCACCTTACACTGTAGATCTGAGCCAGTTCCCGTAGCTCACACTGCCAAGCTCTTTTAACATAATTATACAGCATACAAAGTTGTAGAAAGCTCCCTGCAATATATAATTATACTTTCTGCAAGTGTGAAGAGAACACTTCTCTCCCCTCTCTAAAAATACAAATCAGCATCTTAACATTCAGAGAACATGTCACAGTGCTACTGATGGCTTTAACACAAACATGAGGTTTCAGACATAACCGGGATGTGCAAATTAAAGAGAACATTATGGGTACTAGCTAAAATGTTTTTTATTCCAGCATGTCATATAGAGTGTGTGCCCTGAAAGCAAATCACATCAATTTGGCTATATTTTATGGTATGTACTGTTAGTCATCAATAGTCAATATCCTGGTTTCATAGTATGATACACAAGCTGGTGGTGAAAATCAGAGGAAAAATTATTATGAAATCTACATAAAAAAAAGTTTGGACATCCTTGTATAAATAAAAAGAAACAAAAAGTTCCCTAATTGTTCTTCTTTCTTAGAATGACATTTTGAGAATGCATTTAAAATCTCTTACAGTATCAGAATTGATATACTTTCCAATATAAGCTGAAAGTGAGAATGGCTGTAAGGAAATGCAGCAAACCTTATTTCGTTTTCTTCTGGTCAACAATGCCATGATCTTTTGTGCATTTATGCTTAACTGCTGCTCACTTCTGGTGTAAAATTTTAGCAGTGCAGAGCTTACAAACTGCAGTTTTGTCATCATTCCACACAAGAGACATCATCTGTACACACAGTACGAAATCAATGTATTTTCCCGCCCTCTTTTGATTTATAGGATATAATCGGCCCTGATCATCGGATGTTTTGAAACTATCGGCCGATAGCGTGAAAAATAGCCTTTATCGGCCGATACATCGGTGCATCTCATATGTGTGTGTTTGTTTATATATATATATATATATATATATATATATATATATATATATATATATATATATATATATATAAGTACATTGAGAACTGGGGGATGTAAACTTTTGAACAGGATGATGGATGATGGGAGACATGTAAATACCTTATTTAGCTTCTGAAGAGAAGTACTAAAGTACTAAAGATCTTTAAACAAAATAATAACAATTTAAACAGATCATCCTGTTCAAGGGTTTACATCCCCCTGGGTATTAATGTATCATGTTACCTTCTTGAGTATCAGTGAATGTTTGCACCTTATGTAATAGTTGTGTACGAGTCCCTCAGTTGTCCTCAGTGTGAAATGATGGATCTCAACATCATATAGCCACTGTTGGAAAGGGGTCAAATATGCAGAATATGCTGGAAAAGCAAAGAATGTGCAAGACTTGGAGGATTTTTCTGAAGAACAGTGGGCAGTTTAACTGCTCAGGACAAACAAGGGACTCATGAACAACTATCACAAAACAAAAAAAAACAGTTGTGGATCATCCAGGTAATGACACACAGTATTAAGAATCAAGGGTATGTAAACTTTTGAACGTGGTAATTTTTTATAAATTGAGCTATCGTTTTGTCTTATGGACTATATGTAAACATCTGTTATGTGAAATAGCTTATTCAGGACAGTACTAAATAAAAAATAACATAGGATTTTTATGATCAGTGCTATTTTGTTAAAAGTATTAAGATTTTGCAGATTCTACAGGGGGTATGAAACCTTTTGGGCACAATTGTATTATATATATATATATATATATATATATATATATATATATATATATATATATATATATATATATATATATATATATACACACACACACACACACACACACACACACACACACACACACATATACATACATACATACACACACACACACACACACACACTTCAAAATAAGAATGGTGAAGGTGGTCAGTAGACAGGAAGATGGGCTTGTTGTGGATTATACTACTCACAGCCAGCTGAGCAGAGGCATGTAGTTACAAAGGCTCAGTTCAGACAGCTGTACCAGGGATGTGTTCACCAGGGACCTATGAGAAACACACATATTAAATCAATATATATATATATATATATATATATATATATATATATATATATATATATATAAAATCAATCTACTTCAGCCATTGCAGAAAAAAACACTGAATATATTCTCCTGTAGACTATTTGCAGATTGTCCTATAGAGTATATTTTCACACGATTTCACACACTTAAACTCCCATCCATCACATCCAAGACCGCTAAATAAAGAAAACACTTCTAACAAGCTGTTATGGCCTGTGCCTTGAGTGTGTTTCTTCTCCTACATGTGACGTCATGACTCTGCTATTCTCTTTACGAGTCTCATTGTTTAGGTCTGCCCCTGTGCACCTGCATATGCATTGCTGATTAAGTCTATTAATGATGCTGATGCAGGGCATGGAAGGAGAGAGATGATTAACCAGCAAACAAGTTTTGTTTTCCTTTTCTTTATGTTCTTTCTTAAATGCAGTTATTGTTAATTTTGGTTGCTTCTATATTTTGGAGTTGTCCTATTGTTGTTGTTGTAGTCTTTTTGTTAATTATTTTAGAAACATTTTTGTTCTTTTTCCCTTGTCATGATGCATGTTTTTTCAATTATCCTTCATGTACTGGATAATTTTGTTAGTTAATAAATGTTTACGCATAGTAGTTTGGTTTCACGTGTCCTACTTTATGTTACGTTCCCATTCCTGCCGAATTTAAAATAGAGGTTTGTAACATAAGCTGATAATTGTAGAAATGCAGAAATGATTATATCTTTCAAAACAGTCAGTGAGCAATCACACACTGATGCCAGGCTTAAGATCTAGCTTCTGCTGAACATTATTCCAAGCATTTCATGCAATCCTTCCTGTTTTCTATTAAATAAGCAGCAAATAAGAAGCATTTTTGTCAGAACACCTGAAAAATGACACCACGGGTTTACTGCTGGGGAAAAAAACCCAACAACAAAGCACATTTTCAAGCAAAAGCAGCACTGGAAGCAAAACAAATCGGTGAAAAGAGACAAGGAAATAAATAACAGAGCTATATCCACGAGGACACTTGTGTGTGCCCTGAGATTTCAGCTAGTCCATTCAGCAATGAGTTCACTGAAGATAAATTAAAACATAAGAGTAAGCCATAGTTTATATATATATATATATATATATATATATATATATATATACATACACACACACACACACACACACACACAATACACAATAAGCCAGCGGCAGGGAAAGTGCAGGTAGAGATGACAGTAGATATGTTAAAAGAAAGGGAAAATAATATATAAATGCACATTTGTGAGGGATGCAAGACTTAACTAGTTACAATAACTGTTATTCATACAGGTTTACATATATTAATAATCACTGAACAGAAATAAAAATAGAAGCGCAATAGTGCACATGCAGCCAGTGGAACATCAACTTTAGTGATGTTACGTTGTCAGAACCAATTAAGTACCTAAATATTAATGTGTATAGTTTTTTTTTTTTTGATTTATTTATTTATTTTTTTAAAATATAGAATATGCTGCAGTAGTTTGAGTATGGTTTGTTCTTTGTTTGGGGGGATTGGGTGGTGGGCCTTGTGGAGAAAATAGTTTGAATATGTCTGTTCTAACAGAAAAGGTGACTATATAAAAA
The DNA here is from genome assembly GCF_023375685.1 of Ictalurus furcatus. Lineage (NCBI taxonomy): Eukaryota > Metazoa > Chordata > Actinopteri > Siluriformes > Ictaluridae > Ictalurus > Ictalurus furcatus. The sequence goes on from NC_071270.1 coordinate 10,544,056, forward strand.
AAGAACTGTAGTGGTGTCTGATGGAGCTGTACAATTCTCAAGCATCATATAGTATTTAATAAGGATGTCAATCAAGATTTATATCCAGTGGAATTAATTATTCCAGTGTAATAAACACAGATTATTTATTTATTTATTTATTTATTTATTTATATATACATACATACATACATAAGATAGCAGTGACGCAATAATCTACAATGATAAATCAAAGTACTTTGGGAAGCTGCACAAAGTAAAAGCAGATGAAACGAAAATCTACAATTAATTATTAAGTACTTACTTACAGACTTTACTTAAAAAATATAACCCATTTCAGGCCAAAGAAATTATCATGAGAGAGATTCTCAAAAAGACCATTCACATAGCTATCACAAATCAATACAGCATTACAGCTGAGTAGTCCCATATAAACATTGATCAGATGAAATTATTAATCAATACAATTACTCACAGAAACATTAACGACTTGAGACCACTGAAAATATCATGAGAGATGCTCCTTATGGGGTTGTGATCCAGCACTCTGAGGAGAAACGTTTTAAGACATGAGTCTGCAATATTACCCTTTTGTCTGTAAATACACTCTTAGTAAAGTTAGAACCGTTAGGGTTTCTTTGGTTGTCTCCCTGATGGAACACTTAAAGGTGCCATGTAAAAACCAAGAACTGAGTGTGTCACTTTAAAGAGAAGCTTTGTAGAAGCCATAAAACATTAATGAACACTTGAAGAATCCTTTTGTAAGACTGTAGCTTATGAATACTGTTTCTTGTATAATGTGTAAACTTCAATATATAAGTGACTTGACCCACTATGATTGATATGATTAACTGTGGATATTAATTAATAATAATAAGTAATAATAATAATAATGATAAGTAAGGAATTAAACATCTCTTACCCACCAATTAAGCTAATTAGTTGCAAAATGTTCCTCCAGCTGTTTCTTTTTAGCAACACTTACTTTTCCAGCCTTTTCTTGCCCCCTTCCCAACTTTTTTGAGAAATGTTGTGGCCATCAAATGAAAAAAATAAAAATAAAAAATCTTAAAATGGCAAATTTACTCACTTTAAACATTTGATATGTTTTCTATGTTCTATTGTGAATAGCATGTGGGTTTATGGGATTTGCAAATCATTGCATTCTGTTTTTATTTACATTTTACACAGCGTCCAATTTTTTTTGGAATTGGGGTTGTAAATTTAAGCTTTAAATTAAAAAAAAAAAAATACATTTAAAATGTTAAAACATTTCCTAACAGCACATCTCACTATACTGTATCAACAATTACATTTTTTTAATTGATAAATAACAACACATTTTCTTAATCCATTAATAGATTAAGATTGTGTGCAGATAAGATTGCCTTAGATTGTGTGCAGTGTATTAATATAAACCATCATTTATACAGTTGTATACAAAGTTTAGGCACCCCTGGTCAAAATGACACATTTTGATTTTTGAAGTGCAAAGAAACCAACACAACCTTTTTTTTTTTTTTTTTTTTTTTTAATTGTGCAAGGATTAATGCATAGTTACTTTATATATGATAAACAATAGAAAACAATGTGGCATGTCCAAAAGTTTGTAAACTCTTCCAGTTGTAAAGTATCAAAATGTACATAACTTGTTAGGTTAAGTAATAAAACCTTTAAAAGCTAATCCTTTAAAGGCTATTAAAAGATATCAAAGCGTTTCTAACTTGCAGTTTTCACTGTTTAAAATATCATTAAGAAATGGCAGTTAAATGCAACAGTGGAAGTCAAGACAAGCTCTGGAAAACTCACAAAGAGAACTGCCTATATGCTGATCAGAAAGGCAAAGCAAAAGCACACGTGACACCTGCAGAAAGATTTAGTTGACACAGGAGTGGTGGAGAAACCATACTACTTTATAGTCTACTATAGTCTACAGGCTACTTTATAGCCTGAAACGTTAAAAAATTAAAGGAATCCCTACCTGCAACCTCGTCACAAAAATCAATTTGTAAAGTAAGCAAAACATCGAAAATGCCAGTGGCATTTTGGAAACAAGTGCTGCAGACTAACAACGTAAAAATGGAACTCTGGCCACAAATCACCAAAGGTATGTTTGGAGAAAAAATGAGCAGCATTTAATGAAAAGAAAACCTTGCCAAATGTTTAGCATAGGGCAGGATCTATTATGCTTTGGGTTGTGTGGCAGCCAGCAGCACAGGAAACATTGTACAGGTACATAGAAGAATGGATTCTAGTAAATATCAGCAAATTCTGGAAGCAAATGCAACACATTTTTTAAAAAGGCTGGCTTCTACAAGAAGACAATGATCAAAACATATCTCAAAATCCACCATGAACCACTTCAAGTAAGACAAAAGCTAAAGCTGTTGGAATGGCCCTCACAGTCCTGTGATTTGAATATCAATGAAAATCTGTGGATAGATTTTAAACATACTGTGCATGCAAGACAGCCCAAAAAATATTTCAAAACTAGAAGCATTCTACAAGGAAGAGTGGGGGGAATATCTTAAAACAAGAACAGAAAGACTGGCTACAAAAGGTATGATGCTGTAAAGGTTTTTTGTTTTTTTGTTTTTTTTACTAATCACTGACTTAGCAGAGAGTGTCCACATCTTTACATATGCCATAATCCCCCTTTTTTTAAGTTAGTGAAATATAAAGTAGCTATTCGTTAGCATCTGCAGAAATTTTTTTAAATTGTTTGTTGCAGAGATTGTGTTTAATGCTTTTCACTTCAGAAATCAACAAAATATGCAATTTGGCCAGGGGTGCTCAATCTTATTAAACTTATTAAAGCTGGAAATACTGTCAGAGCTGCTGTTATAGAAAATTATTCAGAAAATTATTTCAGAATTCAGCAGTGTTGTGGTATAATTTTAATTTCATTGCACTAGTGTTGGTTGTCTATACTTTCGTGGAAACTTTAGTGAACTCTGCAAAACAGTTTAATGTGATTTATATAATATTCTTTTAATTCTGTTTGGTTTGATTGAGTGAAAACGAGGCTAATGATCTACCTACTGTAGTCAAATATCTGTTTTGTAGAGTATACAGTATCTCACAAAAGTGAGTACACCCCTCACATTTTTGTAAATATTTGATTATAACTTTTCATGTGACAACACTGAAGAAATGACACTTTGCTACAATGTAAAGTAGTGAGTGTACAGCTTGTATAACAGTGAAATTTGCTGTCCCCTCAAAATAACTCAACACACAGCCATTAATGTCTAAACCGCTGGCAACAAAAGTGAATACACCCCTAAGTGAAAATGTCCAAATTGGGCCCAATTAGCTATTTTCCCTCCCTGTTGTCATGTAACTTGTTAGTGTTACGAGGTCTCAGGTGTGAATGGGGAGCTGGTGTGTTAAATTTGGTCTCATCTCTCTCACACTCCCTCATACAGGTCACTGGAAGTTCAACATGGCACATCATAGCAAAGAACTCTCTGAGGATCTGAAAAAAAGAATTGTTGCTCTACATAAAGATGGCCTAGGCTATAAGAAGATTGCCAAGACCCTGACACTGAGCTGCAGCACGGTGGCCAGGACCATACAGCAGTTTAACAGGACAGGTTCCACTCAGAACAGGCCATGCCATGGTTGACCAAAGAAGTTCAGTGCACATGCTTTAGGAAATAGACGTATGAGTGCTGCCAGCATTGCTGCAGAGGCTGAAGGGGTGTGGGGTCAGCCGGTCAGTGCTCAGACCATACACCACACACTGCATCAAATTGGTCTGCATGACAGTCAGAAGGAAGTCCCATCTCTTCTAAAGATGATGCACAAGAAAGCCCGCAAACAGTTTGCTGACGATAAGCAGACTAACGACATGGATTACTGGAACCATGTCCTGTGGTCTGATGAGACCAAGATAAACTTATTTGGTTCACATGGTGTCAAGTGTGTGTGGCGGCAACCAGGTGAGGAGTACAAAGACAAGTGTGTCTTGCCTACAGTCAAGCATGGTGGTGGGAGAGTCATGGTCTGGGGCTGCATGAGTGCTGCCGGCACTGGGGAGCTACAGTTCAGTGAGGGAACCATGAATGCCAACATGTACTGTGACATACTGAAGCAGAGTATGATCCTCTCCTTTGGAGACTGGGCCACAGGGCAGTATTCCAGCATGATAACGACCCCAAAAACACCTCCAAGATGACCACTGCCTTGCTAAAGAAGCTGAGGGTGAAGGTGAAGTACTAAACACTATTGAGCATCTGTGGGGCATCCTCAATGGAAGGTGGAGGAGCACAAGGTCTCTAACATCCACCAGCTCCGTGATGTCGTCATGGAGGAGTGGAAGAGGACTCCAGTGGCAACCTGTGAAGCTCTGGTGAACTCCATGACCAAGAGGGTTAAGGCAGTGCTGGAAAATAATGGTGGCCACATAAAATATTGACACTTTGGGCCCAATTTGGACATTTTCACTTAGGGGTTTTCACTTTTATTGCCAGCGGTTTAGACCTTAATGGCTGTGTGTTGAGTTATTTTGAGGGGACAGCAAATTTACATTGTTATACAAGCTGTATACTCATTACTTTACATTGTAGCAAAGTGTCATTTCTTCAGTGTTGTCACATGAAAAGATATAATCAAATATTTACAAAAATGTGAGGGGTGTACCCACTTTTGTGAGATACTGTATGTATCTTAAAATGTCATGTCTGTGAAGTGTTTACTGTACTCACAGCCATTGTAATTTATGGAGATCTCTGAATACATCAGGCCCCAAGGAAGTGATGTAGTTCTGACTTAGGAACCTGTATAGAAAAAAGGCCACATAAGGAATCATCAAGAAAACATAGCAGAAAGTGTCTTTGGTGGTAGTAAAATTTTTCCACAAATGCTTACATGTTACTATACCACACAAGTTTCTCAATAATCAAAGCTTAGTAGTCTTTTACCCAAGCCATTGGTGCAAAATGTAAAACTTATTATTATTATTTTTTAATAACAGAGAGCATCCAAGATTTGAGAATGAGAGGCAAATTTTACAAATATTGTTGCAGAACACAGCATTCTCTGGTCTTTGTTTATACTGTACTTTACCTGATTTTATCTTTAGTCTGCTATCCTATATGGTTGACTTTACTTTATGTATATAAAGTGGGGTCCAAAAGTCTAAGACCACACTGAAAATCTGGGATTTTTTAAATTTGTCAATTAAAATAGGAAATAAACAGATTGTTTTAGAATTTTGAAATATTTTTTTAAAAATTAAAGTAAATGTTCAATATCTTGTATATTTAATATTCGAGACTCTGCACTATTTATAGGTCCCTATTTAAATGTACACAGTTTTGAGACATTGATCGTGTTAACTGCTTTGTACAAAAGATCAGATGTTCCTCATTCATTTTTTTCTGTTGAATCATGTGTTCAGACAACACTGATAGATTTGATCTAAAATGGATCATTAGGTTGAGGAGTCCATGCCAGCTCGAGTCCACAGTATTATTAAAGCAAAAAGGGACATAACAAATACTAAGAAACTCATTCATGTAAATATTTAAAATAAAATGTATTTTTCACTCAAGCTGTTTTCAATAATATAATTTGCAATGAAAATTGTTGTATTAAATTAGAAAGAATGTAAAATAGGGGCATTTTCACAAGTGCTCTCAGACATTTGGACCCCACTGTATATTTAATTACTTTATTTTTTTTTAAAAGTTAACATGTAGCTATATAAATAGTGTATGCCACTTCAGTGCATTTACTACTAGCTGATGTATATGATGACACCAGCATACACATTGGGATGGAAATATCTCGTGTACAGACCTAATTTCATTTAGCTCTCAATAGATAAAGATTAATAGAATGTGCATATAGTTTGGAGGAGTGGGTTAGGGCATTTTAGACTACAGATACAGTATACTGTAATGTTTATAATCAACTAAGATTAAAAATAAATATAAAAATTATAAATTGATATTTGGTTCAGAATACAGAATTAAAAGATTAATTATAAAAAGAGAATTTTAGTGTGCAGAGACAAATTGTGAAAAAAGAAACCATTATTCAAAGGTGTGAAAAACATTAAAATATTTCATCTGTAAACACATTTACACACGTTTGTCGTACTCTATTACACATTTTCTCAGTTGATTGTGTGCAATGCTTTTTTATCTCTTCTTTCCCTTTCAGCTCTTGTTGAGTTTAGGAAATGGATTCAAAGATGCTGAGACTATTTTGAGTTTTGTTAATATTGTTAATGTTATTGTTAAAATCTGCACCATCACAGACCAATTGACTGTATTGCTGAATAAAACACACATTTCAGGTCAGAATGGGGGGTTGTTTGTTCCATCAAGCTCTGATGGATTAGGAAAATGATCAATGCCCAAACTGTTTGGGACTGAAACATTTATGACTGGCACTTACAGAGCCCTGCTCTAACTGACTTTTTTCTTAAGTTCTCAGTCATCCATTGGAAATAATCTTCTGATTATTGTTTAAATGACATGTTTAAATGAGCCTCTGACAAGCAATGATTAAAGCTATTGTTTGCAGCACACGTTTATATATATATATATATATATATATATATATATATATATATATATATATATATATATATATATATATATATATATTCTGTATTCTATGCACACCAAATATGACGCAAGTGGTGAACAAACGTGACTGGTGTCTAAACAAAGATGTGACAAAGATGTGAAGGATGCATATTTCCACATTCCAATTGTTGAGGTGCGATTCCTCTGCTTCAACATAAGAGCAGTATCTTATCAGTTCAGGTTGTTTAGCACCTAGCATGTTCACAAAATGTGCTAGAGTTTCCCTATAACCAAGGATGCTGAGGGTGATGCAGCAACCATGGATTTCAGGATTCCTTTAAAAGCAACTGCTATAATAATAAGAAGAAGAAGAAGAAGAAGATTGTATTTAAACAGTTTTAAAAATTGAGTATTTTGAGCAGCTTTTGAGTTTGTATGTCAGAGGTAGTTTGTTTATTTTATGATTCATTCATATTTTTTTCAGCAGTGTTGAAGTAATGTTGAAGTCACCTAGATACAGTACCAGGTATTTGCCTAAGCAAATCACAACCATATCATCACAAAAAATATATCTGATTTTTTTCTAGAGTTCCACATGTATGCTGCATACAATTCTGTATGCAGCATGACTGGCTTCTGTGTGGATGGTCCAAACAGCAAATGTTGATTCTGTAGTGTTGCTTAGAAGTCTTTGTTAGTCTATGCCAGAGATTCTCAACCTTTTGTAACTAAAGCCCCCCCAAGGCTCCCCTGTCATGTGGCATATACAGTATCTCACAAAAAATGAGTACATGCCTTACATTTTTGTAAATATTTGATTATATCTTTTCATGTGACAACACTGAAGAAATGACACTTTGCTACAATGTAAAGTAGTGAGTGTACAGCTTGTATAACAGTGTAAATTTGCTGTCCCCTCAAAATAACTCAACACAGAGCCATTAATGTCTAAACTGCTGGCAACAAAAGTGAATACACCCCTAAGTGAAAATGTCCAAATTGGGCCCAATTAGCTATTTTCCCTCCCCGGTGTCAAGTGACTTGTTAGTGTTACAAGGTCTCAGGTGTGAATGGGGAGCAGGTGTGTTAAATTTGGTGTCATTGCTCTCACACTCCCTCATACTGGTCACTGGAAGTTCAACATAGCACCTCATGGCAAAGAACTCTCTGAGGATCTGAAAAAAAGAATTACTGCTCTACATAAAGATGGCCTAGGCTATAAGAAGATTGCCAAGACCCTGACACTGAGCTGCAGCATGGTGGCCAAGACCATACAGCGGTTTAACAGGACAGGTTCCACTCAGAACAGGCCTCGCCATGGTCGACCAAAGAAGTTGAGTGCATGTACTCAGCGTCATATCCAGAGGTTGTCTTTGGGAAATAGACTTGTGAATGCTGCCAGCATTGCTGCAGATGTTGAAGGGGTGGGGGGTCAGACTGTCTGTGCTCAGACCATACGCCACACACTGCATTAAATTGGTCTGCATGGCTGTCATCCGAGAAGGAAGCCTCTTCTAAAGATGATGCACAGGAAAGCCTGCAAACAGTTTGCTGAAGACAAGAAGACTAAGGACATGGATTACTGGAACCATGTCCTGTGGTCTGATGAGACCAAGATAAACTTATTTGGTTCACATGGTGTCAAGCATGTGTGGCGGCAACCAGGTGAGGAGTACAAAGACAAGTGTGTCTTGCCTCCAGTCAAGCATGGTGGTGGGAGTGTCATGGTTTGGGGCTGCATGAGTGTTGCTGGCACTGGGGAGCTACAGTTCATTGAGGGAACCATGAATGCCAGCATGTACTGTGACATACTGAAGCAGAGTATGATCCCCTCCCTTTGGAGACTGGGCCACAGGGCAGTATTCCAGCATGATAATGACTTTTGCCTTGCTAAAGAAGCTGAGGGTGAAGGTGATGGACTGGCCAAGCATGTCTTCAGACCTAAACCCTATTGAGCATCTGTGGGGTAATCTCAAATGGAAGGTGGAGGAGCACAAGGTCTCTAACATCCACCAGCTCCTTGATGTCGTCATGGAGGAGTGGAAGAGGACTCCAGTGGCAACCTGTGAAGCTCTGGTGAACTCCATGCCCTAGAGGGTTAAGGCAGTGCTGGAAAATAATGGTGGCCACACAAAATATTGACACTTTGGACCCAATTTGGACATCTGTTTTTGATAGATAGATAGATTTTTTTTCCTTCTGTTTTTTTGTAGTTTTTTAATTACTTTTCATAACTTTTATGATTTTTTAAAATAACTTTTATAAAACTATATAACAAACATGTATGGAACATCAATTATCAAAAATGTTTCTGAACACTATAACTACTTTGAACAAGAGACTAGGATGTAATAATGTGTACTATTTTACATGTAAAACATGTTGTATTACATTCGTCTTCCATTCTAAAAATATTTGCATATGAATTATGTAAATTGGGATGAAGGACGCATATCATTAGCCATGACATTGCTAAATCAATCAGTGGGACACCTGCGCTTGCTTTTTTTTTTTTTTACATTCATGTCTGTGTCAACTGCCGTATGATCAAAGGTATGTGCTGCTCTGGCTCTCAGTCACTCACTGAACAGAGCAGACACAGAGAGAGGTGTGAGTGCAGCGGGAAAGCAAGATCTCGTGCTTGTAAGACAGTACTGGCCACATTTGGAAAGTTCCTAAGGTTTGTCCAAAAAGTCACTAGATTTGGAGCTAGGCGCTTTTTTTTTTTTTTGCTAAAGGGGTCTGAAAAAAGTCGCTAAGTTGGCAACGCTGGTCTGCACTGACAGCTAGATAAAAGGCAGGCTAAGCTCTGCCTCTCCCCAGCAAAAAGAAAATACAGAGGGAGAGAGAACACAGACATTTTCATTTATGCACAATCTATCCGAAAAGCAATAAAAATACACAGAGTACCCAAATGATGCCCTGTCTATGTTTTTTTTTTTTTTGAAAACAATTTGCACCCCCGTTCTGATCTCTTGTGGTGACTGTCAATAACCCTCCCCCTCAATAGAGTACAGCATGAACCCATTTGTTCTGAGGGTAAGATAGGGTACATTTTTATTATTATTATTATTTTATAATTCAATTTAAGTTTTAAAATTTAGGCACTGCATACCAATAACTACTCAGTAAAATGAAAGCACACACATGGCAAAATAGATTATGGTTTTAAAAAAAATACATTTTATAATTGCTATAAATTTTAATTTTGATGTAACCCATCCAGTGTATTTTATTGTTGCCTTATCAGAACACAATTTTTGATGGAAAAAAGTATTTGTTTTGTGATGTCCCAAATACTTGAGAAATGTTATGAGTTCTGGCAGAATCTAAACAATCCTGATATGACAGTCTTTAGTTACTGTGTGTTCCACAACAAAGAGACAGAGAAGCTCAAGTTTCATGTGCAGATAGACAGTTTATTACTTTGAAAGATTGCATGTAGCTTTTGTTGATGTCATTGCTATTTTCTTTATACGAAAGCTATTTTCCATAATAGTCAGACTGTAGACGGCAACATCTACACCACTAGCGGGCCTGAAAAGACACACTATGTGTCTGAGCAATTCTTATTCTCATTAGGGTACAAAATTAACACAATGAGTAATTAGCAAGTGCTGAAAGTGACAGCACTATCAAAAATTTAACAAATTCCTCCAAACTCAGGTAACTGCTCTCAAAACAGTTAACACAGTGATGTGAACACTTTGTAATTGTCCTAAACTGATTGCACATTTTCCTTCATTTCCTACAAATTACAAATCACATGCAACGTTTTCTCAAAACACCGTGCAGAAAATTCTCAAATGTTTTCACAGTAGTTCATACAGCCAACCAAAACTTTAATATATCAGGAAAAAACAATTTCAGATCTTGTTATTGGTCTTTACAAAAATCACAAACATTTGTGTACCATTTTTCCAAACACAAAACTGTTATTTGTTAAATTCTCAGTTGTACATGGTTTGTTTTCAGTTAGCTCCAAATTGATATCTGATAAGTTAATAATGAACACAACACAATAAATGCAAATTTCCTAATTGTTTACACAGGGGGAAAGAAAAAGAACAAAGAAGAAGAAGAAGAATGAGAAGGGGAAAGAATAGGTGTAAGAGTGAGAGGTGGTGGAGAGGGTAGAAGAAGAGTATTAATGAGAGGGAGAGGAACAGTTGAAGAGGTAGAAATAGATGACGGGAGAGGAGTACAGGGTCTATGAAGAGGAGATGGCGCAAGAAGAGTTGATGTTGGAGAAGGAGCAAGAAGAGTTGAATATGTAGGAGAAGAAGCAAGAAGGATGTAGGAAGAGGAGAAGAGGGAGGAGTAGCGGGAGAAGAGATGGGTAGATTGGAGGGCTATGGTATAGTGGAAAGAGCAAGAGAAGAAAATATAAGAAGACATGGACAGAGACGAAGGGGAGAGCAAGGTGTAAGAGGAGGGAGGAGAGGTAGGGAACAGACGTGTCTCAAATGAAATCAGAGCCAAACTTATTGACCATGGTCTCTCCTTGAGAGAAGCTAGGCAGACCCACGTTGGCTTCAATTACCTGCACATTTCAGAGGGAAAACCGGTAAGTAACTATATAATTCTACTTCTACAGTGAGAGTCTATTAGTCTTGTTTCAGTTTTACAATCGCAATTCCAAAAAAGTTGGGCCACTGTGTAAAATGTAAATAAAAACAGAATGCAATGATTTGCAAATCTCATAAACCCATATGTTATTCACAATAGAACATAGAAAACATATCAAATGTTTAAAACCTCTTTTAATGGTAGCCAAAAAATGGCATCTTTGTCTGTTTTGGGGATACCTGTGTTCAGCATTGATTTGTTTTGTGATCTCACACACCACAGTAGTGGTTTATGGCTCATATGAAAGTAGACACTTAAGACTTTAAGAATTAGCAGTTATTTCAAGTATTTCTTCTTTGACCTAGCCTACCTGGGGCAATATATTCAGAATTTAAAAATATATATATATATATATATATATATATATATATATATATATAAAATTACTTTTAAGACAAATGTTATATTTTCCCAGCAAATGTTGATATCAACCCTATTCCTGGTCTCAAAGATGCCCCAAGTGCTTGTCCATGAACTCCAAAAATATGAGGAAGTTATTTCTAACCACTAAAATTGTGTGTAAGGTTATCCAAACACAGGTAAAAACCTCTCCAAATGGCACCAGACGTCTCTAAAAGGCACAAAGCTTATAAAAATGGCACAAAGCCTTTAAATTTTGCAGACTTCTAGAAATAGCAAACTTTTTTTTTTAAAAAGGCACAAAATAACCTCTCCAAATGGCACCAAATTAAAACAAATGGCAGTAGCATGAACTCTGTTACACAATGTGTAATTTCACACACACAAAAGAAGTCTGAAACATACTTATACAATATAATGTTTATTAAAAATAGTGCCAGAGCCCCAGGTGAAGGAGCACTTGCTCTCCGAATGGCTCAAATGATAGACACACGAGTGACCCCTCTCCTCTGAATTTCCTTGGGGGGCGGGGGGTAGATAGAGCCCCTCAACTCACTCCACATAGTCTTCCTCCAAAAAAAATAAATAAAATAAAATAAAATAAAAAAGCCACTCGGAAATAACTGCTATGTATTTTATTTTATTTTATTTATTTATTTATTTTTCGGAAATAACTGCTCCAGAAGCTGTGACGCATTCAGGCTTTTTCGGGAGCACGCCGCCTCTATAAGACGCCGATAAATCGCACGCTGAGAAAACTAGCGATCAGAAAAAACTGCCAAACATGCAAAAACCTGCTGTATAAAGTTCTGCAGGAAGACCGCTAGAGCGGAGCTGCCATTTCCTGAAAGTTTCTCTGCACGGCCCTGTAGCGCTGTGCTGATTGGCCTGTACCGCTGACACACATCTCAAAACGCACGCGTAAAAGGTTTGGTTGTGCTGATTACGCGTTTGATTTTTTCAGCCTCTGAGTGGTCAATCATGTCGAGTTTGGGCTGGTTTGAAAGCTAGAAGTGTCTACAATTGGTCCATGTGTCAATCAAGTTAGACTGCCCGATTATAATTTAGGAGGCGGATTGTTCAGCATAGTCAAAGCAGATTAGTTTTTTTTTTTTTTTTTAAGATGGTACCTCAGTTCAGTTTATGGCTAATTACTAAATTCCAGAGGGGTGGGATCCAAAACACTTAATGCATTTTGAAAAAGACATGTGACTAAATATGGAACTTTGCATTTGTTTCTTCAATAAAGCTGATGGACTTTATACAGATGGAAATGTGCATGATTTATAAAACCGCGAGCGAACTGGATTTTTGTCTATGTGGGTAATGTAAGGTAGTAAACGTTTATATAAGTCCAATCTTGGGTTTAAATGTTATAATTTTATTGTGGCAGTTGTATACGGTGTTTTACTATCAAAAAAGCTTTAGTCGTGCTCTCCGATTTATCTCTGTCCCAGTGCATTTGTGGAGAGGTGTGAATTGTTTGCCCAGCAGGGAGCTCAAACTCCGCCCCTTTCTCATCCCCCTGCTCACCAGCAGTTAAGCACACAGACATGAAACTGCACACACAGAAAGCTACAAGTGTCCTGACTAATCTCGTACCAGAACTGCGGTGATACAATAATTCATTTGTTTATACTAATTGAAGATGTCCGATAAGTCGTTTTCCATTCCGCCGGCGGAATGAACGCTAGTGTCGGGGTGAAAGGGGTTAAACTGAGGGAATGTACCATTTTAAGGAAAACGTAAGGTCATTTTGAACATGATGGCCGCAACACGTTTCAAAAAAGATGGGACAGGGGTAAGAAAAGGCTGGATAAGTAAGTGTTACTCAGAAGAATCAGCTGGATGGACATTCGGCAGCTAATTAGGTTAATTGGCAACAGGTCAGTGACATGATATAAAAAAAAGAGTATCTTAGAGAGACAGAGTCTCTCAGAAGAAAAGATGGGATAGAATCTGGATGGAAGCATATGTTGCTCTAAAACCTGTATACACCTTTCAGCATTGATGGTGCCTTTCCAGTTGTGCAAGCTGCCCATTCCATAGGCACTAAAGCACCCCCATACCATCAGAGATGCAGGTCCCTATCCTCTTTAGTTTAGAGGATGCGGCGTCCATGGTTTCCAAAAAGAATAGAAAATTTCGATTAGTCTGACCACAGAACAGCTTTCCACTTTGCTTCAGTCCGTTTTAAATGAGCTTTGGCCCAGAGAAGACGGCTGCGTTTCCGGATCATGTTCACATATAGCTTCTTCTTTGTATGATAGAGCTTTAACCAGCATTTGTGGATGGCATGGCAAACTGTGTTCACTGGAGGTGTTTCTGAGCCCATGCAGTGATTTCCATTACAGAATCATGCCTGTTTTTAAATGCAGTGCCACCTGAGGGCCCAAAGATCATGGGCATGCAATATTGATTTTCACCCTTGTCCCTTGCGCACAGAGATTTCTCCAGAGTCTCTGAGTCTTTTGATGATATATACTGTAGATGTTGAGATAGTAATGGTCTTTGCAATTTTACATTGAGGAACATTATTCAGAAATTGTTGACGCAGTTTTTCGCAGATTGGTGAACCTTGGTGAACCCATCTTTACTTTTAAAAGAATCTGCCTCTCTAAGATACTATTTTTATACCCAATCATGTTATTGACCTGTTGCCAGTTAACCTCCAGCTGTTTCTTTTTAGTAACACTTACATTTCCAACCTTTTGTTACCCCGTCCGACTTTTTTGAGACATGCTGCGGCCATCGAATTCAAAATTACCTTATTTTTTCCTTAAAATGGTACTTTTCCTCAGTTTAAACATTTTATGTTTTCTGTGTTCTATTGTGAAGAACATATGGGTTTATGAGATTTACAGTTCATTGCATTCTGTTTTTATTTACATTTTACACAGCGTCTCAACTTTTTTGGAATTGGGGTTGTAGTTTTCTACTGTAAATGTTCCTGCTTGTCCAAACATTTTTCAGAATTGAAGTTCGAGAACATTCAGGTGGACGAACAAGACTAATTTCAATTGAACAAGCATGCCATTGTTGACATGGGGGTCCAGAACAACACCCATTTACATTTATTCATTTAGCAGATGCTTTTATCCAAAGCGATTTACAAATGAGAAAATACAAGCACAGCGATATCAAGCAGAGAACAATACACGTAGTGCTATGACAGTCTTTAGTTACTGTGTGTTCCACAACACCCTCCACCTCAAAGAAATTCAGCAAAAAATAATACACGATAAGAATAATCAACCATTCCACAATATTCACCAATGGAGTCTCTCCACAACTGATCGTGTTCTAAGGAGAAATGCCATCCGAATTAAGCAGGTATACAAAGTGCCCTTTGTAAGGAACGCCGTTAGGGTGAAACAGTTGCAATTCCAGTTTGTTCAAGTACGTGCAAGCCAATGACAGCACTTTTATGGTAAACACAAAGATATTTTATTCCTGGATATTATGTGTCCATATACTATTCCACTCTAGGTGAAAAGATTCAGTACTGCATTAAAGTGAAAACTCAGACTTCAGCAACAGTTTAATATCAACTTTGCAATCAATGCCATTGCTGTAAAAAAAAAAAAATTACATTGTACCCTGTGTTCTTTTTACTCTAAAGAATTTTGGAGTTGGATATCAGTGCAACTCATTAAGAGTACCTATATATTGATAAAGTTGGCTTCAATCTTCACAAAAAATTGAGAAGAAGGAGAAATGTGATTGGCCATTGTGCCACAGTCAATGTCCCTGGACAATGAGGAGGCAACATCACTGTATGTGCTGCGATATCAACCATTGGTGTTGTGGCACACAATGCTGTCTTGGGGTGATATAACACAGAAGGGCTCCTAAATTTTTTAAACTTCCTCACTGAAATCCTCTTTCTGCAGGGTGATCAGGAGCAAATTTAGTGAAATTCTGTAGTTGTTTGGGACAATGTCCAATTCAACCATTCCACACTGGTGCAAGAGTGGTTTGAGCACCACCCACATTTCAGGATGGTGTTCCTTCCACCATTTTCTCCTTCCTGAATCCAATTGAGGAGTTCTTCTCCTTTTGGAGATGGAAAGAATATGATCGCAATCCTTACAACCAAGTAAGTCTTCTTCAAGTGATGGAAGTGGCCTGTGGAGAAATTGAGGCACAAGCATGTCAAGGATGGATCCAGCATTCACAGTGTTTTTTCCCCACGATGCATGACTCGTGAAAACATATCCTGTGATGTTGTTGCCTTGTTGAAAGGCAAGTTTAATAAAGTTCACTGATTTAATGTTTGCAGTACATTTATTTGTTTATGTAATTATTTTGGGGGGCAAAAACATTATTATGCAACTCATTGTTATACAACTAAAATCCTCATTAAAGAACTTCATGAAAAACATGTATTTACATTTATTTGTTTGTGTATCTACAGCTGAGTTTATCAAATCAACAGAGAACACACGTAGTTTTGATGTTATTATTTATTTTTAATAAATGCATTACTAGAATAAAATGCACTGCTTCATTATGCAACTGTTTCACCAACATAGGAGTGTGTTTAGTTTGCAGTGTTAATTGTTTTGAGAGCAACTACATTCATTTGGAGAAATGTGTCAAATTGATTGAGAAAAACGTGTGGGTTACGCATGTAACCCTGTTTCCTGAGAAAGGAACTCAACGTTGCATTTATCATAACACTATGGGGAGTGCATGGATGCTATGGAATGACTTGAAAAGAGCCATACACATGAGACGTCCAAAGAATATGACTATTGCTGCCGGGGGAGGGTCAACCAGTTATTAATTCTAAGGGTTCACTTACTTTTTCCACTGCCATTTTGAATGTTGAATGAGTGTGTTCAATAAAGACATGAGGGATCAGAATTTTTTTGTGTTATTATCTTAGACACATTATATTTGTCAATACCCTTGACTTAGATGAAGATCAGATCACAGTTTATGACAAATTTATGCAGAAAACCATGAAATTCCAAAAGGTTCACATACTTTTTCTTGCCACTGTGGGTGTGTAATATATATACATACATACATACATACATACATACATACACACACACGGCACCTGTGAACCGCGCCATCAACATCTATTATCTGAAGCGAAGATGCAATTCACAGGCCTGCCCTGGTATGACAAAGCTGCGCAAAGTCTCGTTCCCTTCTCAGCGAACAGGGTTACATGCATAACCCAGACGTTCCCTTTCAAAGGGAACTCCACGTTGCATTTAGCATAACACCATGGGAACGAGAATACCCACTCCATCATACCGAGGGTACGGCCTGGTCAAAAAGACCCAAGGCTGAGAGTCAATGCAAGACACTCAAGCCCAGGGCGGAATGAATATCCAGGCTGTAATATCGAATGAATGTGTGGCACGTAGACCACCCTGCAGCAGCACACACATCCTGTAAGGATACCCCGTTAGACAAAGCCTTCGAGGAGGTAACCCCCCCTAGTGGAATGATCCCTTATGCCCAGAGGCGTAGCGAGACCGCACACCTCATAAGCGATAGAGATTGCTTCCACTATCCAATTTGAGATGCGCTGCTTTGACACAGCATCACCTCTACTGTCACCACCAAAGCAGACCAGCAGCTGCTCCGACTTATGCCACTGGCTGGAGCGGTGGACGTAAGTACAGAGAGCCCTTACTGGACACAACAGGTGCATTCTCTCTTGTTCTGGTGTAAGGAACAGAGAAGGGCAGAAAGCCTGCAACACCACAGGCTGGGCAGCAGATATAGGCACCTTAGGAATATAATCCGGCCTAGGATACAGGAAGGCCTTGGCTAATCCAGGGGTAAAGTCAAGGCAGGAAGGGGCAAGAGAGAGAGCTTGTAGATTTCCTACTCGCTTGAGAGATGTCAGGGCCAGCAGAAAAGTTACCTTTAGAGTCAGAAGCTTCTCAGAGGCTGACTCTAAGGGCTCAAATGGGGCCCCTGACAGACCTTCCAGGACCACAGAAAGGTCCCAGGAAGGTATGCATGGCCTGCAGATGGGCCTCAGCCGTCGGACACCATGCATAAACCTTGAAATTAGAGGAAGTTGCCCCACAGAGGCTCCATCAACAGGGGCATGGCTGGCCGAAATGGCGGCCACGTAAACCCTGATTGTAGAAGGAGCCAACCATGCTGAGAAACATCCTTGTAAGAACTCCAGGACTGTAGCTATTGCGCAGTTCACTGGGTCTAGCTGACGTTCCTCACACCACAAGACAAAAAGCCACTACTTGAGTGCATACAATTTCCTCATTGATGGGGCTCTAGCGTTCAACATGGTCTCTACAACCTCAGTTGTGAGACTAGAATCTATGAGCTGGTGCCCCTCAGGGGCCAGACAAAAAGTTTCCATAGTTCCGGCCAAGGGTGATAAATCAGCCATCTGGATTGAGACAGTAGATCCCTGCGGATGGGAATCTCCCAAGGAGTGCCATCTAGCAGGGATATTATCTCTGAGAACCACATTCGAGCTGGCCAATAAGGTGCTACTAGCAGCAGACATAGACGGTCTTGGCGAACTCTCGCTAGAACTTGTGGGAGCAGAGCGATCAGGGGAAAAGCATATAGATGTGACCTCGGTCACATGTGCACCATGGTGTCCAGCCCTAATCGTGTGGGAAGAGTGAGGGCGAACCACAGCGGGCAGTGCGTTGTCTCCTCGGAGGCGAACACATCCACTCCCGCTTGGCCAAACCTCCGCCATATGGACTCCACCACTTGTGGATGGAGCCACCAATCCCTGGGCCTCAGCCCCTGCCTCAACAGGATGTCTGCCCCCACATTCCAGTTGCCCAGAATGTACACTGCACTCACTGACAAAACTTTCCCTTTGCCCAGAGAAGAATTAGTTGTGCTTGCCTGAACAGGGGGCACAGACATAATCCTCCCTGGTGGTCAATATATGAGACCACTGCTGTGTTGTCTGTAAACACATGGTGATCTCTCAATTGACGTTGACTGCTGCTGCCATAAGCTCCAATAGTCTCCCGTAGGTGGAGGGGATGGCAAGTCTCCCTGGAGGGGATGGCAAGATGCAGCAATGTTGATAGGATTGACCCTACGCATGTTGGTGATAGAAACGCCCTCATCGTAGTAGAATCCTTATAACCCCTAGACAAGTTGTCCACTGCACTGGAGAAAGCATACTTTTCTGAGGTTCAACCTGAGCCCCAAGCTCTTCATGTGGGCGAGAACAACCGCCAGTTCCCTGGATCATGCTAGAATTAACCAGTCATCCATGTAGTTTAGTACATGGTTGCCCTGGAGTCACAATGGAGCCAGAATGACATCCATGCACTTTGTGAAGGCACGAGGGGATAAAGCTAGCCCGAAGGGAAGAACCCGATCTTGGTATGCGTTGCCTCTAACGAAAACCCCAGGAACTTCCTGTAAGTGGGCGATATTTCTATGTGGAAATATGCACCTTTTAGATCCATCGTCTCAAACCAGTCCTCAAACTGAATCTGTGGAACGATAAGTTTGGGCATCGGCATCTTGAACCTGTATGTCCAAAGAGTACAGTTCAGATGATGCAGATCTAAAATTGACTGCATACTCCTATTTTTTGCGGACCAGGAAATAACGGCTGTAAAAACCTCCCTCCCTCAGGGAACAGGATGCATGTTCTATGGCCCCTTTGTCCAAGAGGGATCTTACTTCCTACACTAACATTGGGTTCTGGTCTGTGCGGACTACTGTGGTGAGCACTAAGTGAGCACCGAGCTCTAAGTTGGACCCAGTAACCCTTTTCTACGGTAGATATATATATTTATATATTTATATATATATATATATATATATATATATATATATATATACACACACACACACACACACACACACACACACACACATACACACACACATCACGCGACGCGCATGATTTTATACAAGCTTCAGATGCCGGTCGTGCGCGAGGGCGCTCCCCATAGTGTTATGTTAACCGCAACGTGGAGTTCCCTTTGAAAGGGAACTGTATTGTCTGGTAAGGTGAGCCATGTTATGAAACCTCATGGCAACTTTCAAACACAGCCTCCATTAGATCCAAAGAAAAAAGACTGGCTGTCCAAAAGAAAAGAAAGTATGACAAGGTTATATATGTAATGGTTCTACAACTGAATAGAGGATCACCATGCCAATGTTTTGAAACCTTGGATACTTAATTGTGTGTGATGTTCAGTGTTAGTAAGTTACTCAAAAAATTCATCCACTACTAATTATTACTTTAAAATTTTTATCTGATCAAATTACTGATTACTGCATGTAAAAAGTAATCAGATTACTAACTTTCATGTTACTTTCATATCTTATCAAACCTACAAAAATACACTACTAAGTGAAACTCATAGTTCTTTCAGTAATTTTAGTAAATGTATGACATGATCAAAAAAAGTTGCATTTATCATGACACTTGCCTCGGGTGTTGTCACTGTTTGTAGAACTACTAGACTGATAAAATATCAAACTTTTCTAACTAGGATAGTTGCTAGCCAAAGGGAGACACAGTGCCATGCAGGGGAGCTACAGTGCCATGCAAAGTACATTATCTTTCCTTATGCTCTATTCATATCATGTTCACATAAACTGGAACTCATATAGACATTTACCTTGTTTTCCTTCTCAGTATCAGAGGATGTTACTGTTTCAGTTTCAACTTTACTGGTTAAAAATATAAATATATTTTTAAAACATCAGCGTATATCCGTTTTTCCTCACACTAATTGTGTGAGCATATCACATTTTGCAAATTGTCGTGTGTGTGTGTGTGCACGCGCACTATTAAGGAAGTGTTAGGGAACAAGTAGAGAAATAATGACTAATGAGGCACATCTGCAAATTTTCATCCCTCATATATTTATGTGATCACTTTCTCTCCCTGAGCAGTAAGCCAAGTAGATTGAAAGCCAAAGCCTAACAGTGTTGAGTGAACTGGAAAGCTGCAACATTGTTTGTTTTGAACAAAATACAAAATATTATGTTATTGGTTGACTATAGTGCCGAAGGCACAACCACAAATAAAAAGCTCACGTGCACTCACCCTTGGTCTGCTGTGTTCTCTTTGTGGCGTATTGCCTAGATGTTACAGTGAGCAAAATGAATACGTGGATTCAAAACCATGAACACTTCTCAGAATGAAGTATTCGCATCAAAATACAACAAACACAGCCAGCAGAGTGTGGTGCGTATATACTGTATACAGCTAGTCAGGAATTTATTTTATAGAAATTACTAACTAAATAAGAACGTTAGTGGAAACTAAATGTTGTATATACTAAACACAAATATGAACGACTGATTCATTATTTCCTCTATGAATTCAATCATCAAAAAGGGATTTCTATAAAAAATACACTCAAACAATATGATACTATAGTACAAATAAATAAAGAAAATAGATCTACAATAAGTCTTTGCAGGATCTTTCCTTTCATTGTTATCTTTCATTTCATTTCAATTCAGTAAGAGAGTTTTTTTTTTTTAATCTTCTGGTGCCACCATACATGGTTGATGGCATTGTTAACCTCGATTTCATTTGATTTGATTCATTCGTTTATTTTCTTCGGAGAAACCTTCCTTGTGTTTTTCCCTTAGTAGATCATTGAACTGTATCTTGCAAATTGGACAACCTCTTTTGCCATTTAATTGGGTCATTTTGCTCAAGAAGAGGATTCTACGTGTGTGATTTAGTGATAGCCTCATTTATTGAGTCTTGAATTTAGAACTCAAGTCAGAGTTAAGCATTCAGTGTGCCCTCCCACCCACTGACAGCATACATTAATCACTATGCCACAGTCAGGCCCGGGTCTGTAAAGTTTAAGAAGGTGTCAGGACAGTGAGTCAGTTCATGGCAATGCCTGAGATCATCTCATTCATTTCAATAACCCCTTCACCAAACCTTAGACAGTGACTACATTTATTCAATATTACGATATTAATCAGAATTTGGCAATATTCTGATTAGTAATGAGTCATGTAAACGCCACAATCTGATTGCACGATTCAGGTTAAGACAATATTCTGATTCCCCAAATTCTGATTCCCACTGCAGTAATATGCTTGTTTTAATCAGTAATTTGTTGCATGTAAACACATTATTCAGTAAATCCACTGAAAGAGATATATGAGCACTCTCAGTCAGCAAATAATTGTGTGTGCTAACAGATGCTTAGCTGTTGGATATGTATTTATGAATGGCAACTCAGGCATACTTAGAACAACCATGTTTACAGGAATATTCTGATGTCTGAATACATATAAACATTAAATGACTTTAAATGTAATTTGATGTGCATGTAAACAGTCATTCAGGAATTAAACACCTCTACAAGAGAGTGTTTTGCAGGTATTCAAAATGTAAATAAAGAAGATTATAAAAATTCATGGCATGATAAGGCACTGGTAGAACCCTATATCATATACCATGTTTCACTCACCATGCAACAAACATGTGCACACTAACAGATAAAAGGGATTATTAGGATAGTTTATCAGCTAGCAGATTTGGTAGCAGAAGGATGCATTCTTTAAGCTGTATTCAGAGCTGATGACTTAAGCAGGTAACTTATGTCTAAAAGTTTCACCATATTTTACCTATACTCAGCAAAAAAAAAAAAGGCCCTTTTTCAGGAGAAGTAAAATCCAAATAAGCTTTACAGATCTTTATAGGAAAGGGTTTAAACAATGTTTTTCATGCTTGTTCAATGAACCATAAACAATTATTGTACATACACTTGTGGAACAGTCCTTAAGACACTAACAGTTTACAGGCGGTAGGCAATTAAGGTCACAGTTACAATAACTTAGGACACTAAAGAGATCTTTATACTGATTCTGAAAAACATCAGAAGAAAGATGCCTAGGTCAGTGGTTCTCAAACTTTTTCAGCATGAGCCCCCCCACCCCAAATGTGAAATATGAAAGGAATATTCTAAAAGCAACTCATGTAAACACCTTAATCAAAATTTTGTCTTATTCAGGATAAGGTCAATAATTAGATTATCGCTGTCCATGTAAACGTAGTCATAGTTAAATGGTTCACAATCCTGACTTACAGATAGGTTAAAAATGTTTGTTTTTTTAAATAACGTTCTAGAATTTCTATGCACCTTCCCCCCGGCACCATCTGGCAGAGTTTGAGAACTACTGGCCTAGGGTGCCTGCTCACCTGTGTGAACATGCCATAGGCCTGTTGCAGGGAGGCATGAGGACTGCAGATGCGGCCAGAGCAATAAACTGCAATGTCTGTATTGTAAGATGCCTAAGACAGTACTACAGGGAGACAGGAAGGACAGCTGATCATCCTTGCAGAGGAAAATTACATGTAACCATGGGCCCCCTCCCCCCAGACGTCATTGAGAACTTGCAAATGCCTTGGTGGAAGGGTGGGGTTACTGAGTAACTGACTCAGTCCCTTTGTTCTGGGACTTATTATTACATTTCTGTTCATCAAATGTCTGTGATGAATTTTTTTATATGTGAATGTTTTTTAACCCTTTTGTGTCCTTATGGACATTTTTGTCTTCTTCATTTTTTTTTTTTATATCATTTTGTCTGTGTGAATGAAAACAGCATAAATTTTGCAAAAGGTGTGTATTTTTATAAGAATTTTAATATTTCACCTTCATTTGCTTTCATAAATCTATTTTAAAGTGGCATTTAAGCATAAAATCATGCATTCTGTGTTAATAGGCTTTTATTTTGTTGACACGGTTTCAAAACATAAAAAAAATATATATATTATTCTGAAATGTGTACTATTTTCTCAGGTTTAGCCTCTGGGGAAAACACGTTTTTCCTTTTTTTTCCTGATTCGGCTGTATTATAGAGCACTGCAGACCAACCTAATAAATGATTCAGCTATAATTGTGTGGGTGTGTTTGTATGGATATCAGAGTTGTGGTTTTATGTGTGCACTGAAAATTGTGTGTGTATGTGTGTGTGTGTGTGTGTGTGTGTGTGTGTGTGTGTGTGTGTGTGAACAGTTTGAATGAAAGAAATTATATTGTACTTGATTCACAAACCCCACCCGATGTATATGAGTCAAAGAAGGTGTACTGAGCTGAAGATTTTTGCATTATGTAAAGAAACCAGCGTTTAAAGGGTTAAAATTCTAAAAATGAATGAATGTTTGGTAGTTATGATCAGAACTGATGCTGGTAAAAAAAAAAAAAAAAAAAAAAAAAAAAAAATTGAAGTAAGTAAAAGTGGAAAAAATTATTAATATACAATATTTATGACAGTTTTTTGACATGGACATTTTTGTCC
This sequence comes from Ictalurus furcatus, assembly GCF_023375685.1. Classification (NCBI taxonomy): domain Eukaryota; kingdom Metazoa; phylum Chordata; class Actinopteri; order Siluriformes; family Ictaluridae; genus Ictalurus; species Ictalurus furcatus. Next base: position 10,567,833 of record NC_071270.1, read on the forward strand.
TTTATGGACCTATGAGGTAGGGTTTTTTTTTTTTAATCTGACACTGCATAAGAAATATGAATGCATCAAAATTAATGCTGTTGTTAATCACTGACATATCAAAGACTGTAATAATCAAAGAAGAACATCTGCTAAGCATTTAGTATATGGACAATTACTGCTATTTTTCTTTTTTATCATAATAAAACATCTGTGGCATTATGTAAACAAACCAGCATGTAAAGGGTTACAATTCTGAAAATGAATGAATGTTTGGTAATTATGATTAGAACTGATGTTGTAAAGAAAAAAATTGATGTCAATGAAAGTGGAAAACAATATTAATATATGATATTTTAATGACAGTTTTTGGACCCATGTGTAACTTTTTTAAATTGATGCACAAGGGTTAATACAAATATTTACACATGTTAAGAAATTTGTTGGAAATAAAAGCAGGTGAATGCAAGAGGACGTTTCTTTTTTTGCTGAGTATATTTTAGATATATCCCCACAGAACAGCATTATATAACATTGTGCATGTTAAGTTTATTTATTTATTTATTGGTTGTTCATTTATTCTATGCACACGTCCTCTTTTGTGGAAAAACAGGAACTTCAGCATGACATACTCTGGTTATTTTAAACTGTCAGACAGTGGTATTGGACTTAATACTGCTCCTTGCTCGAGCTCATCGTGCACGAAAAATTACGTTAATCCAAGCTGAGAATCTTATGTAACAGACATTCAGCAAACTCTACTCCATGCACACAACTCTCACACAACTCTCTGAGTAGTGCTCAAGTCTGTATATACTTCTGAGGTCTGAATACCTTTGTGAGCAATTTTAGTATTAGCTCCTCACTATGTATTAGTAACCTAACTCTGAATATGGTCCATTGAGAAACAGCTACTCTTCTAGCACACAGGCTAAATGTCCACTGCACTTAGCACGGATATCTCCCCCCTCTTCCTTTGCCACTGCTGCGCGTGATGAAACATTCAACATTAGCTGCAACATGCATCACACAAAGAAGGGGCTTGTGGCTATTATTAATTTTTTGTCTATGTCGTCCAGACAGAACTATACTATATGTAGGCAGTACTATGCAAACATATGTAATTCCGTATGAACAGTAGAAAAATTTATTTTGTCCAATTAGTCACCACTTTGCAGCTGCCACAAAACAGCACAACTTTTCTCACCATGCCGTGACTGAAGTTCTCACCATTCTCTATCCCACACAATGCCTCACACATTTCTTGCTACTCTCTATTGGAAATTAATTGGAGTAAAATTTCAGGCGACAAGTTCACATGCAGCTGTCTTGTACCCATAGAGTACCCATTAGCTAGCTAGCTTGCTATCTATGCTTCCTTCTAGATAACCAGCTGACAAGTATGCCTATAGCTTTACTAGTTTGGTTACTTACTTCACTCTCAGACTCATGCCTAAGTACTCCTCACAGAGTACTTAATTCAATTCAAGCTCTGTGATGTTAATTAAATCAAAATACAGAGAAAGCCCAAATGGAGACCTACATCTCTTCAAAACTGTGAAAAGCATACAATGGATCCATCATATACTGTAGGTGTTCTGAAAACAATTTCCACTGTTTCAAATGAACTGCAACTGTTAGATGGCTTGCTTTATCTAGCAATTTCAGCTCTTGAACGTGGGAGATTTGACACATAGGTGAAGTGAAGCAAATTGAGAGTGGATTAGCATATGTTGTTTCTACCTCCTGACCAAGCACCCCCTTAGACAAGTATGAAGCAGAATAAGCAGTGTTGGTGAGAAACTGTCATTTGAGTGATATGGAAGGAACCTTACATTTGTCTTAAGCCATTTTTGATTAAGAGCTTGTCTTATCTAGCTTGAGACATCTAGATCAACGGTCCCAAAACAAACACAATCAATACTGGTCTCTTATACATCAAGGTTGTTTCAATATCCAGAACCTGGATAAAAAGGACTCACAGTTTTCGCAGTCTAAATAAGCCGCTGAATGCACGGCTGGAGACTGTATGAATGCTGTTGTTCTGCAGAAACCTGTAGAAGAGAGAATTATACCAAGTAAACTTAATGGCATCTTGCTATGTGAAAGCACTAGCATAAGAATACAAAAAATGACTGCTTACAAGTCACATTTTATTAGTATTTTCTGAAAGACAGTTAATAATCAACATCAGCAAACAAAGGCATTTTAATACAGTAATGAAATCAATAGTTTAATTAATGTCCACGTTTAACAATAAGTACTTGGGTAACAATAGGGAATGTTCGCCAATTATTGATCTGTTTAGCCTTATTCTAGCCCTAGCTAAAACATTTTTTTAATAAACAGTCAACCTTTAAAAGTTTCTTGCTAAAAGCAGGCACAGAGATCATATGATTCTGGTCTAGCTGCAAAGAAGCAAAAAAATGGTACATTTGAGAATATGCGTTGCAAAGTACAGTTTGAAAGTTTAAAACAATTTAAAATCCAGTCTAATTAAAACAAAGCTGTGTCATAAAGTAAAAGTTTTCTAGTTCTCGGCTGTTTGTTGTGTTCATAGGCTTGTTCACCATTTTATTGTATTTGTTTATTTAAATGTTGTATGCAAAAAAATGTTAAACATTAATTTTACTTGATGGCATCATTCTTGTATAACCCAGAATTTCAGTGTCTCTTAGTAGCAGTAATTAACATATGACCAAATATATACTCATTTGTCTGGTAAACTGAATAACTCTCAGATACTGAAAAAAGCACCACAAACTCCCAGTGGAAACGTATGGGTTACACATGTAACCCTGTTCCCTGAGAAGGGAATGAGACGTTGCATTTAGCATAACACTATGGGAGCAACCTTGCACGCAACCGGCATCTGAAGCTTGTGTAAAATCATGCCTATTTATAGGCCTGCCGTGATCAGGTGACGTGGAAATTAAGCACGCCGCGTGATATATATGCGTGATATATATATGGCACCTGTGAACCGCGCCGTCAGCCTCTGTTATCTGAAGCAAAGACGCAATTCGCAGGCCTACCCTGGTATGACAAAGCTACGCAACGTCTCGTTCCCTTCTCAGTGAACATAGTTACATAAGTAACCCAGACGTTCCCTTTCAAAGGGAACTCCACGTTGCGTTTTAACACTATGGGAACGAGAATACGCACTCCGTCATACCGAGAATATGGCCTGTTCAAAAAGACCCAAGCCCGAGGGTCACTGCAAGACACTTGAGCCCGGGGTGGAATGAATATCCAGGCTGTAATATAGAATGAATGTGTGTGCTACTGCAGGGTGGTCTACGTGGTATGCGCGGCCTGCAGATGGGCCTTTAGAGCTACATTTAGAGTCAGAAGCTTCTCAGAGGCTGACTCTAAGGGCTCAAATGGGGCCCCTGACAGACCTTCCAGGACCACAGAAAGGTCCCAGGAAGGTATGCATGGCCTGCAGATGGGCCTCAGCCGTCGGACACCATGCATAAACCTTGAAATTAGAGGAAGTTGCCCCACAGAGGCTCCATCAACAGGGGCATGGCTGGCCGAAATGGCGGCCACGTAAACCCTGATTGTAGAAGGAGCCAACCATGCTGAGAAACATCCTTGTAAGAACTCCAGGACTGTAGCTATTGCGCAGTTCACTGGGTCTAGCTGACGTTCCTCACACCACAAGACAAAAAGCCACTACTTGAGTGCATACAATTTCCTCATTGATGGGGCTCTAGCGTTCAACATGGTCTCTACAACCTCAGTTGTGAGACTAGAATCTATGAGCTGGTGCCCCTCAGGGGCCAGACAAAAAGTTTCCATAGTTCCGGCCAAGGGTGATAAATCAGCTCTCTGGCTTGAGACAGTAGATCCCTGCGGATGGGAATCTCCCAAGGAATACCATCTAGCAGGGATATTATTTCTGAGAACCATATTCGAGCTGGCCAATAAGGTGCTACTGGCAGCAGACGTAGACTGTCAGTCTACAGTTCCCTGGATCGTGCTAGAATTAACCAATCGTCACAATTAACCAGGAGTCACAATGGAGCCAGAATGACATCCGTGCACTGTGAAGGCACGAGGGGATAAAGCTAGCCCGAAGGGAAGAACCCGATCTTGGCTATGTGGAAATATGCACCTTTTAGATCTATCATCACAAACCAGTCCTCAAACTGAATCTGTGGAACATTAAGTTTGGGCATCAACATCTTGAACCTGTATGTCCGAAGAGTACAGTTCAGATGACGCAGATGTAAAATTGGCTGCATATTCCTATTTTTTGCGGACCAGGAAATAACGGCTGTAAAAAACTCCCTCCCTCAGGGAACGGGGTACATGTTCTATGGCCCCTTTGTCCAAGAGGGATCTTACTTCGCTAACGTCGCGCTCTGGTCTGTGCTGACTACTGTGGTGAGCATACCTCTGAACCGGGGGGGGTTGGGCTCTAAACTGGACCCAGTAACCCTTTTCTACGGTAGACAGAACCCATGGAGACACATTTGGCAGTAGTTTCCACACTACCAGACGGTCTTTTAGTCATTAACTATTCCACATTCTATTGGAGGGAAAGCATCATATTTTCGTTGCCCTGTGACAGCTCGCTGACTAGAGAACGTTGAAAACTACAGTAGCACTTGGGGCTAACTGCCCTAACAACCTCAAGTCCCCTGATACGTCCATCCACGGCCCTTCAGGACCACTCCTCTTTGTCTGCTTGGCCTTTATGACCATTCTCAGATCAGGCCTAGTAGCAGGCCGCGACTGTGGCCGCCCGGTTCTCCTGGCTGTCTGTGGGGGTTGGCGGGCTGCCATACTCACCTTCTATGTCTCCCTCACATTAGCGCTGGCCCAGGCTCCACTCGTGGATGCCTGGTTGAACTTGACACAACAGGAAAGGAACTGGCTGAATGCCACCATATGTCGAGCTCACTCAGCAGGTCTGCTTGGTAGGCCTGCAACACTGTCATTGTCTGCAGTGACCCACAAGCAAGACTACTACTGCATAGGCCTTGCCCACCAATGCCACGGTGGCCTTACACAGTGGCTTGGATGGCAAAGCCGGCCTCCCTAAATTACCTGCCATCGATGGAGAGAGGTAGCTCGCAAGAGCCTTCTCTACCTTCAGCATAGCTAAACAGCCATGCTGTTCATTCCCCACAATGGCTGAATAATCCAACATCGTGGGGTTATAAATAGGGCTTATGCATGGTTTTCCCCCCAGAAGCCTGATATTTTGTCATGCACTTCTGGAAGAAAGGGGAGTTTTCTGCAGTGTGAGGGATTTCTTTCACTGGGGAGAAGAAAGCTCATCTAGCCTTGGTAATCACTTCAAGCAGCTCTTTATATGCTGCTCTCAGTTTTTAGCACACCCTTCTGGCTCCTCGTAGTCAGAGAGGAATTATTGCTATTATTTTTGTACGTGTTTTTTTTTTTTTTTTTTTTGGCTTGGAAGTGGAAGGAGGAGTCGCGACACGAGCTCTAAAATCCAGCAGAGAGCCGGACCTGGAAGACAGAGCAAGAGATAGAGCAGCGCTCGGATCCACAAGAGATCCCCCTGACCTGAGACGGCTATCGGCCGGCCCAGATCCACGAGGCTCTGAAACCCGACTTGTTTCGGCTTCCGAGAAGAGAGAGAGTCACGAGCGGAGCTGCGTAATGTAGGGGTTATAATGAGCAGTCAGACCTCTCGAGGGCTGCCGTCGCATGCTCCCGCACTAGACACTTCACACAGCAAGTGTGCACTACTCCCCGTGATGAGACGGGAGCAAGGCGTAACACAATTCCTGAATTCCCTCACTCATTCCTTTTTTTCCTTCTCTTTTTTTAAAGGGATAAAAAAGTCCAGAGATTTTGAGAAAAGATAGAGAGGAAATGAAGCGTCTTTTTATTTCTTTACACAAACAACCGACATGCAGTCTCACTGAAGATAATAAGGCTGACGGCGCGGTTCACAGGTTTCATATATATATGTGTGTGTGTATATATATATATATATATATATATATATATACACACACACAAACACACATATTATATATATATATATATATATATATATATATATATATATATATATATATATATATATATATATATATATCTCAATATCATGCTGCGCGATTAACTGCCACGTCACCTGATCACGGCAGGCCTATAAATAAGCCTGATTTTACACAAGCTTCAGATGCCGGTCGCACGCAAGGGCGCTCCCATAGTTTTATGCTAAATGCAGCATGTAATTCCCTTTAAAAGGAACGTGTGTGTGTGTGTGTGTGTGTGTGTGTGTGTGTGTGTGTGTGTGTGTGTGACAGAGAGAGAGAGAGAATGTGTGGCCCAAAATTCAGTCCAATGAAAAAAAAAAAAACTGTGGGTAGAACAATATGTGCAAGTGAGAGGGACCAGTAGGAGTGATAGAAAGAGAGGATCAGAATAGAGGAGTGCAGCAGCTAAAAAGTTGGTAGTTTGGAGCTCGACAAAAAAAAAAAAAAAAAAAAGTCTTCCTTCACTTTAAGCATAGCTTGGTTAAGTACAGATATACCACAGATTTTCTAATTGATAATCATCACTGACACTGTTGCTTATACCCAGAAAAATGCTGTGCATACATTTGTGGAGATTTTCAAAGTCTGCTTAATGTTTGCTTAATAATTTAGCCTGCCCTGCTAAGTAACCTGTATGTACTGTATGCTAGCATCTATTACTGCTATTGCTGCATCTGCATTAGTTTAGCCACAGTGAGCTGCTGACTCTGCATGAGTATTGGGTTGTAGTCAGAGAAAGAGACCTCAATTTTTTTCCTCTGCTCATCTTGATTGCCACAAAGTCTTTACTTTTAAACCAGACAGCTCTTGGATTCTCTTGTTCCAAGCGACGACTCTCTACATGGATGATGTGCTCTAGCTACAGTGCCCACCACTAATATTGGCACCCTTGGAAAATATGAGCAAAGAAGGTAGTGAAAAATTGTCTGTATGTTTAACCTTTTGATATTTTCTTTAAAAAAAAAATAATCACAAAAATACTCATGGATATCAAACAATTGCAAACACAACAATTATAAAATAAATAAATAAATACATGTGTGCATGCCATAATTATTGGCACCCCTATGAATTCATATATTTGAAGTATATTCCCACTGATATTTTAAATTTTTTGTACACCTGGATGAATATAAACAGGAAATTGTTCAACCATGACTTCCTGTTTCACAGGGATATAAATGGTCTGCGCTTATATAGTGCTTTTATCCAAAGCACTGTACACCATGTCTCATTCACCCATTCACACACACACCAATGGTAGCAGAGCTGCCATGCAAGGCGTTAACTTGGGGTTCATTGTCTTGCCCAAGGACACTTCGGTATGTGGAGTCATGTGGGCCAGGAATCGAACTGCCAACCCTATGATAAGTAGACAACCCGCTCTACCGCCTGAGCCACAGCTGCCCATATAAATATAAATATGGATACCTCATAAAGATATAAATATGAGGTAACACATAGGCCAAATTCCCTTAGGTCATTCATAACAATGGGTAAGACCAAGGAATATAGCTGTGATGTGCAGCAAAAGATTGGTGAGCTTCACAAAATGGGAAATGGCTATAAGAAAATAGCACAAGCATTGAAAATGTCCATTTCCACCGTCAGGGCAATAATTGAGAATGTAAATTAATCAATTATGAATCAACCTGGAAGAAGACGTCTGTCTATATTGTCTCAATGCACTGTGAAGAGGATGGTTTGAGTGGCCAAAAAATCTCCAAGGATCACAGCTAGAGAATTGCAGAAGTTAGTTGTGTCTTGGGGCCAGAAAGTCTCAAAAACTACAATCTGAAGTCACCTACATCACCACAATTTGTTTGGAAGGGTTTCAAGAAAAAAAGCCTCTACTCTCATCCAAAAACAAACTCAAGTATCTTTAGTTTGGAACTTCAAATGGGATCGGGTTCTTTGGTTCTATGAAACCAAAATGAGCTTTTTGGCAATAAATACCAGAGGTGGTTTTGGTGCACACAGAGAGGTAGCCATATGGAAAAGTACATTGCATCCGGAAAGTATTCACAGCGCTTCACTTTTTCCACATTTTGATATGTTACAACTTTATTCCAAAATGGATTAAATTAATTATTTTCCTCAAAATTCTACAAACAATACCCCATAATGACAACATGAAAGAAGTTTGCTTGAAATCTTTGCAAATTTATTAAAAATAAAAAACAAAAAAACACATGTACATAAGTATTCACAGCCTTCGCTCAATACTTTGTTGAAGCACCTTTGGCACCAATTACAGCCTCAAGTCTTTTTTAGTATGATGCTACAAGCTTGGCACACCTATTTTTGGGTAGTTTCTCCCATTCTTCTTTGCAGGACCTCTCAAGCTCCATCAGGTTGGATGGGGAGCGTCGGTGCAAAGCCATTTTCAGATCTCTCCAGAGATGTTCAATCGGGTTGAAGTCTGGGCTCTGGCTGGGCCACTCAAGGACATTCACAGATTGTCATGTAGCCACTCGTTTGTTATCTTGGCTGTGTGCTTAGGGTCGTTGTCCTGTTGGAAGATGAACCTTCGAGGTCCAGAGCGCTCTGGAGAAGGTTTTCATCAAGGATGTCTCTGTACATTACTGCATTCATCTTTCCCTCGATCCTGACTAGTCTCCCAGTTCCTGCCACTGAAAAACATCCCCACAGCATGATGCTGCCACCACCATGCTTCACTGTAGGAATGGTATTGGCCATGTGATGACTGGTGCCTGGTTTTCATTCCAACCAAGCAGAAGCCACACCTGAATCTATTGAAAGTCAAGATCAACTGATTAAACAGGTGGAATCAGGTGTGCCTCCTGCTTGGTTGGAATGAAAACTTGCACCTACACTAGCCCTTTCCGGATAAGATTGCCCACCCCTAGTCTAAAACCTCGACCTTGCCATTCCAATACTTTTGGAGGGGACTGTTTTTTTTTTCTTTCTTTGCTCTGTCTTCTAAAATTTTAACTTGTCTGGAAGGTCAAATACACACACACACACACACACACACACACACACAGAATCCTTTTGTACTTTTATGGTTAACTTTGTAATACTAACGCTACGGGCAAAGGTAACAATTTCTGCTTCACTGATATCACTACTGACATTCTGAGACATAAATTACCCTTGATTATCTTCCTTTCTGATGATATAGTGTAAATTCGTTTGAATGGAGGATACTAGAACTGAAATGGTTGACTTTAAGATCATCTTACTGCCATGCAATCAGTCAAGCTGTTTGTCTATTTTATTTTAGCTTCTTCTTGATAACCTTTGGATGTCTTCACAAGTCCTAAGCACATGCATAATACAGTCCTCAGAGCAAGCTATGCAGGTGGTCAATAAGAATGACAGAGTAAAGCACGTGCTGTCGTCAAAGGACAATGAACTTGGATTGGAAAATGGTCAGTTTAATGCCAAGAAGCCAACCTCAGGCAAGTCCGATATATGGATATCATTTTAACACATCATAGACACAGGTGAATTAAACTTCCCTTTGTGCAATGTGATAAATATCTAAAAGTTGTCCCTTTCAGCAGCCAAGAGACTAGAACCTCTGGTTTAAGACAACAGTAAAATACCACTCTAAAAATAATTCATTGGCTTTTTAAATATCACAATAATAAAAAGCTAAAATACCTTAATAAAATCTCTAAATATCAATTCCGTGATTCTTTGAGTTGGACACACCAAAATAAATGCCTAAAAATCCAACAGATGATTTTGTCTAAAATTTACATCTGTAAGTTTATTTCATGAAAAAGAAATTAGCATTTGACTAACAAATTATATTTTTAACATCTCCTTAATATTTGTGGTAAATTTCAATCAACATATTTGAGAATGGAGTGATTATACTGATCAGATTCAAGAACTACAATTATTACTCATTCCATATCAATATTCCTTTTGAACAACAACTTAACTTTTCACGCAGCGGTAAAGGTAAGCAAAAATTTATGTTTTGTCTGTCGCTTTATTATAGTGGCTCCCACATTTAATGTTAAATATCATTTTAGAGTTGAAATGTTTTATATTTTGAAGCTTTTTTTAAAAAAAAAAAGAAAAAAGTTCCCGCTTCATAATTATAATTTATCGCAGTGAGCTAAAGCAGCATGGAAGTAAAGTAAATTTTGGAACCATTTTAATGACTTAAACTGGCAACATCAACACCACAGACTTAACATTTATGTCTTCATAACTTTATTATTTTCTAAACTTTAAAGATAAAGTAAAGTCATTTCAGGTGGAAATGAGCCACAAAACTCTGTTAATGCCTTTCTTAAAAACTCAATGACGCTCGCGCAAGGCTGCAATGGTGTATGGCCAAGGGCATAGGAACCTATATAACTGGGGGCAGGCAGGTCTCGCTCAAATCTAGAGAAATAATTACATTTTAGCAAGTTTATTTGGATTAATCGCAATGTAACTGTTTGCGTAAAATGAAGGCTTTAAGACCAAGCAGAAGCCTTTGCCAGCTGTTGCTTAGGCAGTGAACAGAACTAATGAGTTAGGTATAAACAGAGGACGGAGCCAGCTCCAAATGGGAGGGTCAGCCACAAATTGGTGGGACTTTAGCTCCAAGTGGGCTGTAGAATCCTCCAGAGAACTTTGGTTACTGTAGTGTCTGCCATGTAAATTAAGCTGTGTTTTGTTTTTTTGTTTTTTTCCAGAAGCACTACAGCGGCTTGACGGAGTTAAACTTGTAAACTTGCAGTTTTTAAATTTGCACTCTAAAAATATTACATGTTGTGAAAAAAGTAGATTGTTGTAGCTACTTTTCCACAATGTTTTTAGTCTATATTAGGTGACGTAGTTTAACAAGAATGATAAACGATCTAAACTGTTAATTAGAAGGTTATAGTGTTCTCAGCAGCACATACAAATTACAATCTGCTATGTATTTTACAAGATTTTTTTTATTTTTGCAAAATGTTTCTGCAATCAGTTTCTACAGTCTCTCCAGACTTTTCAGGTTATGGACACTACAGACCACAACGTCTTGTGGCAATTTTAGACTACATTGAATTTGAATGCAAATCTGTTGCCAATGTATTCCTGTTTGCTCTATGTGCCATTTGTGGGTCTATGTCGGTGGTGGGATAGGTTTCTTTTGTCTCCTCCCCCTTCTCTAGGCCCCGCCTACTGCATGCGTCACGTTCCGGCTTGCTAGTGGATGATCACGTCTTGTCCACGCCTGCTCCAGCCTTGTGCGACAGGATTGGTTGCCTGCACGTTTCCGGAAGTGTACTTAAGCCTTGTCAGTCTCCATCCCAGGGCAGATCATTGCCATTGCGTTGTGTATAGAGAGAAGTGCTTTTTGCCTGTGTATGACCCTATGCCTGTTCTGACTTTGTTTATGCTCTGCCCTGTACGATTCGTGTGACATTCATGTATATATGTATACATTATTTTGTTAATTAACACACTAATAGTCACCTCTGTAAATAGTGCACGGTTAAGAGTGGTTTGTAGGAAGTCGGCGCCATTTGTGTTGATTCTTTTATTTTCCCCTGGTTTTGGGTTAGCTAGGGAGTGAGGGAAGACAGTGTATTTTTGTTTTCTTTTCTTGTAGTTTAGTTAGTTTTTTTTTTTGGTAAAGTTAGAGGGAATTTTTGTTTATTATTTTGGCCTGGCCGGCTTCTGAAGAGTGAGCCACTATATCTATATATCTATCTATCTATATCTAGATATCTATATCTATATATATCTAGATATCTATATCTATCTATCTATATCTCTATATCTATCTATATCTATCTATCTATATCTATCTATCTATATCTCTATATCTATATATATCTATCTATATATCTATATCTATCTATCTATATCTATCTATATATCTCTATATCTATATCTCTATATCTATCTATCTATCTATCTATATATATATATATATAAAAATGGTGCTCCGTCTGGAGAATAAAACAAAGCAAACACAATCTTGGTCTCGCCAAGACTTTTATTATTTTTTTTTATCTTATTGTATGTTGCGGCCCGACCTAGACCGGGTCGTAACAATATCGATTTCTGATTTTTTAAAAATTATATTATTAACTTTGGTACAATTATTACTAGTATGAGGTACATTTTCAAAAGTCCTAGTACAAAATTCTAAAATGATTGCGCTTGTAATTCTCATTCTTTTAAAACCTGCTCTTATGTTATCAACTTCAAACATTTGGTTTATTTAACAAAACACATTAGTATGATCTTCATTCAATTATTACTCACAACAGTCAGTAAAACCAATTGCAAACACTATTGTTCTGTATTTCAGGTTCACGTGTCAGTGAAGCATGCGTTCGACACTGAGGCATATCAGTGCTTGAAGTGCACAAAATTTCACTTTCCACTTCCAAAGTACAAAATAAAATTTGAGGAGGACATTGAGGCAATAGGCCACCTTCAGTCCCATTTATTTTGGGTGGTAGTACATGGAAGTAAGTAGGCCAAATATAATATTATCTATCTATCTATCCATCTATCCATCCATCTGTCTTTTTTTTTTGGTCTGGCAGACTTGCCTACTTTCTCTTGGTTTTTCTCGACATACACAGGAAAACATATGTATTTTAAGTTACTGTGTGACTGATAACTGAGCCAAGTACACTAGAGTTGAATTTAAATCTTCGTTTTCTGTTGTCAGTAGTGATGTGTCGTTCATGAACGATTCATTCATTTCAAGCGAATCTTTAATATGAGTTGTCTCAGAAAGTGATTCGTTCATTTTTGACCACGCATGCGCTGTAACATCTCTATAGGTTCTGTACAGGAAACAGAAATGATTAGTTCACCTCTTGAGTCTTCAGGTTCGAGTCATTTCAGAACTAATCATTTCTGTTTCTGGGGAACAGTCATGACAAATGTGACGTGACAAAAGAACGACTCGGATTGGGAGGTGTGGTGAACTAACAGACTGCATAGCCTGAAGACCTACTGCTAAGCTACTAATTAATCATTTCTGTTTCTCATAATTTGGCCTTGGTTGCATTAGCCCACAGTTTATTTTTATTACAAATGTGATCAACATTTGCGTAAGTACTAGATGTGTTGGTGAATTTAACATTTTAATTATATTCTGCTGAAATGAATGAAATGGCTCAAAAAAAAGATTCGTTCATTTTGCTGAATGAGATTCAAAGATCCCAGGCAGTAAAATGATCCAATTTTTCCAATCACTAATTGTCAGAGCACGCATTCTCTCTCTTTCTCTCTCAAACACAAGTTCGTGTTCTCAGGTCGTTGCCATGGAGATAAATAAATCGAAACCATTATTTAATGCTGTGGCATGAGTTAGCGAGATTAAGCTAATTGCGGAAAGGATAAAGTGGATGGAAAAAAGATGCCAGGAGGAGCTGAAAAAGAAATCCTCATGTCTACAGACAATGAGACAGTTATAAACAAAGTTGCAGAAACCAGTGCACTGCTTAGGTGGTTGTTGATGCTGTAGGGCTTTGCCATTTTCAGTTCTGACTGTAAACCAAAACATGAATGGTAGAAGGCCTTCTTTTGAGATGCATACTGATTTTCCATTTAGTTACTGATGAGTGCTTTGCAGTTTTCAATTTTGAATGCAAACATTTTTTCCATAATGTTACAGTTGTATGTTTTTTAGCAGAAATGTTTCATATAATTTATTTCATTATTTTACTTATTAAATTGATATGGATAAAAAAAAAACAATAGTGCAAAAAGTATTTATATATTCAAAGATATTATCTTTCTTGAATACAAACCATCTTTTTCCCCATAATGTAACAGTTGGACTCTTTATAGCAGAAAACTTTGTAGGCTATGCGATTTGTTAGTCATATTTATGGCCATATTTATATTATTCATATTTCTCCTGGTACTTATATGCATATTAGATGCATATGAATTAGTCTACCATTGGAACAAAAATGACTTAGAATATTTGTCACGTTACAGACCAAATATATTTACTTATTTTTCTTTAATATACTGCTTTTATTTTATGAAAAGTACAAGTAAATTAAACCATGACAAGGTCAGTGGACTTCTCACAAAATGTCATGTTAAACTAATATTGAGAACCTTTGTAGGAGTTTATAGGTATCATAAGAGTTACAGTGATGGGAATACTGCTGTGACAAGATGAGATACTTTGTAAAGGGTGTGACTGTTTTTGAATTGTATTATTTTTATTGCAGGTCTTTTGGGAGCCCAATTGAACACATCAAGGACTTACTGATGTTGGCTGTAACCTGTCAGCCTGCATAGATGTCTATTCCAGTCCTACCTACACCACACCAGGCTTCTTTCTGCCATGTCTGGATGGTTGACTACTGTAGCACCAAGTTCGCTTCAGAATTAGATGTATAGAAACATAAAAAAGGGACATAACCAACTGAATACTGCAAAAGCAAAGAACTTGCCTTACTTCAGAAATACATGTTAATTGCAAAGGAAAACTATTTATCCACTATATTTCTTTGTGCTCTATTTTCAAGGGTAACATTTCTTTATAATTTTAAAAATCCTGTCATCTACTAACACTGATGTTGTGCACAACTGTATGTCTTTCTTTTGTGGAACACTAAAGGAGATCTCTGATCGCCGCCCTGTTCTTCCTCTCTGTGACCTCCACATCGTGTGCTATCTCGGGGCCTCATGTTAACGTACCATCTTTGGGATGTTTATCCTCTTCTAATGACCGACCTGTAACCATGCATAAGTCTATGGTATCCTGCAGTGTAATAAACGAAGAACAGCACTTTTACTTCGTGTCCGGCTGAGTTATATCAACTTTCCTGAGAAACCCGTGAGGATATAGCCGGATCCTTACACTCTGCTCGGCGTATGGCTTCGACAGACCAATAAGGTGAGAGCTACCCGATTATTTAAGGACCCTTATTTTGGTAGGCCCATATGTGTCTTGGTGATTCGCAGTTCCTCACTCCCTGGCATTTCCGGTTCCCATTTCCATTCAGGTACATTGAGGCTTTGCTCACGGTGTAATGAGATGAATATCTCAAGGTTAATTTGTTTATTTATGGTCTTAGAGCGGCGCTGGTGGTGCGTGCGTTGTGGTGAATTGGCGGCAGAGATTGCGTTCAGTGATCACAACATTATCCGGTGACTGAATGATATGTATGTTGAGCCGCGGTACCTGAGAGTAATCATACAACTTCGCTTCTGGTGTTTGTTCAACCCAATGGTGAGAGTGGGGAGTTGAGCATCTAAGTCTTCTCTAAGACAAATCCCTAGCCAAAGACGCTACATGTGATGCCGCTGCTGTTTTGCTTCACCTGATTTGCTTCACCTGATTCGCTTTGCTGGTCGTTTTCTTGATCTGTTTTGCTTTATGGTTTTATTCATTGTTCTACTTATTGTTTTGCTCTACCGTCATTTACTTTATTGTTTTATTTATTGTCTTGCTTTGTCTAGTATTGTTCGTTGTGCTAGTGTATGTTTGCTGCTATTGTTGTTTTTTTACTTTAGTTTTGGATGTATTTTTGGTTTGTTTCACAACCACAGGTAGTGTGAGAGGCTAATTAGTAAATTGGTGTTTTCCAGCCTCAAACCTGTTCTTTCAGGTTTTATATATAATAACCACCTTACTATTGGTGGGGTATATGCTATGCCTTATTGTCTCCATGCTACAGTGGCTACATTTTCCATTTTGTATTGTTTACCATAATTCTGGTTCTGCTTAGGTGCTGTTAACTGCCTCCATTTCATGTGGTGTCAATGGGCCTGGGTGTTATAGCCACCACACCATGATGTCTGTAATATTTGTTTCTCATTGTTTAGTGTTTGTGTAATTTTGGGTTAACCGGTCTTTTCTTTCTCTTCAGGAGCCAGTGAGTCTTGGTGGGACAGGGGAGGCTAGCTGAATTTATTCTGTGGTGTGTGCTTCACAGCGTGCTCAGTGTGCAAACACAATAACTTCCTTATGGTGTAGGTAGTGTTTGGTGATTTTGGTGTGACTTGAGGTGGGTTTGGATGACCTGCCGTGCTGTAGCTGGCCTGCCTTGTTCTAGACAAGCCTGGGCCTGGAGAAGTGCTTAGTTTTAAAATCCTTATTGTGCTTCATGGGAGAGCAATTATTATTATTATTATTTTTAATTATTTTTTTATTTATTAATATTTACATGTTAAGTTTTAATGATGCTTATGTGTCATAATAAAATGTATTTTTTATGTATGTTCTCATTCTCATGTTCTTTGCCCCGACTGATAGAACTTATGTGTGCCTTTTATTTGGGAGTATTTCCTCTGGTTCTCCCCCAGGGTGGTGTAGTTGGATTTACTAAATTTGGATAAACATATCCGTCCACTTGGTAATGCCAGATTTTGGCATAATTGGCAGGATAAACATTTCCTTCCACTTGGGAATGCCACACTTAGATGCTTTTCTGCTCACCATAGCTGTAACGAGTGCTTATTTGAGTCACTGTAGACTTCCTGTCAGCTCAGACCAGTCTGGTAATTCTTATCTGATCGCTCAACAATTTACAATTCCGTGCATGAAAATCCCAGGAGATCAGAAGTTTCTGAAATACTCAAATGAGCCCATCTGACACCAACATCCATGCTATGGTTGAAGTCACAGAGATGACATTTTTCCCCATTCTGATTGTTGATGTGAACATTATTTGAAGCTCTTGACCTGTATCTGCATGACCCCCCCCCCCCCCCACATTGCACTGCTCCCACATGATTGGCCAATTAGATAACTTCATGAATGTGCAGTTGTACATGGTGTTCCTAATAAAGAGGACAGAAAGTGTATGTTTTCAATGAAGCCTATAAAGCACTTCCCAATAGTTCAGTCAAGGGTGACAAGAGACAAGGGTGTCTCCCAAATGCTGTAAATGTAATGAAACCTTCTCCATAGACAACACATCATAGTTCATCTTTGACTACAGTGACCACTATGTTTTGGTTATAAGTACTTTGATTTAATACTGAGATGAATGCTTGGACACTTACAGTCGCTGCAGGTCAGTATATTTAGAGAAGACATCATCAGGAAGCTCTCTCAGATCATTGCTCTTCAGAGACCTGAGCAGTGATTCAGCATCAGGATGGAAAAAACATTAGTGTTACTATTATTTATCTCCCAGAAAAGATTGAATCAATTAATTTTTAAAACACTGAAATATCTCATTCAGTATTCAGCATAATGATTTGCACTTCCCAAAAACTATTTATGCCCAAGTCTGATCCTTGCTTCAGTGGATAATATTGTAAACTTCTACCTAAAAACAGTTACTGTAATGCTATGATGCTCACAGTTAACGTCTTTTTAATATACTAAATAGTATTTGACTATAGTATATATTTGAGAAGAAGCTTTCCTTCAGAGTTTTACAGAAATGCTTTGTGACATTGTCTGTTGTTAAAAGTGCTATACAAATAAAACAACTGTATAAGAATATAATTCTCAAACAGATAACACACTGCCTCTGGATTAGAGCACCTGCCAAACAGCATACATCTCAATGTAAGACAAAAATGTTCTTGTCCCACTCCAAGCTGTGTAGCTAAACAAGCAGGAAAAACAAAGAAACAAACAAACAAAAAACACAACTGCATTCCTGCCACACAAAAGAAGAATCACATGGTAATATCTCTGAGAAGAGTACTTACAGCCAAGTCACGTTAGAGGAGAGAAGAGGCACGTCATACAAGTTCACCCCCACACATTCCACTTCTGTCTTGGTGCAGTCGCAGCTCTCTGGATACTGCTGAAGAGCTAAAAGAAATCATCAGACTCGTACATGCTTATAAGTTCAGGCTCATTTGCGGAACTGTAGTGACAGCAATGAATATTATATTCAGATCTGCTGCTGCTTTAGTTCCACTGGGACCAAAAAGTGTTTCGATGCATGACCATTTACATGGTGATGGCTGTCAGCATATACAAAACATGCTTTAAATCATAAAGTTAGTCCTACACCACCATCCTATATCTGAAAAGGCATGTGGGCTGTGCTTTTCTGGGAAATTTCAATTTCAGTTAAGACATATTATAGCATGTGACTTTAAACTATTCTCATCAGAGAAAGTGTTATCTAAGCACATCACCTTTTTTTAAGAGAAATAAACCGTGAGAGAGACATAAACATACAGCAGGCATCAGTGAGGTCCTGTGGTTCAGCTTTCTTTGTAATGGTACGGTCAAAGATGTCAGCCCATCCACTGTTATCACCTGAGGACAGACAGTTCAACTGAGCCAACAGGCACTTTGGTACACATTCATGTAGTCAAATGAATAATGCAGGTAAATTGGTCACGTTGAATAAATAAATTAGTCATTTATGTCTTCTGGATTTCTTTTCTTGTTAGTAGGAGTTGCTGTGGTGGCAGCCAATACCACAGTCCACAACCTGTTAGATGGAATTCAGGCAGAATTCAGTTCCAAAGCTGATAAAGTAAAGCTTGTTTATCTGTGTGTTGAATTTGAGACAACTGAATTATGTAGGAAGATAGAGCTCCAGGAACAGGGTTGGTGATAACAACTCAAGAAACTATCATTTGATTATTTAACTCACTATACTCATCAGCCACGTGATTAGGAACATCTCCGCTCATTGATGCAATTATCCAATCAGCAGCACAATGCATACAATCATGCAGAAACAGGTAAATGTTTGCATCAAACATTAGAACATATTTAATCTCAGTAACTTCTCACTGGCATGGTTGTTGGTGTCAGATGCACTGGTTTGAGTATTTTAGATTTTCATGCACAACAGTGTCTGGCATTTTTACACAAAAAGAAAGTTATTCAGATCAATCTGCTTTATCTTATGATAAAACATTTCTAACCTGAAAAAACATACAGTGAGCAGCAACTCTGCAGGCAGAAATGTATTGTTGAGACAGGTCAAAGGATAATTGACAGACCAGTTTGAGATAACAGGAAGTCTTCGGTAACTCATATAACCAGTCTTTACAACAATGATGAGGAGAAAAGCATCTCAGAAAGCACAAAACATTGAACTTTGAGGCAACTGCAGAAGATCACATCAGGTTCCACTCCTGTCAGCTGAGAATAGGAATCTGAGGCTACAAGCTAAACTCGACAGTTGAAGATCGGAAAAAATGTTGCGCACTCTGAATGATCTTGATTTCTGTTTTGATTGTAGGGTCAGAATTTGGCATCACCAGCATGAATCCGATCATCCAAACTGCCTTACGTCCCATTTCTGGATGTTTATGGTGTATCAGTGTCGGGAATGTTTCTTTGGCACACATTGGGCCCCTTAATACCAATTAAGCATCGCTGGAATGCCACAACCTATCTGTGCTGGTGACCACATGCTTCCCTTTATGACCACAATTCACCCATCTTATAATGGCTACTTACAGCATAGTGTGTCATGTCACAAAGCAAATAGTCATCTCACACTGGTTTCATGAACATGACAATGAGTTCTGTATACATTAAGATCTGATCAGAAGCCAATAGAGCACCTTTGGGATGTGGTAGACTAGAAGATTTGCAGCATGAATGTGCAGCTGACAAATCTGTAGCAATTATGTGATGCAATTATGTAAAAATGGACGAGAACACCAAAGCAATGTTTATATCACCTTGCGGAATCCATGCCATGAATTAAGGCTGTTTTGAGAGCAAAGGGTGTCTGAGTCTTGTGTTCCTAAAAGTGACCATAATCGATACACTTACTAAACTATTACGTTTCAAAAAGTGTTGATATAATGCTGGGAAACTATGCAATACTATTATGACCTAAGGGACGGAAAACACTGATTTAAAAAAAAAAAAAGTCAAGGAGCAGCAGTGACATGCACTGAGATAAACCTATGAGAGAAACACATCAAGTGAAAATTTGCTAACATTCTTAAATAATAGTAGACTAATCAACACAGTGATATCAATATCAGCTGTCTCAATTGTTTACCATGTTTTGTTGCAGGACAAGTGACCTGATTCTCTCTATGAATCTTTATGCCCCTATCATGTGCATATTTACCACAATGATCCTCATCTGCTCCATTCGTGCAGTCCCTGTGACCGTTGCATTGGAGCACCTGTGGTAGGCACACACTTGTATTCCCACAGGGGAACTGGCCGAGTGGGCAGCCCTCCATCATCACCCTGCTGGCAAGCACGGAGACTGGTTCAAGGAAAAGAAAGAACAATAAAATATGAAAAATAAACAAAATATACGACCTATGAAACTGAGCTATGACAGACACTTCCAAGCAAGACACTTGCATGAATGATATAACCAGCATTACTGCCAATCCAGGTTCATTAACATTTGCTGTGACATCTTTTGAACGTGCTTTTTAAAACTGCAATTCCCACTTTACATTTGTGTCTAGCTTCCAATCACACCATGAATCTAACCAAGCTAAAGAACCTCCTATGCATTGGTTACAGATAGGGCAGTTATGAATATAATAGATTTCAATGCAATATTAAAAATATATTAATTCATTGCACTAAATACTATAATTAACTAAAACTACAAACCACTTTGTCCTGGTCAGCATCAGTGGAGGATCTGGAGCCTATCCCATGAATACTGAGCACAATGAGAATTCACACCCAGAGGGATGCCAGTACATCACAGGGCACCTTGCAGACACCTATTCACACACTTATTTGCATCTACAGGCAATTTAGTGTAGCCAATCTTCCTACCTGCTTATGATTGGAAAGTGGGAGATAACTGGAAAACAAAGAGAAAACCCATGAGAACATGAGTCCACACAAATATTAAACAGAGCTCAAGTTTGAACTTGGGACAAACCTGAGATGCAATAACACTTCACATTGTGTCTACAGAACTACACATCATAAATTATATTGGGCCGATGCCAATGGCAAATAAAATTTTTATCCACTTATCCATTTTTTTTAAACCATATCCAGCTTGTTGGCAGGGCTGTTAACAAAATGGAAGGCTCAGTAGCTGGTGGAGTCCTGCTGGACTTGGCTGATAATTAAAGCTATTCACTGTAATTTTCCAAAAACCATTTCGTGTTTTTTTTTTTCCACGATTTGGGCAGAAATTACACTGCCATATTTCCAGAAAAGCTGGACAGGGCAGAAAAAGGAAGTTATCAATGGCTGCAACCAGATTTCTGAGAGAGCAGGTTGTGAAAAACCCTCAAGTGACTGCAAAAGAAATGCAGCAAGATTTGGTGGCAACAGGCACTGAGGTTGCAGTGAGCACAGTAAGGCGCATACTAAACACAGAAGGTTTACATGCCAGATCTCCAAGATGTACACCACTTCTGACCCAAAAGCACAAGAAATGTCGACTCAAAATCATATAAATAAGCCTCAGAAATTTTGGGATTCTGTTCTGTGGAGCAATGAAACAAAACTGGAACTTTTCTGCACGATGGATCTACAGTATGTTTGTAGGAAGAAGGATGAAGAAAGAACACTCTGTTCACAGTCAAGCATCGTGGTGGCTCGGTGATGATCTGGGGCTGCTTTGTATCCTCTTGCAATGGAAAGCTGCAGCATGTGGAAGGCAAGATGAATTCATTGAAGTATCAAGAAATCCTAGAAGACAACATCATGCTGTCCATGAGGAAGCTGATGCTTTGGCATCATTGGACCTTCCAACAGGTCAATGATCCCAAGCATACCTCAAATTCCACCAAGACATGGTTGCAGAAGAAGTCCTGTAAGATTACAGGGTCAACAATCATGTCCAGATCTCTTGTAAAACAAACACCTGGGTTACCCTTTGTCCATGGAGTGGGAAATGGTCTGCCCATAATGATGTCAACATGAGACAATGTTGTTTTCTGATTAGGTGTCATACGATGCAACATGCAGTTCTTGATGGTATGATTTTTCTTTCCATGATCCATGTACTTTGGGGATGATATGGGATATGGAAATGCCAATCAATGTTCAGATATTTTCAAAGTTTCTGTGTTACTTAGAAACAAAGGATGTTCCATTATCACCATCAATAACCTTAAGGATACCATAGCCTGGGATTATTTCTTTGGTTAGAATTTTAACAACAGTGTTGGCATTTTCTTAGGAGCATGGGAAAGCTTCTACCCATTTGGAGAATTTGTCCACGATAACTAAAAGGCATTTGAGACCTCTGACACTTGGCATGTGTGTAAAGTCAATTTGCAATGCCTGAAAGGGACCACTAGGTGGTGGAAATGCATCATATTTGGCGTTTTTTCCTTGTACATTCACCCTGGCACAAGTCAGACATGCATCAAGAACTATTTAACAGTTTTGTGAGTGTCACAAATACAAAACCTTGATGTTATAGCCGAGATCACCCATCTTCGTGCGCATGAGAAACACTGAAAATGACACATGAGAAACGGAAGGACAGATGATGGGAGAGCAAGGAGGCCAGCAGGGCAGCATAATAAACCATCTGTGGGTGAGGGGGAACAAGCTTCCGAGGACCAAAACATAAGGGCAACTGGAGAGACCTGCGTTTCTAAAAAAGCAACATCAATGTCAGGAGGGGTTAGAGAATGAGAAAACATGTGAAAAATAGACATTATCCTGGACAAAGGGGCTGGACGAGCACTCTTTGGTGGCACACTTCGCCACTTCATCAACGAGTGAATTACCGTGAGCCTTATCTGTGTTAGAGGAGTCATGACCTTTAACCTTAACAATACCTGTCAGGTAAGAGCAAGGCTTCTAAAAGATCAGAAACAAGCATGGTGCATGATATATTTTTGCCATCAGCGGCACGAAAACCACGAGCACGCCATATCTTTCCAAAATAATGTGCGATACCAAAAGCATAGTGCAAGTCAGTGTATATGGTAACAGTCTTACCCTTAAAGAGATAGCAAGCATGAGTGAGAGCAACGAGTTCTGCAGCCTGAGATGGAGTGAGCCTGTGAACAATATTTGGTAATGAACTTACAAAATAGCAACAGAAAAATGTGGAGTTGATGGGTTTAGAACACGACCCATCAACATATACTTCCTCCCCTCCTTCTAGAGGGTGCTGTGATAAATCAGGACAGAGTGAGGAGGAGTCATGTATGTAGGCTAAGCAGTCATGTTCCAGCTAGGCCTTTGGTGCAGGCTCCTCCGGTCAGGCACTCAGAAGTCTGTGGCGCAGGACAGTGGGGCTATTAACCGTTGTCACATATTTGATGGTCAGGTTATGAGTGGCGCAAAGTCATATTTTCAACCCATACTTAAAGAATACAAGGATATCTACACGGAGACAGAAAATAAAAGATCACTGACCTCCGTCCAGATATCCCACTTTCTGACATCAGGAAACTGTTAAGATTTTGTTGTTACCAGACTCAGAATTAAATTCTTGGACCCATGCTGCTGTTACCCTCTCAGTACTGAGCTCAGGAAGAAGTCACACAGACACAGAATGAAGTGAAAGCTTCTTAGTTTAATGCTGAAATAGGCAGAGTATATACACAGGAAAATAGGAAGGAAGGGTGGGGGGTATCCGCCTTGTGCCCGATACTCCCTGGGATAGGCTCCAGGTTCCCCGTGACCCTGAAGAAAAGGATAAGCGGTATAGAAGATGGATGGATGGATGGATGGATGGGTGGGGGTATGACAGTTAGATCAGTGCTTAACTATGAACAGAGAGCTTATTGTGTCAGAACAAGTACAGGGACAGAAACTTCTGGCATTGGTGAGCAAGGCCTATGCAATAGTAGTCTTGCTTGTGGGTCACTGCAGACAATGACAGTGTTGCAGGCCTACCAAGCAGACCTGCTGAGTAAGCTTGACATACGGCGGCATTCAGCCAGTTCCTTCCCTGTTGGGTCAAGTTCACCCAGGCATACACGTGTGGAGCCTGGGCCAGCACTAGTGCAAGGGAGACACAGGAGGTGAGTATGGCAGCCCGCCAACCCCCGCAGACAGCCAGTAGAACCGGGCTGCCCGCGGCTTGCTAGTAGGCCTAATCTGAGAATGGCCATAAAGGCCAAGCAGACAAAGAAGAGCGGTCCTGAGGGGCCGTGGATGGACGTGTCAGGGGACATGAGGTTGTTAGGGCAGTTAGCCCCAAGTGCTACTGTAGATTTCAACGTTCTCTAGTCAGCGAGCTGTCACAGGGCAACGAAAATATGATGCTTTCCCTCCAATAGAATGTGGAATAGTTAACGTCACTAAAAGACCGTCTGGTAGCGTGGAAACTACTGCCAAATGTGTCTCCATGGGTTCTGTCTACCGTAGAAAAGGGTTACTGAGTCCAGTTTAGAGCTTTACCCTCCGGTTCAGAGGTGTGCTCACCCCAGTAGTCAGCACAGACCAGAGCCCGACGTTAGCGCAGGAAGTAAGATCCTTCTTGGACAATGGGGCCGTAGAACATGTACCCCGTTCCCTGAGGGAAGGAGGTTTTTACAGCCATTATTTCCTGGTCCGCAAAAAATAGGAGTATGCGGCCAATTTTAGATCTGTGTCATCTGAACTGTACTCTTCAGACATACAGGTTCAAGATGCTGACACCCAAACTTATCGCTCCACAGATTCAGTTTGAGGAGTGGTTTGTGACAATAGATCTAAAAGGTGCATATTTCCACATAGAAATATCGCTAGCTTTATCCCTTCACACCTTGACAAAGTGCATGGATGTCATTCTGGCTCCATTGTGACTCCAGGGCATCCGTGTACTAAACTACCTGGATGACTGGTTAATTCTAGCACGATCCAGGGAACTGGCGGTTCAACATCGAGATGTTGTTCTCGCCCACATGAAGAGCTTGGGGCTCAGGTTGAACCTCAGAAAAGTATGCTTTCTCCAGTGCAGTGGACGACTTTTCTAGGGGTTATAAGGATTCTACTACGATGAGTTCGTTTCTATCCCCAACAAGCATGTAGGGTGCTTTCCATTACTATTAAGTCTGAATTTTAGGTATTTTCCAATACCATTATGTCTGAATTTCAGGTACTTTCTGATTCCATTGTATAAGAATTTTTAGGTATTTTCCGCTACCCTTAAGTTCGCCCTTTTTCTGTTTCCCTTTTTTAAAAACAACTTCTGCTTTTTACAGCATTTTGGTCTGACCATTATTGTCACGATCTCCCCTTTAGACAGCACTGCAGCCGGAGTGCACATGTGCACGAGCCAGGTGCGCAAGTGCCCAGAGAGCGCATGCTCTGATGACTTGTTTCTGTTCTGTCTCCTCCCTGTTTTGTCATTGGTTGTTGTTTGAGGGTGTATCTACATTGGTTTCAGCTGTCAGCACTTAACGCTGATTATGTTTGCAATATATACCCCTCAGCTCCCAGTACAAGGCGTGGAGTATTATAGTACATAGTTAACTCGATAGTTAGATTGTTTAATTTAAACGTAGGTTAGTTTTCTCGATACCACGCTGTTGTTTCCCGCTTCTCGTTTCCCAGTTCCCGTTTCATGTTTTGTGTTTTTGACCTCGTTACTAGTGACATCGATTCCAATTCCTGCCTAGCCTAGTATATGCCTGTTTGCCGATCGCCCGACCCATTGCCTGTTTTTGACTACGCCTCTGTTTCACGATTTGGATTTGTCTGCCTGCCTCCTTTAATAAAACGTCTTTACCTGCACTTGCTTCCGCCTCAGTTCCATAACGTGACAATTATCAAGTGAGGACCTTAGCTGTCTCTGTACTTTTCTCTTTATTATGGGTAGGTTCATGCATTTCTTTACACTCTCATTAATATTAAACATTACAATGTAAATATCAATTAGCACACCTTTCTGCTGATCTGACCCTGTTGGTTGAAGTCCTTGCAGCTGAACCTGGTGTTTCTGGGTCCCCCCCCTTACGCTACAGGATCATTCCTGTTACGATGTCTGTGGATGCCTCTACTCAAACAGAGACTTCTTCACTCTTTTCCTCTGGGAATCCTTTTGAGCCTCCTCCTGATGGTGGCTTCAGCCCTACCCCAGATTCTCTCAGCCCTACTCTGTATTCGCCTAGCAGTCCCGAATATTCTCCTGCACAATCCCAGTATTCCCAACCTCCTTCTCCTAGCGATTATTCACCTACAAGCCCTCTTTATTAACCTGTATGTCCCTCTTTCTCATTAATCTCTTATCTTCCACATGTGTTTCCCTTGTGTTTTCTTTCTATCATAAATTTTATCCAACAAGGGTTTGGGTCTTCTTCCAGACCTTGGCAAAGTGGCTACACTTCCCACTAAATTGTACTTATATACAATTGTTTGAATTGATGAGCTTGGAATCTGAAATTGTTTAGAAATGACTCCAAGAGACATTCTTGACTTGTGTAAATCCACCATCCTCTTTTTCAGATCTGCAATGTGCTCCTTGGACTTTCCCATAGTACTGTGTGTTGGCTAATCTAATGAGTGCTGTCAAACAAACCCTTTTTATGCTTGCACAGAGAAGCTGCCACCTGTAGTAAATCATGATCACTAGCAGGAAATTAAGAGGCCTTGGTCTTGGCAAATTAAAGAACATTTTGGAACTTTCAGCACCACTAAATTAATATTCGTGTTTGTATGTATATTTTTGATCCTGTACATATAATTTTTGTCCTGTGTTGATTTCAGAAAACCCCAAATTAATTAAAACTTGTGAACCAAATTCTTGTTTGTTTGTTTGTTTTTTTATTACAGATGTGTGTTGTACAATTATTCTGCCCCAGAAAAAGAAAAGTTCAAAGAAATTATTGAAAGCCCCATATTGCCATGACATTCATGTCCAACTGTACACTTCCAACTGCCACTGTACATCTCTTCTCCTTTACAGACTATCATGGGGAACCCAGAGAGGGAGAGATGAGAACATGCCCAAGTTATGTGGAACTTTACACTAATTAAATCCAAAATTAAATTAATGTACTAATCAATCCATTTGTACATTATTGTGTACACACAAACTGCTTTTCCTATTACAGTTAGTTTTTGAAAAACTCTCATGCAGCCCTTCAAATCTACAGAAAGGTCTGTCTTTTGTACCAGTTATCTGGATTTTCTATATTAGCAAATACATTTGAATATAAGTCAGAGTTTTTGATGTGAGATGCAGCTCATGACAAGGCGGAAAGCACAATAATGGAGCCAGTTTTTTAAAAAGAAAAGTTCCAACCATAGTGAATGTGGCTTTTATTCCTCCAGATGTAGGCTACATAAATTAGGCAGAGTTGTGTTAGAACAATGTTGCTTGTATTGCCACTGCTTCTGCAAGTCACATGACACGTATAAATTAGGCCACTCTGCATCACATAGGGCTGTATCACACCCAATGATCACACCAACCCAGCGTGAAATATAACAACATGCCCTAGTATGTTTTATTCCTTCACTCGGAGCTGGATGTGACAGCGGAAAATGATGCACCCTTTCAAACACACAGCCTGACTTTTGACAAGGTTTGTGAAGAAATGTAAGCTTTTCCCACTTGCCTGGGAATTCAGTGCAAGGAATATTTGTATATATATATATATATATATATATATATATATATATATATATATATATATATAAAATATCAGTATATTATATAAGATATAATATACTGTAAATCTACCTTTTAAATTGTTTCCCCAAATTAACTTAGAAAAAGAAGTAAAATATGTCTAACTTCTCCTATTCCTGAACATTTTGGGTTTCAAGTTTCAAGTCTTTTTGTGCAGTTTTTGAGTTGTAGTTTGGAAGGGAATTTTTTCCAGATGTTTGGCACCACCTGAAACCTCCCCATAAACTTTGATGAGATGCTCTTTGAGGCTCCACATGAAAGCTGCAAGACCAATTAATGTTGATGAAATAATGATAAATTCACATATATGTTTACACCTCATTTCAAAAGGTTTAAATCACTATTGGAGGGTACAAATCCGCCACTGCATCTATTACACAGGGTGTTCCTCAAGGTTCCGTTCTTAGGCCACTACTGTTTATCATTTATATATACCCACTTGGTGACATCAGATGCATGCATGGACTTTAATTTAATTGTTATGCTGATGACATCTAAATTTACCTTACCACCCGCTCTGAATAGCCATAATTTTCTGATTCACTCACTGCATGTATTAGGGACATCAAACACTGGATGTCCCTGAACTTTTTAAAAGTGTATTATTGTTTATTGGTTTGACTACTTCAGTCAAAATATGGATATGTCATTTGATATTGATATTGATATTGTCACTTCTTCCTCTGCCCATAATCTTGGTGTTTTATTTGTCACAACTCTCTCTTTTGATTCCCATATCAACTCTATAGTTAAAAACTCTTTTTACCACCTTCCTAAAATTGCACCTTTTCGATCCTCCCTCACTCTGACTGATTATTGTAATGCCCTATTTATTGGCTTGCCCAAAAAATACATTTCAAGAATACAATATGTTCAAAATTTAGCTGCAAGGGTTCTCACCTCCACCAGGTGCTCTGTTCATATCACTCCTCTTCTGCATGATCTCCACTGGCTACCTGTGGCTTCACATATTCAATATAAGATACTACTTCTAACATTTAAGGCACTAAATGGTCCTGCCCCTCAATACTTGTCTCACTTACTTCATCCATACTGCCCTACTCGGTCCCTTAGATCATCAGAACTTTTGTCCATACCTAGATTTCGGTTGTACACTGCAGGTGGATGGTTATTTTGTGTTGCTGCTCCAAAACTGTTTAACTCACTTCCTCTTACTCTCCATAACACCACTTCTCTGCCTAGTTTTTAGACCTAGCTAAAAACATATCTGTTTGATCTGTTTTTTTTTTTTTTCAATTTATTACATTTGTGTTGTTCATTGGGGGAAATAAGTATTGAATGCGTCAACATTTTTTTTGTAAATATATTTCCAATGAGGCTGAATTCCGATGAAATTGTCACCAGACATCAGTATTAACTCAAGAAATCTGGAAATATAAAGAATTCACAACATTAACGTTCATAAATAAAGTTATGTGTAATAAAGTGGAATGACAGGATAAAAGTATTGAACACTCTAAGAAAAAGCAGTTCTCCTGTTTTTCTTCACATGGTACTGGCAGACTTCATATAATTAAATGAACAATGAATGGAGCCCTTTACAGGAAGATTCTTGAGAAGAATCTGCTGCCATCCACCAGGATGATGAAGCTGAGACGTGGGTGGACCTTCCAGCAGGACAACGATCCAAAGCATACAGCAAAGGAAACTCTCAATTGATTTCAGAGGAAAAAAATCAAGGTGTTAGAATGGCCCAGTCAGTCACCTGACTTCAATCCAATTGAAGAAGATTTAAAGACAATATCTTTAGAAGAATGGGCCGAAATCACACCTGAATGCTGCGGCAGATTAATTTCTTCATGCAGGAAGCACCTTGAAGCTGTCATTACAAACAAAGGATTCTCCACTAAGTATTAAATTAATTTCAGTTCAATACTTTTTTCCTGTGTCATTCTACTTTATTACACATAACTTAATTTATGGACTTTAATGTTTGGATTTCTTTATACGTATGGATATATTGCGTTCTGGATTTCTGATGTCTGGTGAAAATTTTATGTGAATAGCCTCATTGGAAATATATTTACTGAAAACAATGTTGACGTTCAATATTTAATTCCCCCACTGTATGTATTTGTATGTATTTGATACATACTATGTAAAGCAACCTTGAGCTTTGGAAAAGCGCTATATAAATAAAACTTCTTCTTCTACTACTTCTTCAAGGATGAGAACGGGATCAAAAACCAGGAAACGAGGACAATGAATGAAAAGCTTGGGATGGCTCTGGCAGCTAAACACAGAAACAATTCTTCGCATGAAACAAAGACGCACGGGGGTTTAAATATACAAAGTAATCCAAGGGATGGTGCAG
Organism: Ictalurus furcatus; assembly: GCF_023375685.1. Taxonomy (NCBI): domain Eukaryota; kingdom Metazoa; phylum Chordata; class Actinopteri; order Siluriformes; family Ictaluridae; genus Ictalurus; species Ictalurus furcatus. Next base: position 10,597,580 of record NC_071270.1, read on the forward strand.
AACAGCTGACACACATTAGGGAAACAACCAATAACAAAACAGGAATGGAGATATGACATAAACCATAACAAACACTGGTAAACAAATGGTAAAACAACAGGCCCCCTCATGGTGGTCCAGGCCCTCTGGGCAGACATGGCTCATACAGGTCCGAAGCAGGCAGTGAGTCGGTGACAGGCTTGCTGGGGTCATTTTGCTGGGCTAGGACATGATTGCTGGGGTTCTTAGGTAGAAGCCAGGCTTCGGACGCTGCATCACCAGCCTCTGATGTGAGCAAAGTTTGGTAGGCCATCCCATCTACCCCTGGCAGGAACAGGATGTGTGCGGCCGTCCTGTTGACCTCTGGCACTGCTTCTCTTCTGGCTTGGGGTCCGACAAGCTCTCAAAATAAAACTGGCATTGGAGGAAAAATCCATTTGGGGGCTTTCAAAGCTGAGAAATGGAGCCAGGGTGTCCATGAAAGCCACTGGGGAAAATGCACAGAATCAAATGCTGGCATGGTCATCCCAGCATAGTTCCCCTCTCGCATTCCTGCTGCATTCAGGGCGATGGCAAAGTATTCTGTCAGGTAATCAGGGTGGAGACGGATGCAAGTGCAGTTAACAGCTTTAATTAGAGGTACACAGACAAATCCAAAAGGATAGGGAAAAACATAGTCCAAAACAGGCATGGTTCAGGCGATCTACAAGTGGGAAAAACGGCGTAGACGAGAAACCAAGAAACGAGGATGAGAGCAGGATCAAAACCAGGAAACGAGGAAAATGAACAAAAGGTTTGGTATGGCTCTGAAGGCCTAACACAGCAACAATACTTTGCACGGAACATAGTCACACTGGCTTTAAATATACAAAGCAACCAAAGGGATGATGCAAAACAGCTGAGACACATTAGGAAAACAACCAATAACAAGATCAGGCAGAGACATGACATATACCTGGACAATGTCAAAAATCCTGGAAGTGTGTGCTGACATGCTTCAGGCTGCTGAGGGTGTTGCTCGCTCTGGCCCTCAGCACGAGGGTGTCACGAATCAAGGATGGGTTCGGAAGCAATCGCAGATAATTAACATTTATTATATAAAGAAACAACAAAACAAAAACACTAAGACAACTAGGCAAAACACTATGGCAAGAAACAAAACACTATGGCAAGAAAGACAGAAGTCTAATACAACGAAAGACAAAGAAACAGTGCAGACAATATATATACAAGTGTGCTCATTAACAGAAACGTGAATTAGGTGCAGGTGGTCATGTGACATGTACGGCGCGCAGCAAAGAAGGGGAACGACGTCTTCAGCAGAACATGGAGGTAGAGGGACATCCTCCGCAAAGCAGGATGGCAGAGAGACGACCTCAGCCGAGCAGGACGGCAGAGCGATGACCTCAGCCGAGCAGGAAGGCAGAGCGATGTCCACAGCCGAGCAGGAAGGCAGAGCGCTGTACTCAGTGGTGCAGGCAAACAGAGCACTGTACGCAGCGGTGCAGGAAGGCAGAGCGACGTCTTTAGCTGAACAGGGAGGCAGAGCGACGACCTCAGCTTAACAGGGAGGCACTGCGATGACCTCAGCTGAAAAGGGAGGCAGAGCGATGACCTCAGCTGAACAGGGAGGCACTGCGATGTCCTCAGCTGAACAGGGGGGCACTGCGATGTCCTCAGCTGAACAGGAAGGCAGAGCGACGTCCTCAGCTGAACAGGAAGGCAGAGCGACGACTTCAGCTGGGCAGGGACAGCACAGTGGCATTGAGTGCGTGGTTGTTGAACAGAGGGGAGTAATAGGGTATGTCAGGAGACGGAGCAACATCCTCAGCCAACCCAGGTGACTGAGCGGCGTCCTCAGCTGAACCGAAAAGCTGAACGGCGTCCTTAGACGAGCAGGGAGGCTGACTTTCGTTCTCCGCTGACTCTGCTTGCTGAACTAGATCCATAATGGGGGGGGGGGGGGGGGGAGATGGTATTAGCCCCGACCACAGACTCCCCCTCCTGTTGGCGTGGCATGGCGTAGTCCTTCATGAACATGGGAGGTGGCGATGTGGCGCACGGCCCGGCTTGCTGCAGCAGCTCTCGTTGCGTTAGAATGCGGTTGATCTGAGCAAGTTGTCCGTTTATCTTTTTACTCCGCTCCCAGTACGATCTCCAGTACGATCTATACCACTCCTCAAACTCGGCAACTCCGGCGGCACCCATGTTGATCTGCTGCTTCCGAATTGTAGGTCTTTTGTTCTGTCACGAATCAAGGATGGGTTTGGAAGCAATCGCAGATAATTAACATTTATTATATAAACAAACAACAAAACTAAGACAACTAGGCAAAACACTATGGCAAGAAACAAAACACTATGGCAAGAAAGACGGAAGTCTAATACCACAAAAGACAAAGAAACAGTGCAGACAATGGCTATATATACAAGTGTGCTCCTTAACAGAAACGAATCAGGTGCAGGTGGTCATGTGACATGTACTGCAGTGCAGTGGCTGATGGGAACTGGAGTCCAGAGTTTCCTGATACATGACAGTGGGGAAATCTCTGACACTTCCGAGACCACTTGCTAACTCTAGGTAGCTAAAATACACCATATAAAACAAAAGTATCAAGCCAGCTAATATATATCAAATGTCATTTTGCAGAACATCGATTGGATAACAAAAATGCACACATTTTAGTCCCCTGACTCAATAATAATTTCTTTTATATTTTTATTAACAATGAAATCCTATGCAGTGGCTTAAAAATTGGATAAAGGGGCTTCCAAGTGGCACAACAGAAAAGCATGTGGCCAGGGTTCTGTAAGGTGGGTTGAATTGCATACTCTTTTTTTCCCTGTCAATCACGGTCCTCTGTGAGCTCATGTATACAGAGCACTTTCCTCCAAGTGTCTTACGCTGCCTTTTGACACAGTTTGAAAAGATGCAGAGGTTGGCTTCATGTGTCTTGGAGGAAGCACATGTTTGCCTCACCCTACATAGTCGACAGCTGCTGTGCGATAGGGGAGACTAAGCTAGCAACAAGGGAGTTGGCAAGACCAAGTTGGGGTGGGCGGGGTGGTGGGTGAATAAAGCTATGAGGAATACATTTTAGTCTGTCACTAACCCTTATATGGTGGTGGCATGTCAACACCATCATATTCTCCTGCTCTTCTCACACTTCACGTGTTGGAGTTAATTTTGTAATTTTGCTGGGGTTAATTATGCCACAAGCCCTGCAGTGACTGGCCTAATGAAAAGCTTTCTAAATTATTACCAAAGCATTGTGGGTGATTTGGAATTGTAGAATTATCAAAGGACAAAGACAATGCAGTATAAGGACACAATCCACTTAAAGTCAACAATGTGATGAAATAATCAAGCCAAGAGCAATCAAAAGGGCTGCTTCTTCTATAAAGAAAATAATAAGTGTACGTCAAAGCTTTGCACTATGCAGGGCTTATGCAGGATATATGTGTGTGTGTGTGTGTGTGTGTGTGTGTGTGTGTGTATATATACAGTGAGGGAAAAAAGTATTTGATCCCCTGCTGATTTTGTATGTTTACCCACTGACAAAGAAATGATCAGTCTATAACTTTAATGGTAGATTTATTTGAACAGTGAGAGACAGAATAACAACAAAAAAATCCAGAAAAACGCACATCAAAAATGTTATAAATTGATTTGCATTTTAATGAGGGAAATAAGTATTTGACCCCTCTGCAAAACATGACTTAGTACTTGGTTTAAAAACCCTTGTTGGCAATCACAGAGGTCAGACATTTCTTGTAGTTGGCCACCAGGTTTGCACACATCTCAGGAGGGATTTTGTCCCACTCCTCTTTGCAGATCTTCTCCAAATCATTAAGGTTTCGAGGCTGACGTTTGGCAACTCGAACCTTCAGCTCCCTCCACAGATTTTCTATGGGATTAAGGTCTGGAGACTGCCTAGGTCACTCCAGGACCTTAATGTGCTTCTTCTTGAGCCACTCCTTTGTTGCCTTGGCCATGTGTTTTGGGTCATTGTCATGCTGGAATATCCATCCACGACCCATTTTCAATGCCCTGTCTGAGGGAAGGAGGTTTTCACCCAAGATTTGACGGTACATGGCCCCGTCCATCGTCCCTTTGATGCGGTCAAGTTGTCCTGTCCCCTTAGCAGAAAAAAAACCCCAAAGCATAATGTTTCCACCTCCATGTTTGACGGTGGGGATGGTGTTCCAGGGGTCATAGGCAGCATTCCTCCTCCTCCAAACACGGCGAGTTGAGTTGATGCCAAAGAGCTCCATTTTGGTCTCATCTGACCTCAACGCTTTCACCCAGTTGTCCTCAGAATCATTCAGATGTTCATTGGCAAACTTCAGACGGGGATGTATATGTGTTTTCTTGAGCAGCGGACCTTGCGCGCGCTGCAGGATTTCAGTCCTTCACGGCGTAGTGTGTTACCAATTGTTTTCTTGGTCACTATGGTCCCAGCTGCCTTGAGATCATTGACAAGATCCTCCCGTGTAGTTCTGGGCTGATTCCTCACTGTTCTCATGATCAATGCAACTCCACGAGGTGAGATCTTGCATGGAGCCCCAGGCCGAGGGAGATTGACAGTTCTTTTGTGCTTCTTCCATTTGCGAATAATCGCACCAACTGTTGTCCCCTTCTCACCAAGCTGCTTGGCAATGGTCTTGTAGCCCATTCCAGACTTGTGTAGGTCTACAATCTTGTCCCTGACATCCTTGGAGAGCTCTTTGGTCTTGGCCATGGTGGAGAGTTTGGAATATGACTGATTGATTGCTTCTGTGGACAGGTGTCTTTTATACAGGTAACAAACTGATATTAGGAGCACTCCCTTTAAGAGTGTGCTCCTAATCTCAGCTCGTTACCTGTATAAAAGACACCTGGGAGCCAGAAATCTTTCTGATTGAGAGGGGGTCAAATACTTTTTTCCCTCATTAAAATGCAAATTAATTTATAAAATTTTTGACATGCATTTTTCTGGATTTTTTTGTTGTTATTCTGTCTCTCACTGTTCAAATACAACTACCATTAAAATTATAGACTGATCATTTCTTTGTCAGTGGGCAAACGTACAAAATCAGCAGGGGATCAAATACTTTTTTCCCTCACTGTATATATATATATATATATATATATATATATATATATATATATATATATATATATATATATATCCTCAAAATGTTGTGGCCATGTGCAATTGATGAAAGCTCACGCCACTGCAGGAAACAATTACAATCCAATTATAGCCCACACTGTGATTCAATAACTCAGCCAACAGCAGCCAAGCAGACAGCTTTTTCTTGGACACCTGTGGCGTTAAGCACTATAACCCAGAAAAAATATGATCTAAAAAAATTAACTTTTTATCTATATGACATTAGCTCTCTAGAAATACACATAAGACACTTGTTAAAATGTAGAATGTGTGACAACTTTTTACCCTGATTATTCACTGCCCCTACTTGAGGTTGTGTTTTTTACTGCAATTTTCTGAAGGAGACCTGAACAAAAAAGATGTCACTATGCAACATGAGCCTGGCCTGTAATAATTGAGACATAACTAAATATGAAGCTTATAGGAATGTCTGGAGTTTGGGCATCAATTCAAACATGATAAACTAAATAAATATTGCTGGTCTGCTTCTGCTATCACCTTGGCATAAGTTTGACATGGTCCATTACATCAGGTTTGATAAATAAGTACTGATAACAGGCTAATACTAACACATTTGTTGTTTCTTTTTTATGTATTCATGTATGTATGTATGTATGTATGTATGTATGTATGTACGTATGTACATATACTGTATATGTATGTATGTACTGTATATACAGTCATGTGAAAAAATAAGTACACCCCATGGAAATTGTTGGCTTTTTTTGACATATTTGGACAAGCAAACATTTGGTCCTCTTTGAAATAGTGCCTACAAATAAATAAAGTTTATACACTATATATAGACATAATATAGACATTTTGTAGTAATTTTCACAATTTAAATGAACAAAAAACAGATCAGTCACATGGAAAAAGTAAGTATACCCCTACATTTATCACAACTTCAAATCCATAAAATTAGATTCAGGTGTTCAAGATTGGGTGCCAGTGATTAGAACCTGCTTAGGGAGAGCAGGTGGAACCTGTCTTATTTATACCCCTCTCATATCTAGTGTCTGGTGTTTCCTTTGCTACTGAGGCGTGTGGTGTCATCATGCCAAGATCTAAAGAGTTCTGTAAGACCTTCAGAAAAAGGTTGTGGATGTCTACGAATCTAGCAAGGGATTTAAAAAGATCTCCAAATTATTTTAAATACATCAAATAATATAAGGAAAATACAAGGAAAATAATCTACAAATGGCACAGATTTCAAACGACTGCCAATTTGTAGTTTATTTTCTCAGCAAATTTAGACCAAGAGCCCAAGAGCAGACCGTCTAATGCAACAAGAAGTCTCCAAGAACCCCAAAATTTCATTACAGAATCTGCTAGTAAGTCTTGCAACTGTTGGTGTCAAAGTACATGCTTCTACAATCAGAAAGAGATTGCACAAATTTGATCTGCATGGAAGGTGTGCCAGGAAAAAGCCTTTGCAAGACGACAGTTTGCCAATGAGCATATAGCCAAAGACCAGGCCTTTTGGAATAATGTGCTATGGACAGACGAATCAAAGATAGAGCTGTTTGGCCACAGTAATAGCAGTGAAGCACAGTGGTGGAATGTTATGGTTTGGGGTTGCTTCGCTGCCTGAGAGACTGGAGAGCTTGCATTCATCAATGCAACTATGAATTATGCATCTTATTAAAGACTGCTTGAAGGTAATGTGAGGCCATCTGTCCAAAAGTTTAAATTGAACCGAAAGAGTACATTTCAACAGGATAATAATCCTAAGCACTCTAGCAAATCCACCAAGGAATGTTCTTAAAAAGAAGAAATGGAGGGTTATGGAATTGCCTAGTCAAAGCCTGGATTTGAATCCCACTGAAATGATGTGGGAGGATTTGAAACAGGCAGTACTTGCAAGAAAACCCTCAAACATCTTGCAGCTGAAAGAATATTGCATGGAAGAGTGGTCAAAAATTCCAGCAAGCCTGGTGGACAATAATGCAAAACGCCTACAAGAAGTTATTTCTGCTAAAGGGGTCAATACTAGCTTCTGAGGCCAAGGGTGTACTTATTTTTTCCACAAAAGAATATCACATCTATTGATATTTCTGTTGAATAAATTATTGAAAAAGTGCATTTTCCTTGTGGTTTTGTTGAAGTACTTCATTAATAGACACTGTTTCAAAGATGATCAAATGTTTTATTGTCCAAAGATGTCAAAAAAAGCCAACAATTTCCATAAGGTGTACTTATTTTTTTTACATGATTGTATGTATATAAAACTAAAAGTTCAATGAAATTGAAATTTGGATCAATGTAAATTCAATTAAGATTATTATAATGTTAATAATCTTTGTTTTTTTCAAATATGTGGGATGTGCAACTGGGCTTGTGATTCCAGCCTAGTCATTAAACTTTCACTGAACAGAATCATAATGTTATACTCATAATTATGATATGATAATCATAATTAAAATAGGCATGCAGCTTGGCATTTAAACCAAATCAGGACCCCACCCCCAACACACACACACACACACTCACACTCACACACACACACACAGAGGAAAAAAACAAACACTATCGCACACCCCAAAAGTCTCCAGTTCAGAGACAGGGATTCTGCATCAGTTACTCATTAACCAAGGCTTCAGTTGTGGGGGAAAATCAAAATTTAAAAACATTTAATGTACCTACTTAAATAGCAGATTAATAATAATTTGGCAAATGTAGTAAGCATTGTTACAGTCTGACAATGACCCAAATTCAACCAAGCGTCCCAACACTGAGAAATATCAACAAACACATAGAACAGCCACAAGAGAAACAATGCAAACACTGCAGACTGATGAAAGACATATGACCATAGGGCCAGACACACTAGAAGCAGAGAAAAATGGCCTCATTCATAAAGTATTGTTTAATATACAGTGTGCATCACACATGCTGACATCTGCAATTAAAATAAAGCAGGATTGTTATTGATTTGCTGCCCTATTGATTTGCTGCCCTGTTGTTTTATTTACTAGCATCTGCATAAAGACTAGGAAATGAAACACTCTACAAACCTTTTTGGGATGTTGTCCTAAACTTCCGTTTTATAGTTCCTGTCTCTATTCTATACGAAGTGCTCATGGATATTGCCACATTGCAAAGCCTTGTCATTTGCTTGTGTTTGAGTATGTTCTAAGTTGTATTCTTGTCTTTGCCTTTGTGTTGTAAGCTTCTGGTACTGTTTTCTATGTTTTCTATCTGTTCTGTTTTTCTGGTGTGTTTTTTTATTAAAACATCCACACATGGTTCTTCATCCTGAGTCTACCAAGTTACAACACCCTTAATTAAGTACAAAATGAATCAGACAAAGATCTGTTCTGCTGCTATTAAATCCCACACAAAGTAGACAGATCATTCAAAATGCCACAGTATTTTCTCTTCTTAAAGAAGGATGACCAAATGGACTGATTTAATTTCTGCATCATTAATTTATGATATTTAAGAAGATGCTATAGTTCTGTATTCATTTTATCTTTGCTAATTCATTCATTCACCCACTCTCAATATAACTAACACTGACAGTGCATCTTCTTAATAAACATACCAGAAAGAAATTAGATTGGTTTTCAATATATCTACAAAAATAAATAATTTTATAAGTACAAGAAGGAAAATTTTAACCATTGACACAAAAATAGTTTGTCCCACCAATTACTTGTCATTTTGAATAACAATGTAGTTGGCCAATGTTATAAAACTACTGTTAATACCTCTGCTACTTTCAGAAAAAGACATTGCAAAATAATTTATATGTTTACACATTTATTAAATGTTGATATAATTTTGCCCCATCCTAGTTGTGGTGTTTTAGATCATTTAAAGGAATGGTTCAGCATTTTCTAATCTACCATATCACTGATTAGAGGAAATAACTTTGACACATATTCATGTACTGCCAAAATTACTTGAAACCCATTTAAAATGGATGTCTAAGAGCAGTTATGGCAGTCAATAAATGCTTGTGTAAAAAGTTAATCAAGCCTATACCACAGTGCTGTTCTCAATTTTCAATTCTCAAGAATTTTCAATTCTCAAGAATTTTCAATTCTCAATCCTCTGAGCACCTGTTTGTATATCGCCTGACCCTTTGCCTGATTCTGGATTTTGACCTTGATATTGTGTTTTGGATTTGTTTGTTCATCCACCTTCTCACTAGCAATGTGTTAACCTGGATGACCACAATATGGAAACAAGGAGGGAGACACACCTCATCATACGAGTGATTCGTTGAACTGTTCCGCCACATCTTTGGCCATGCTCCAGAAGGTAAAGATATTGGCAAGCCACTTTGGACAGTAATCCAAGGAAGATGGGGAGCATCAGAATACACCCTGGATTTCAGAACACACACTGCTGGCTGTGGATGGAATGAACCAGCTCTTAAGGCTGCCTTTCACTGTGGGCTGAACAAAAACCTCCTCAAACTGCTTGTTTGTCGTGACAAACAAAAATCCCTGGATTCACTGATTGATCTTTCTATCTGCCTTAGCCACCTACTGCACGACTTACTTGATGCAAACCTGGTCAAATGCATGCAGGTAGGCTAGGACAAACCCACAGTCCCTGAACATCAACGATGATGGAGAGCTGGCCTGTGTTTCTATTGTGGCAGCAACCACATTCCCGGCCCACGTGACTCCACATACCGAAGTGTCCTTGGGCAAGACACTGAACCCCAAGTTGCTCCCAATGGCAAGTTAGCACCTTGCATGGCAGCTCTGCTACCATTGGTGTGTGAATGTGTGTGTGTGTGAATGGGTGAATGAGACACAGTGTAAAGCGCTTTGGATAAAAGCACTATATAAGTGTGCCATTTACCATTTATCTGCGGAACTGAATTATGATGTGGGGAAAACAGAGCTGCTGGCTGTTAAGTTAGACTTGGAAGAAGGTCTGCAATGTTTATTGAAACTGTGGCAAACAAAATAGAGACATAATCCAAAAGGCAGTGTAAATAATTAGGCAATGATCAGGTGATGAACAAACAACTTTAACTAGACTAGGCAGAATCAAAAATGAGAAATCCAAAACAAGATCAAAACCAGGGAGACAAACAGTAAATCATAGGCTTGGTATTGACTGGTACAAAATGGCACAGAGCTTAGACTTCGCAATAATGGTGAGAACTGTGAGTTCTTTTAAACTGCGAGTATGGCGTGACTGCAATAGAGTCCATCCCTGCATCCAAATTCGCGTACTGTGACAGTTCCTACTGCATTCGATTCAGTACCTACTGCTCAGCCATTGATATAGTACAAACTGATCAGTATATGTATCAGTATAAGTCTGGGCATTGTAGTCCTCAGTGGCCATGTTTTTAGGCCATGCTGTATTCTGGGAAGTGTAGATAGATGCCAATCCTGGTGTAGACATACTTTACATGACAAAAACCAATCAAATTGCTCTAGAATCTCCTTTAGCTAAACACTTAATAAGACTGCTATGGTAATGGTAATTGCATGAAGGACAAATATCTCTGGAATAGATCTGCTGTGTGCAAGGGAGAGTTGTACTTGTTTTCCCACAGAGAAACCTCTTCACAAGGCAATTACAACCCCTTTGAAATGATTCCAATGAATCTATCAGCAGCTCCTTGTGTATTTTGGAACAGTTGGTACATTCCTCCATTGTCTCCTTTCAATATATTGTGGTGAGATATAATTGTGGTAAACTCTACCAAGAATACTCACAATTTCCCCCATCCTCTTCTTATTAAACAGCAACTCCCTACTGCAGCTCTGTCTCATATCACAGAATCCTACTATCTTATGGGGACAATCATGTGTTCAAGGTATATTCCCCATTTATTTTTAGCAGAGGAAAAATTCATAGGAATAAGTAAACTGGGTCAGTGATACAGTTTCAACCACACAAATTAGTTACTGTATTTTAAATTCAGTAGAGATATTATAATTGTTGGTATTAACGTAAAAAATAGACAGACAATCACCATACACTTTATCATGAACACCTGTACACCTGCATATTCATGCTGTAATCTAATCAGCCAATCATGTGGCAGCAGTGCAATGCCTAGAAATATTGCAGATACAGGTCAAGCTTCATGTTCACATCAAACATCAGATTGAAGTGTGATCTCTATGAATTGACTATGATCATGGAAGGGATATTGGTACCAGAAGGGCTGTTTTGAGTATTTCATAAACTCCTAGGATCTCCTGGGATTTTCACACACAACAGTCTCTAGAGTTTACACAGAATGGTGCGAAAAACCAAAAACATTAAATGAGTGACAGTTCTGTGGGTGGAAACACCTTGTTGATAAGAGAGTGGAAAATAGCCAGATTGGTTGGTGCTGCCAGTAAGGATATAGTAACTCAAGTAATATATATACAGTGCCCTCCACTAATATTGGCACCCTTGGTAAATATGAGCAGGGAAGGCTATGAAAAATTGTCTTTAATAACCTTTTGATATTTTGTTAAACAAATTCACAAAAATACTCTGCTCTCATGGATATCAAACAATTGCAAACACAACACAGGTTTATCAAAAATATCTTTGTTAAATATATTTGTGTAACAATTACTGGCACCCGTATGAATTCATATAAAAAAAATATATTTAAAGTATATTCCCATTACCAGGGTTGGGGGTTCGATTCCCACCGTGGCCCTGTATGTGCGGAGTTTGCATGTTCTCCCCGTGCTGCGGGGGTTTCCTCCGGGTACTCTGGTTTCCTCCTCCAGTCCAAAGACATGCATGGTAGGCTGATTGGCATGTCTAAAGTGTCCATAGTGCATGAATGGGTGTGTGAGTGTGTATGTGAGTGTTCCTTGCAATGGATTGGCACCCTGTCCAGGGTGTACCCCGCCTTGTGCCCGATGCTCCCTGGGATAGGCTCCAGGTTCCCAGTGACCCTGAAAAGGATAAGTGGTATAGAAGATGGATGGATGGATGGAAATTCCCATTATTATTTAAAAGTTTTTTAGTACACCTGGGTGACTACGAGCAGGAAACTGTTCAACCATGACTTCCTGTTTCACAGAGGTATAAATATGAGGTAACACATAGGCCAGATTCCCTTAGTCATTCATACCATTGGGTAAGACCAAGGAATATAGCTGTGATGTGCAGAAAAGGTTGTTGAGCTTCACAAAATGGGAAGTGGTCATAAGAAAATAGCAAAAGTGTTGAAAATGCCCATTTCCACCATCAGGTCAATAAGTAAGAAGTTCCAGTCAACTACAAATGTTATGAATCAACCTGGAATTGGACTTCTGTCTATATTGTCTTAACGCACTGTGAAGAGGATGGTTCGAGTGGCCAAAAAATCTACAAAGATCACAGCTGGAGAAGGTAGCTGAGTCTTGTGTCAGAAAGTCTCCAAATCTACAATCCAAAGTCACCTACATCACCACAAGTTGTTTGGAAGGGGTTCAAGAAAAAAGCCTCTACTCTCATCCAAAAACAAACTCAAGCATCTTCACTTTGCCAGACACTATTGGAACTTCAAATGGAATCAGGTTCTATGGTCAGATGAAACCATAATAGGTTAAAAGCTTTTTGGCAATAAACAGAGGTGGTTTTGGTGCACACAGAGAGGTAGCCATATGGAAAAGTACCTCATGCCCACGGTTAAATATGGTGGTGGCTCTTTAATGTTTTGGAGCTGTTTTTCTACCAGAAGACCTGGACATTTTGTTAGGATACTTGGCATCATGGACTTAAAATGGCCTTGGGTGGATCTTCCAGCAGGAAGTATCCAAAACATACATCAAAATCAACACAAAAATGATTTACTGACCACAAAATCAAGGTCCTGCCATGGCCATCCCAGTCCCCTGACTTGAAACCCATAGAAAACCAGAGTCCACCAGCATGGACATAGAAATTTGAAGGATCTGGAGAGATTCTGTATGGAGGAGAAGTCTCAGGAGAGCCTTAGGTTTTGAATTAGAATTTGATGGCCGCAACACAAAAAAAAGTCAAAAAAGTTGGGATGGGGGCAACAAAAGGCTGAAAAAATAAGTGAATAGCAATGTGTTGCGACCATCAAATTAAAAAATTACCTTATGTTTTCCTTAAAATTATATATTTCCTCAGTTTAAATATTTGATATGTTTTGTTGTGAATAACATATGGGGTTATGAGATTTGAAAATCATTGCATTCTGTTTTTATTTACATTTATTTATGTTTTGCACAGCGTTCCAACTTTTTTGGAATTGGGGTTGTATACCTTTAGTGAAAGTAGTGCCTACTCTGGGGAATTCAATAAAATATACTATAAATGCATGGACAACAGAATGACAATAAAAGGAACACTATTGCTTCTAAGCAACTGCAACCTGCTTTATGTGGCTAAAGGGCAGAATCATTAGAGGTTGCTGCAATTTACATTTTTCTGGATGTTCAATGCACCATTCAAGAACATAGATGCGGCACATACACCAACACAAAATAGGATCAAATATTTTGGATTTGAAACCTGACTGTGTGAAACCTGTCTGTGTGAAGATTCTTCTAGTGGTTCAATATAAATTAATTTAATGTTTCTGTCTAAGCTTAGGCTACTCTTTGTGTGGGTGGAGTTTCCATGCATGTTCTCCCCGTGTCTGCATGCAAAACTCCAGGTACACACACATGTGGAGAACATGCAAGTCTCCACACAGACAACAGCCTGAGCTCAACATCCAGGGAGCTGTCAACCCTATCCACTGTGCCACTCCGCAAATAAAACATTTTTATTATTATTTAATGTAACAAACACATTTCCTAAACATGTAATTAAACTTTTAAAATTTTGTTCATTTTAAAAGTCAAATATTACTGTTTGTAATAGACTTAACTATCTTTGTAGAATGTAATTAGTATTAGGATCATCATGCACTTTTATAATATTTTATTTGTTTACTCTTCTCAATCTGGGATGCCTAAGTTTGTATCCATTCTGTTCAGCAGAGTCTGACATGGGAGCTAAAACAGTGAAGTGAAACTGTTGTGGCATAAAACCTAATATGACAGATAATCAGGTTTTATTTGGGTTCAATGATAAATAACAATAATATGAGCCAGAGTGTTAATAAAATTAGTACACACTTTTGTGTTCCCTCACAAAACCATTGAACACTGCCTCACCATTTAGTTCAGCTGTTTTTCATTTGCTTGTGTATATACCATATTTGTTGTTGTTATATGTACAATAATCAGTCGGAATTTCAGCTTTTAATTTCCTATATTTACATCTAGATGTGTTAAATAACTTATAACATGGCATCGTTTGTTGAACCCATCCATTTTTCATGTGATTAGAAATATTGGAACATGTGGCTGATCTGTGTTTCTTGCTGCCCAGGTGTGCCCTGTTAAATTGACTGAATATCTTCTATTGGTCTGAGCCCTATGTTTTACCTGTGAAGACTGCATTTGTTGTTAAAAAGGATAAACCAGCATGAACACCAGAGAGCTGCCTATGGGATAAAAGCAAGTCATTTTAAAGCTGAGAAAAGAGGGATTGGGATCAGAGCCATTGCAAAAGCATTGGGCATAGCCAATACAACAATTTGGACTGTCCTGTAAAAGAAAGAAACCACTGGTGCACTAACAACCGACATGGAACAGGTGCTGTGAACCCCAAAACAACAGTTAGTGACATTAACAACAACCTTCACAGGGCAAGGGTGAAGGTCTCACAATCCACCATTCGAAGAAGACTTCAAATGCAGAAATATACAGGCCATACCACAAGATGCAGAGCACTCATTAGCTGTAAGAATCAGAAAGCCAGCCTGGAATTTGCAAAGAAATACAGAGATGAAAAGTGCACAAAAGATTCACTTTTACCAAAGTGATGGAAAGGCCTAAGTGTGGAAAAAGAATGATTCTGCTCATGATCCAAAACAGAGAAGCTCATCAGTCAAGCACGGTGGGGGTAATGTCATGGTTTGGGCTTGCATGGCTGCTTCTGAAATGGGCTCACTAATCTTTAATGATGATGTAAGTCATAATGATAGCAGCAGAATGTATTCAGAAGTCTACAGAAACAATCGGTCTTTCAATTTACAGAGAAATGCATCCAATCTAATTGTAAGGAACTTCATCATGCAGCACAACAATGACCCAAAAAGCACTGCTAACAAAACAAATGACTTCCTGCAAAAGCTCAACTCTGGTGAACGTTTCGGTAACAGACAACATAATTATTAATTAATTAAGTAATTAATACACTTGAGCAAGCATTGCTGCCTGTTGACTGTTCATGCAGTGCACTCCTTGACATAGATGGCAGCTGACAGCTGTCAAAATGTCCTTGAGTGCATCCTTAAACAATAAATGGTTAGTAGTTTCAGGAATAATATATTCGTTTGCTAGACTAAATAGGCGATGGTCTATATTTTACTTTTATTCAGAAGTTTAGAAAATCAAGGAATATTTTTCTGCCATCTTGGTGACTGTACAGCACCTGTTGGCCCAGGAGAGGTACAATCTGGCAAACAATGTAGTGTAAATCTAGTGTACAGCCAATGCATACTACCTCCAGTAAGTAACACAATAAATAGTAATTTCCTTTACACTGAAATGTACTTGTAAATAAAAGATGATGACTTCTCATGACAACTAAAGGTAACATGTACTAGTTAGTGGAGAATTTAATGCAGTAACTCACTTTTAATACTTCTGTAGTTTTGAGGTTTAATTGTTTATTTAACAGCAGTTTACGGATGTGTATACATAACAGTCTATACAATATAACACTATGCCTATAGCAGTACAGACTAGTTGTACATTGTTGAAGACTATACTAGGAAATGTTTGTTTTTTTCCTTTTCCTTAAAAGGAAATTTATCACTGATAGCACTATGTAACAAGTGTGATGGTGTGTGTGGGACTGATTTTTTATTTTATTTTATTTTTTATCTTACTCCTGTCTGGCCTGAAGGAAATTCTCTCATAACTAAATCTCATAGCTAAATAACATTTAAATTAAATCCCTGCACTATGGCATAGTGAATTCCATCATGACCAGTGCTATGTGAAAGAGAACATGTGGTGTCATGGATGGCACATAAGTATTCAGTCCCACTGAGCTAGTTTATAGCAAGATGCAGTTTACTTATAACATTTTAAGACATTTGTGAAAGAATTATTCAGGCAAACTATGTCTTTTAATACTGCTTCTCCACTGGAATCTTTTGTGAAGATCTAAGAAACCTGATCACATACTGTATGTCACAAATCGTACAACAAATTCAACAAATTTTTTTAATGTTACAGAAGGAGCAGTTGACCATATAACAATAGAATACAGTTTATTAATGCTGTCTATGAGAGTAAATAGAAGCATGCATTATTGGGCTCACTGGAACATGGCTAAGTGGAAGAGACTGTGATGCTAACCTGGCTCTGGACGACTTCGGAGTACCTCTAAGGTTAGACCATGACCCTTCAGTCACTGGGAAAACTCAGTGGGGTGAGGGGTGGTGTTTGCTTGTATGTTAATAGATGATGGTGTAAGACATTGATTGTTCGGGAGAGACTGTGTACTCCAGATGTGGAATTACTTACTGTTTCGACCAGACCCTCTTACCACGAGAATTCCCTCAACTGTTTTTCTCAGTTGTATATATACATCCTAGGGCAAATGTTGATATTGCAGTGGAGGTCATCAGTCAAGTAATCCACTGATATCAATCATGCTCACCAGATCCTTTGGATTTCTTAATGGGGGATTTTAATAAATGTACATTGGATGCATCTCTAAAGCTTCAACAATACGCGGACTGCCCCAATCACGATAAAATATTAGACTTATGTTAAGGGACTGTAAGAGATATACACATATATACTGCATATACTACATATACAGCATATACTGCATATACAGCATATACTGTAGATCTTTCCCCAGGCCCACTATTGGTAGTGTTGATCATAACATCGTTTTCCTTCAACCTTTATATAAGCCTGTGTTGAAAAGGGAAAAACCAGTCACCCGATCAATTCAAAGATGGACTGATGGGAACATTTCCTGCTTACAAGGGTGCTTTAAATGTACCGACTGGGAAATTTTTAGACTGTTGCACTGATAATGATGAATTGGCTGAGGTTGTAAGCTCATAGTTATTTTTGTGAAGAACTAGTGATAACTAGAAATACATAAAAGATTTTAAAGAAATGTCTTAATAAAAAGAAGAGAGTTTTCTATCATTATAACATCATTCTTAATGAAGTATTTTGAAAGAATTATGAAGGACTTCATTCTGAATTATACTAGTCATGATTTAGATCAGCCACAGTTTGCATATAGGAGAAATAGGAGTGTGGAAAATATACTTCCAATGAGGCTATTCACATGACATTTTCACCAGACTTTGGTATTAACTCAAGAAATCCACACATATAAAGAAATCCAAACATTAAAGTCCATAAATGAAGTTATGTGTAATAAAGAAGAATGACACAGGACAAAAGTATTGAACACGCTAACTGAAATTTATTTAATACTTAGTGGAGAAGCCTTTGTTTGTAATGACAGCTTCAAGACGCTTCCTGTATGAAGAAATTAATCGGCCGCAGTATTCATGTGTGATTTTGGACCATTCTTCTAAACATATTGTCTTTAAATCTTGTTTAGATTGATTCAAGTCAGGTGATTGACTGGGCCATTCTAATGCCTTGATTTTTTTTCTCTGAAACCAATTGAGAGTTTCCTTTGATGTATGCTTTGGATCATTGTCCTGCTGGAAGGTCCACCCACGTCTCATCTTCATCATCCTGGTTCTCTGTGACTATGGTACCTGCTGCCTCCAAGTGTGTCTGGAGCTCTTTCCGAGTGGTCCTTGGCTCTTGGGCTACTGTTCCTACTATTCTTCTGACTCGCTAGTCAGAAATCTTGCGAGGAGCTCCTGTACGTTGCCGGTTGATGACGGAATTTTTTGCTTCCACTTGCGGATAATGGCCCCAATGGTGCTTACTGGAAGATTCAGAAGTTTTGAAATACATCTGTATCCGATTCCATCAATATGTTTCGCAACAATAAGGTTGCAAAGGTCTTGGGAGAGCTCTTTCCTTTTACCCGTCATGAGATGTTTCTTGTGTGACACCTTGGTAATGAAAAACCTTTTTATAGACCATCAATTTACTAACCCAGCTGATATTAATTTGCACAGATAGAAGGTATAATTTCTTTCTAACTACTTACGGATTTCAGCTGGTTCCTTGCCTTTCCTTGCCTTGGAGAACTGCTATTTCCTAGCGTGTTCAACATTTTTTTTCCTGTGTCATTCCACTTTATTACACATAACTTTATTTATTCACTTTAATGTTGTGAATTCTTTATATTTGCCGATTTCTTTAGTTAATACTGATGTCTGGTGAAAATTTCATGTGAATAACCTCATTGGAAATATATTTACTGCAAAAAATGTTGACACATTCAGTACTTATTTCCCCCACTGTCTATTACAAGTGCATATTTATGGTTACATCATGTCCTGAGCCTCCCCAAGTACATACATCTGTTCCAATGGCTGTTGCAATGAATGTGCATAAATCATGTGAGATCAGAAACCCAAGAACAACCCTTCCCCCAAAAAATTAACTCTTCCTGCCATTTAAATCATTTTCCGCATTGCTCCTTCCATCATGCTGTGTGACCTCTAGTGTGCCCTGGAACAGGCCTAAATGAAGGCTAACATTATGATCAACCTTACTCACTTCATTAATTAGACTTCACTAATGGTTTGTTGAAAAGCTCCTGTGGTATTTTAAAACGACTGTGTTAACAGCTGCACTGCTGTAGTCAGCACAAAATTTCAACAGAGAGCTCACACCAAATTTGTCTCTATAACTTATTTAGGGGTATGATTTCAGCACTTAACATGTATGTCTCAGTGATCATAGCATTACCAAGATTGTTGAATAGATTGAAGCCAATTCTTGTGGCTTCTGCATTGATGCAGGTACTGAAGCCTTTGATTGACAAAGACTATTCTCTGAACTGCTGCCATATTTTCCATTATGTGGTGTCTTCAGTCACTCAACGTAAAGTGTCTTAGTAAGGTGTTGGGCCATAATAAGCCACCAGAACTGCTTCATTGCACCGATTCTACAAGTCTGTGGAACTGTACAGGCGGGATTAACACACATCCATCCATCCATCTTCCATACTTCTTATCCTACACAGGGTCAAAGAGGAGCCTGGAGCCTATCCAAGGGAACCCAGGACATAAGGTAGAGGATACCCTGGACAGGGTGCCAACCCATCGCAGGGCACAATCGCACACACATTTACACACCCATTCACACACTACAGAAACTTTTGGAAATGCCAATCATCCTACAATGCAGGTCTTTGGACTGGGGGAGGAAACCGGTGTACCTGGAGAAAACCCCTGAAGCACGGGAAGAACATGCATGGCACACAGGAACATGCACACAGGGTGGAGTTGGAATCTTGTGGTATGGCCTCTATTTTTCTGCTCTCTTCTTCAAAAGGTGGATTGTGGTGTCCTGTGGAGGTTGTTCGTGATGTCACTGACTGTTGTTTTGGGGGTTTTCTTCACAGCTCTTACAATATTTCAGTAATCAACTGCTGTTGTTTCCTTGGCTGTCCAGTTCCATATCTGGTTGTTAGTATACCAGTGCTTTCTTTCTTTTTCAGGACATTTTATTGTTGTAGTGGCTATGCCCAATGCTTGTGCTATGGCTCTAATTGATTTTCCCTCTTTTCTCAGCTTCAAAATGGCTTGCTTTTCTCCCATAGACAGCTTTTTGGCCTTCATGTTGGTTTATCCTTTTTAATAACAAATGGAGTCTTCACGTGCAAAACCCAGGGCTTGAACCAAGAGTAGATATTCCAATCTTGTAACTGTTTAAATACTCAATTTAACAGGGCATACCTGGGCAGCAAGAAACACACAGCAGGCACATGTTCCAATATTTTTGATCACTTGAAAAATGGGTGGGCTCAAATGAAAGGGGCCATGTTCAAGCCAAGTTGTTTACCACATCTAGATGTAAATAACAGGAAATGAAAGCTGAAATTCTGATCTATCATATCAAATTTATCTTTTGATCTCAAAAGATTTTCACAATTTCCCCTTTAAGCAGCGCGCGTGCACAAGCAGGTGCGCGAGCACCTGCTTGTCCCTTGTTGACAATCGTGACATTTCGACACATGCATATGTTTATGCTTCTGTTATGTCTCCTCCCGGTTCTGTCATTGGTTGTTGTTTCACGTGTGTCTGAATTGCCCTCAGCCGTCAGCCATTACAATGCTGATTATGTTTGTATATATACCGTGCGCCTCCCAGCACACATCGCGGAATATTAGATAAGATAAGTTTAGTTTAGATTCATCACCATAGTCATAGTCATAGTCGTCTGTTTAGTTCACACTGGTTTCTCCGCTCCCAGTTCATAGTCATAGCTTATGTTTCATGTTTTGTATCCCGACCCTGTTTTCCATGACCACGACATAGTTTCCTGCCTTGCCCCGTTTATGCCTGTTTGCCGAACGCCTGACCTCTTGCATGTTTTGGATTACGTTTTTGGATCATGTTTTGGATATACCTGCCTGTGTCTATCATAAATAAAACTGTCTACTGCACTTGCAGCCAGGACAGCATCATGGTCTGGATTTACTGGGGTGGAGAGTCAATGGACAGCCCCAGGCTGACCTGCCATTCAACCTCTATTATGAGGGGATTGACAGGGCAGTCTCCACCGATCCGTTTCAGGTTCTGGCCAACGCGGGTAAGGTTTCTCTGAGATGTATGACTGAGCGCTGCGGGAAAGAGACTCAGCTCCAATGTCCCACCTGCAAGAAGCTGGGTCTCCAGGAAGCATTTTTCTGCTCTAAGGAATGCTTCAAGTGTAGCTGGCGTCAGCACAAGCATCTACACAGAAAAGCCCCTATGACACTACAGCCAGAAGTCAACGTAGTGACCTCAGAACCAGAGCTCGAACCTGAGACCCACGAGGAAGTCTCACCCGCTGAGCTCCAGCCAGAGGTCCACATGACGGCCTCAGAGCTCCAGCACAAGACCTACGGGGAGGTCTCAGCTCTGGAGCCTCAGCCTGAGGTTAACCTGGCGACCTCAGCGCTTGAACCTGAGACCCACGGGGAGGTCTCACCCACTGAGCTCCAGCCAGAGGTCCACATGGCGGCCTCCGAGCTCCAGCACGAGACCCATGGGGAGGTCTCAGCTCCGGAGCCTCAGCCTGAGGTTAACATGGCGACCTCAGAGCTCGAACCTGAGACCCACGAGGCGGGCTCACCTGCCGAGCTCCAGCTAGAGGTCAACAGGGAGGCTCCAGCACCAGAGCTCCAGCCTAAGGTTCAGGAGGGGGTCTCAACTCCACAGATCCACTGTAAAGCCCAGTTACTGTCCCAAGTGTCTGTTAACACGGACAACCAAGCCCTGCTCACGTCCAAGTCGGCCGACATGACCGACCAAGTTCTGCTCAAGCCCAAGTCGACTGACACGGCCGACCAAGTTCTGCTCACACCCGAGTCTACTGACACGGCCGACCAAGTTCTGCTCAAGCCCGAGTCTACTGACACGGCCGACCAAGTTCTGCTCAAGCCCGAGTCTACTGACACGGCCGACCAAGCTCTGCTCAAGCCCGAGTCTACTGACACGGCCGACCAAGTTCTGCTCAAGCCCAAGTCTGCTGACACGGCCGACCAAGTTCTGCTCAAGCCCAAGTCTACTGACACGGCCGACCAAGTTCTGCTCAAGCCCAAGTCTACTGACACGGCCGACCAAGCTCTGCTCAAGCCCAAGTCTACTGACATGGCCGACCAAGTTCTGCTCAAGCCCAAGTCTACTGACACGGCCGACCAAGCTCTGCTCAAGCCCAAGTCTACTGACACGGCCGACCAAGCTCTGCTCACACCCAAGTCTACCGACACGGCCAACCAAGTTCTGCTCAAGCCCAAGTCTGCTGACACAGCCGACCAAGTTCTGCTCAAGCCCAAGTCTGCTGACACGGCCGACCAAGTTCTGCTCAAGCCCAAGTCTGCTGACACGGCCGACCAAGTTCTGCTCACGGCCGACCAAGTTCTGCTCAAGCCCAAGTCTACTGACACGGCCGACCAAGTTCTGCTCAAACCCAAGTCTACTGACACGGCCGACCAAGTTCTGCTCACGCCCAAGTCAGCTGACACGGACAACCAAGCTCTGCTCACGTCCAAGTCTGCTGACCTGACCAACCAAGTGTCTGTTGACACGGACAACCAAGCTCTGCTCATGTCCACGTCTGCTGACCTGACCAACCAAGTTATGCTCATGCCAGAGTCAGAAAATACGTTCGACCAAGTTCTGCTCACACCCAAGTTTGCTGAAACAGCCAACCAAGTTCAGCCTGCAGGCTCTGCTGAGTACGTCGCTCTGCTTTCCTGTTCAGCTGAGGACGTCGCTCTGCTTTCCTGTTCAGCTGAGGACGTCTCTCCGCTTTCCTGCACTGCTGAGTACGTTGCTCTGTTTCCCTGCTCTGCCGAGGACGTCGCTCTGTTTCCCTGCTCCGCCAAGGACGTCGCTGCACTTTCCTGCTCTGCCGAGGACATCACTCCGCTTTCCTGCTCTGCCGAGGACGTCGCTCCGCTTTCCTGCACTGCCGAGGACATCGCTCTGCTTTCCCTGTTCAGCCGAGAATGTCGCTCCGCTTTCCTGCACTGCTGAGGACATTGCTCTGCTTTCCCTGCTCCGCCGAGAACGTCGCTCTGCTTTCCTGTTCAGCCAAGGACGTCGCTCCGCTTTCCTGCTCTGCTGAGGATGTCGCTCTGCTTTCCTGCACTGCCGAGGACGTCCCTCTGCTTTCCTGCACTGCTGAGGACGTCCCTCTGCTTTCCTCCACTGCCGAGGACGTCCCTCTGCTTTCTTGCAATGCCAAGAACGTCGCTCTGCTTTTTTGTTGCGCTAAGACCGCCGTGCAGTCTCCTGGTTCAGCTTGGGACATTTTGCCCAGGGGGCCAGGACCGCCAATGGAGGTGGATGTTTCATGGCACTCCGGGAGGAACGCCCTTGGGGGGGGGTGTTCTGTCACGATTTCCCCTTTAACCAGCGCACTGTGGAGCATGTGAGCACGCGTGCACGAGCAAGTGCGTGGGCACCTGCTTTTCCCTTGTTGACAATCGTAACATTTCGACACGTGCATTTGTTTATTTCTGTTATGTCTCCTTCCCGTTCTGTCATTGGTTGTTATTTCACGTGTGTCTGAATTGCCCTCAGCCGTCAGCCATTACAACGCTGATTATGTTTGTATATATACCGCGCGCCTCCCAGCACACGGCACGGAATATTAGATAAGATAAGTTTAGTTTAGATTCGTCATAGTCATAGTCATAGTAATGGTCATGGTCATGTTTCATGTTTAGATTCGTCTGTTTATTTCACGCTGGTTTCTCCGCTCCCAGTTCATAGTCATAGCTTATGTTTCATGTTTTGTATCTCGACCCTGTTTTCTGTGACCACGACATAGTTTCCTGCCTTGCCCCGTTCATGCCTGTTTGCCGATCGCCTGACCTCTTGCATGTTTTGGATTACGTTTTTGGATCACGTTTTGGATTTACCTGCCTGTGTCTCTCATAAATAAAACTGTCTACTGCACTTGCATCCGTCCTATCTTTCTTACGTCACGAGACGTGACTAAGATGTGTATAGCAAAAACAAAAAAACTGACATTTCAGTTTGGGGAGGACTGTACAAATATATATATATATATATATATATATATATATATATATATATAACTTGCACAATATCAACTGCAGACTGAGGTGTGATGCATAAAGCAAAAAAAAAAGAAAAAAGGGTGTACCAGGTACTTATAATCAACGAGCTATCACATCTATCATGAACTGTCACAGAGCAGCATAGGGTTATTGCAACCTCATCACACTATTCATACCTTTATTTTATTTTAGTCCAAGTTATTAATGGAGTATCTCTAAATAAGGTGTGCAAAACCCTGGGTAAATGTGAGCATCTGTCACAAAGGAGTGTTAGTCCAAGTTATTAATGCAGTATCTCTAAATAAGGTGTGCAAAACCCTGGGTAAATGTGAGCATCTATTACAAAGGAGTGTAGTACCTGCAGAACAGAACCTGTACCTTTTTTCTAGAATTGTTCAAATCTGTCTCTGTAGTCATAACTGGAAACTATGAAAACCTTTCAAATGCTGATTTGAAAATGCTTTCAAATCAGCATAGATTTAGTTAGGTTCAGAAAGTTAAAAATGACAAACCCAGATCAAAAGCCTTTTTTCAGAGCTTGAGTGGATCTATAGTTTGGAACATTATTCTCTCTCTGAGAGAGACAATTTCATCATTCTGTTTATCTCAGAACATACTGTGTTCCTATTTCAGCAAATAGTTGTTATGATTAAAATATAAATTTTATGTGCTTCAGTATAGTGATAACGAGTATACACAGAGTTTGATGAATCCATAAAATATGTTTCTATCGGAAGTTTAAATGAGCTTATTTACTACTCCACTGGGTCATACTGGTCTTGAAGAAAAAAAAAACATTTCAGGTACGTATCTTTAAAATGAGCATGGTATGCAGTTCCGTCTGAAATAGGACACTTCTATACTGCACAGTGTATCAACAAAGGATGGTACACCGCTATAGTAGCCAACTATTTTGACGTATTATTTAACTTATGGTTTACATTTTCACCTTGGCTACCTGGTGGTTCTTTCTATCAGTTATTTCTCATGAACCTAGCACCAAAATGTCATGGCACCAAAGCATACAACATACAATACAGGTGTGCCCGCCGATTCTGAATCCTGTTTATTTGTAGAGGCAGACTACACACACATTCGCAATTTCTGTTTATTCATTTGTCTAACAGTCTTACTCTGGAAACTTACTACACAGAAACACCAAGACCATGACAATAAATGTTAATATAATCAACTGGACATACAATTTTTATGTGGTTGAAGTATCATTCAGTGGACATGTATTAGTGTCACTTTATTTAATTCTATATTATAATTATAAAAATTATTCTAAAATTAACAGGGATGAAGGATGGGACAAGGAAAGGAAACTGTATAGTAAATTGCACATAATGTAGGTGAATTTTTTGGGTCTTTACTAATTTAATTTAATTTACTCTCGTGTTGTTTCATGCCTTGTGTTTTCATTGACAAGAACTTTAAAGAATTGACACGTTTGGAGGCTGTAAGACATTTCCTATGGCTACTAATGTTATTATAGCCGGAAAAAAATCATATAATTATTGGTAAAATTATTGGGTACACTTGCCTTGTAACCCCAGTCTGGTATTGGTAATAATAATATATTTTGCTTATAAGGCACGTTTCAATAACCAAAAGCTGCTTACATTGAAATATGGGCAAATTAACCTAAAAAGACATGGTGCCAATGTTGCTAACTTAGAGATTTTGTCTTTAGATTTGGCAAATTTTAGACCCCTTTAGCAACTTTAATTCATTCATTCATTCATTTTTAGAGTGTATCAAAAAATCTAACAATTTTTTGAGCAGACATTAGTGACTGTCTCAAACTTGATATGGCTCTCCAGCTCACATCACTGCTGCTGTTATACAAGTTATACAAGTTGAGACACATACTGTATCTGTATATACTGTAGCTGTATTTTCATGGCTACATATCAAATATATACAGATATAACCAAACTGTGTCACATTTATTACATGTTTTGTTATGTTCTCTCCTCCTGTTTTCATGATTTCCCTGCCCATGTCATTGTCTCTTTTTGTTATTTATATTTCTAATAATTATCTGCCAATTTCTCTAGTTATTATCAGTTAATTACTCTCATACTTCAATGTAAGCATCTTTTGGTTATTAAAAATGCTTTATAAATAAAATGCATTATTATTATAAATGTTTAATAAAATGTGTTATTGTTACTGAATGATACTAAATTGTATCCTTTGTATCACTAGGTTTTCTTTCTTCTTTAGGCCCAGCCTTTAACCTGTTAAATGACTTGCCTTATAGATATGTCAATATAATCTTGTGCATATACAGAAGTAAGTGATATTGACAATACCATTGCTAAAATTACAAAACATTACCCCTAACAATACTCCCACTGTTACACCTGAGGTCACTTTCTTTGGTGTGACCTACAGACAGAAATGTCAGCAAAATAATTCTGATATGGGGGTCAGTCCATCTGAAGTGGTCCAAAAATTGTAAAGTAAAATTTTTGAGTGATTACCTCTATGCATTGGCATTGTAAAACCACCAGTTTATTATTATTATTTTACTTGGTTTAACTATGATGGGTGTCTTTGTGTCATGGCACACAACACATATTGGTTATACAGCTGTTTACAGAAACCACAGTATCTTTGCTCAGGCTGGTCCTAGCTCAGCGAGACATTTCCGACCGCATTTTAGACTGCCTTGCGGTCACCGGAGATTCACTGCACATTCGAGATTCTCTCTTCTATTTCTCAAAAAATAAACACACAGAAAGGACAAAGTGTGTATTTTCTTACTCTGGAGTGGAACGAGAACCAAGTACAACTGAATATATTTTTCATTCTTCTCCCATCAAATCCCCCTCAGAAATGCAACTCACCAGCGCTTTATAATAATGGAGTCAGTAAGGGTCTTAAAATTGCATTACCTGGGCAACTGTTTAAAATTCTAGCAAGATTATCATCTATTGTTTTTTAAAAGAAAAATAATGACAATAACTTTTTAACTATAGTAGTTACACATTTAAAGCACATTTCTATTAAAGATAATAAAGTAAAAAAACAGAACTTTCAAAAAAGTTATTGAATTTTAATTATTTTTCTTTATTTATCTGTCACGCTCTCGCCAGCAGATGGCGCTGCGGCATGCACGGGCGGCTGCAGAGAGCGCGCGTGCACGAGATTGAACTGTTGCCTATGGACACGTGCCTTTGTTTTGGTTTTTGTTCTCTTCCTGTTTAAGCATTGGTTGATGTTCGAGGGTGTACCGTTACTGATCCCAGCTGTCTGTGTTCTCGCTTGATTATGTTTGGAATTTAAAGCCCTGGTGTTGCTTTGTACTTTGCGCAGTATTACTTTAGTCCTAGAACAAGTGAATGTAATGGTGAATGCATCATGTATGCTAAGCGGTCTTGTTTTCGTGTCCGGTTTCTGTTCCATGCCTCGTATCCAGTTTTCATATTTGAGTTTCATGTTTATTGATTTCTGTTCGTAAATAAAGATGCTGATCTGCGCTTGCTTCTGCCTCTACTCCCGTTTCGCAACATTAACAAAAAAAATTATTTTCAAAATCAAGTTGAAAGGATCAAAGTCTCTGATAAGAACTATGGAATATAATATAGTGTATATCATAAAATTTGTTGCGTTTCATTTCTATTTGCTTTTTAGCTGTACTTGCTAAGACTAACCCTGGGTTTTATGTGGCACACTAATGTTTCTATAATAATAATTGTTTACATGTGTAATCACACATTTAAAAATGTATATCAATTATAATTATTTTAAAAAATATATGCTATAAAAATACATAAATACCATATCATAACACTGCAATACGTTAGATATCCTGTGAAGTAGATGACACTAACTCCAGAGTAAGACAATACACATTTTGTTCTTTCTGTGTGTTTATTTTTTGAGAAATAGAAGAGAGAATCTCGAATGTGCAGTGAATCTCCAGTGACCGCAAGGCAGTCTAAAATGTGGTCGCTGTGAATTACGTCACTTCCAATTGCAAACACGCCCAATTGTATACTCCCACCCCCAACACTGATTGCCAGGTTTCTGTACAACTTATGGGAAATGCAAATGCAAAGCGATTTGCAATCCATCCAGCCATCCATTTTCTATACTGCTTATCCTACAGGGTCGCGGGGAATCTGGAGCCCATCCCAGGGAGCATGGGGCACAAAAAACCCTGGATGGGGTGCCAATCCTTCGCAGGGCACAATCACATAGGGATATGCAATTCTGTTTGAATTTTGTCAGGATCCTTATGCGTAACACACAGGAAATGCAATTGCAAATGGACTTTGCGTTTCCATTGGAAATTTGGCAGACACTGTGCGTTTTTGTAAATGAAAATGCAAACCGCAATACACAATTCGCATTTTTGACATTCAGTTTACCAAGTGCTGTTCCAGCCACATTACAGTTTTAAGTGAGATAGATAAAATTAACATTTATTGTCATGGTCATTGTTGAGGATTTGTTGACATACAAAAAGCAGGTCGCGACTGTAGTCTGTGCGTTGTTATAGTACCAAGCACGTGCACGAGCAGGGGAATCGGAACAAGCCCGGTAGTTGCCACAACACAAGTGCTTCAATAACGAGTAGCTATTTACACTGTGCGTTAGGGCTATTTACTGTGTTTGTGCATAGGAAATTACTGTATACAAGTTCACAGTAGAATACAGTATATTGAAACTTACTGTAATGAAAGAACTACTGTGAAAATCACAGTAACCAACACTGTACCATAGAAAATAACAGTAAACAACACTGTACTGCAATCCCACAGTAAACAACAATGTCATGTAGAAAATCACAGTAACAAACAATGTACTGTAGAAGATCCCAGTAACCAACACTGTACTGTGGAAATTCACAGTAAACAACAGTCATGTAGAAAATCACAGTAACTAAGACTGTACCGTAGATCATAGTAGCCAACACTACTGTAGAAAATTACAGTAACCAGCACTGTACCCTAGAAAATTACAGTAACCAACACTGTACCTTTGCACTAATGCTAGCTGCTGCTATGGGGCACCTAATCCTTAAAATTCTTAATCATAATTGATTTAGCTTCTTTTTTTTTAATTAATATAACATAATCCATGGTCGTGTCCCAATCACGAATTGAAATTTCATTTTTCAATTTAAGATTTAAGATTTTAGCAGTACAGCCCGCAAAGCTTAAAAAATGGTCAAAAATCACCAGGTGACAGAGACTTCATTCTTTTTGCAACACATCTAGCAATATGTGAAGAAACTTTGCTTCATGTTGACACTTGTGGTTTAAAGGTTTTTCAATATATATAGTTTCAGTGGCAACTCAAAATTATTGATACAAATCTATAGTGCAAATTAGTGCAAATCTATAGTTCAAAAACTATTCACTTCTATTTTGAATTAATCAAGTTGGCTTTAATTTTCTCATGCTTTATTTACTTTTTATTATTTTAGGATTATTGCAACCGCTATATGTAGCAACTATAGAAGAATTTCTTTGATCAGACTGTGATTTAAATATGTTTATTATGTAATCCATCAAGTCCAGTCAGAAGTTAAAATAAAAGTGATAAGAAATGTTTTAATCCATCAAAGGCCTAATAATAACTTTGAAATGTATTTCAACCATGAAGAGAGATTGTCTTAATGTTAAAGCAGCATTTAAACATGATTATGTTGTAATAGTACATGGAATATTTTATTAATCAGAAAATAATAAGTGAATATTCATGTAGATGAAACTTGGAAAAACTGATGTAACTCCAGCTTGAGGCAAATCACTGAGCACACATCTCTCACTCGTAGTTAATATCTTTTTGCATACCATTGAACCTGTCCTCTGTATCTTTTTGATCACTTGGAATCTGTTATTCCTTAGCGTGTACCCACTATTATTGCCAAGTTTCATGAGTGGGATGTTGTTAAATTGCAGAAATTAGGAAAATACAGGATATGCATGTACTGATAAGACCACCTGTCTTAGGGAGGATGCACCAATGTTCAAGGACATGTGTGGGAGTTAGTTTGCAAAACGACCTTCTTTATTCTCTTATTAAAACAGATGGATAGACTGTAGAGAGTCTTTATTTTGGAGGGGTATAAAATAGTGTGTCAAGATGGGGTCGGGGAGTCGCTTTGCAAACCGACTTGGCTCTTGTTACTATTGTAATAAAGGTCTAATTTCTTTTTGCCATCAAAAACCTCGAGACTCAGAAGTTTTTATTTTTGCTGAAGAAGATTCCTCGACACAACGAGAAAGGCTTTATGTTGTATTATCATGCCTGGGAACGAAGACAGTCACAATGAAAAGCCTACTCAATCCCACCAATAAAAAGTCCTTGAATTCATCAATGCGACAGGATTAAGCCTTTGGAAAAAGACTGTTATCTAATCCCGACCTGTGGGATGCAGCAATGTGCTGCAAGGCATTTTGTCTTCCAGAAATTCAGAAAAAAAAAACATAGAAGAAGCCTAGAAATTATCCACTGCATCAACATTTCATTTTAGCATTGAGACTTGAAAGCTCATTATCCTTCATTCCATTTCATTGGAAGCATTCTCTTTTTCAGTGTGCATAGAGATAATATGTGTGGTTGTGCCGTGCAGTTCACTGGTGGACATTTGGTTAACGTGGTTAACCAACGACCTTGTTAAATTTGATGACTCTGACTGAAACTAACGATGCCATAGATTGAACGGATTCAGAGCTCTGTGGCACAGTAATTTTACAGGAGTGGAGCAGCCGAGATCCCGAGAGAGGTAGTGCTGGAGGAAGAGTATTTTTCACAATGTGGCCATTTTTGTGATAAGTGGGGAACCATTCAAGGAGTGGAGCAGCACAGACCGCGTCATTGTCTGTAAGTTTAAACAAAATGCGTTCTCTTGATTAAAACCAGCTTGGTCAGTTAATTTATGTAACAGTACCCAAACTTTTACAGTATAGCTTAGTGAAAATGCAAGTTGCAAATACAACTCTATAGGCACCACATATGCTTTTAAAGTTTTTTCTATGCCTTTGTTCATCTAAATTCTAATATTCATAGGCGACTACAACTCCTGCCGAGGCACAGTTCTCCATTCCCATCACCCCAAGGCTCATTGTGTTAAGTAAAACTCTAATTAAATAAAAGTAGTCTTTTGAAGATAAATACAATTAAGTGGACATAGAAAATACAATCAGGCAACTCTTGTGCCAGCACTTCTTTCCAAATGAAGTACCATTTCAAAGATGTCATGGGGCCCTTTTCAATTCCCCACAGGACAAAAGTGACTAGGGACTGCAGAAATTACTATATTGCCATTTAATTTTTGTTTTATGTTTGATTATTGCAAGAGACATGGTGTGGTCTGCGAACAAGTGGATGCTGTCTATAGAAGGCAGTGTTGTAATCCCACATTCACCTCCCATGCCATTTCCCAACTGCCTTGGCTGTCTTGTTTGCCAGTTTCTATGTGTTTAATACTGAATATCAGGTGGACGTAGCCACAGCGCTGACGTTTGTTCAGAGGTATTGCTCACAATACATATTGTACAACACATGTCTTTCTTTCACATTTACTTTACCTGCATTTCTTCTTTAAAAGTTTGCTTGTGGCATTGATCCAGTGAAATCACCAAACTTGCATGTAGGTTGCATTTTTTTGATTATGAGGGCTTTCTCCTTAAGCATTTAAAACCAGTTAGGTTAACATGTCCACATTAGTAGGGTCATATAACATTCTAACTATTAAAACTACAAAAATTGGGGAAAATGTCAAACAGCCAGGTGATTCTAAATAATAACTTCCATTATCATTTCTGTAAGGTTCCTTAACAGGATTAATCCTGACTCCAGCAAGAGCAGTGGCAAGGTCCACACAAGCCAGAAAAGTGGAAGAAATGTAAAGCAGAAAATATCATATATGAACCCACGTGTCATTTCCTTCATCAGGGACTTCACCAAGTTTGACTGGCAAACTAACTAGCTGGAGGTGAGGTTCTGATAATAACGTGGCCCTTAAAGAGTTCCCTCTAGTGGTATTTATCCATGAAGATAGGTTTTTATTTATCCAAGTTTGAGATATTAGTCTCAATAATATCTCTTAAATCTACTTTCACTGTGTCCCTGCTACTTTGGATAATCCAGCCAGAACACACCTGAGACAATTATCATTGGAACTACTTTCCACTGAAGAAATAGCCCTTATCCTAATTGTTGACAGTGAGAAATTAAAAAATGTTTATGGCACTAGCAGCACAAATTAAATTCCGTTCACCTTTATTGTATTGGTGTAGAGGTAGAAATCTCAGAGATCAATGTTCAGATCCTAGACAATTAAAATTCTAACTATCGGCATGGCTACAGACAAATTTTCACCACAGTCTACAATAACACTATATTGTGTGGTAGGATATCATTAGAGGAGAGTGATGTATAAAATTCATTTTTAATTAAATTTAGTCCTAATTTTGTGTTACTTTTTTCATTCATTTATTATTTTCTGTATTTATTCTTTTATTTATTTTTATTATTATTAACTATTATTTATTTATTCTTTTATTTATTTATGCGTTCATCAGAGTTTTCAAAGAAAATGGTGGCAAGTAGCAATGTACTTTCCAAATGCACTCTCATTGTGCATGACGTTTTCCTGTGCTTTATCATTGCATGTGTTAGTTTATAGTGTTATTACCCACTTTCCATCAGCATAAGGTACATTTCACATTATTTGTTAGATAATTTGCAATTAAATACAATACTTATTTAATTTAAATATACTTTAAGGTATAGAATGTATTGTTTTCAGAGGTTTTATTGCTCAATCGTTAGTTAGTTGAACCTGCTAGCTTTCGCCCTGTTTTCAGAGTCTCTGTGTAATAGCTAACGAATCAAGTTTAATGAACTAATATGTCACAATTAGAACTGTACATGCCTAGTTATTCAGGGTCATTCTCTTGTTTGGACGGTGGTTTATATTTAAGTTTTTTATTATTAATATTTTTATTTCATGTCCTTATCAGCTCAACTAGTTTCCTATCACAAAATGGTTTCAAAGAAAAAAGGGATATAGAGGTATATGTAGAACTTTTATTATATTACAAGTGTATGAAAATACAAATGAACCTGTTCTGTTATTGTCTCACACTATATTGTGTCCTCCAGTTCGAGTTGACATTTCAATTATTTTATGCCTCTCCCCCACGGTATATAGGCTGAGAGAGAGAGAGAGTACAGAGTAGAGTTGCTTTTAGTAGCATGTCATAACAACAAGCTTCATGCTTTATTACTGCTTTTAATCTCTCTATAAATGACAACAATCTCATTTCTGAACATAGATCTATTCTTGTAACTTTTTTCATTTTAATTCCTAAAATTAAAGTGCACCTATTATGGTTTTTCAAATATTACCTTTCATGTAGTGTGTTATAGATCTGTTTGTGCATGTAAAATATCTGCAAAGTTTCAAAAATCAAAGTGCACAACAAACAGAGTTATTGACTCCCAAAAGAAGGAACCGATTCTGAACAGCTGAAACGAGTAGTCAATAATTCCAGATTTACTTCCTGTACTAACTGACATAGGTTTGTAACAAAAAGCCCGCCTCTGGTCTTCATTGGCTGCTCGCAAACAGATGGAGCTGGAACTCATTATGGTAGTGGGCGTTTCCATTTGAAACACGCTGACAGCAGTAGACCAATGACAACAGACTGGGTCATTTGACCAATCAGAGCAGAGTATGCTCTCTGAAAGGAGGAGATTAGAATGAATCCTTTAAAATGGATCATTGAACGAGTCGTTTGTGACACTGGTGAAAAAAGGTAATGCTGCAATTTAAATTATGAGCACATTAAAGTGTTTTTTGACCTTGGATGCATGTAAATCTATTGTATGAGACCTTTAAAACAAAATTAGGCATGTTTTAAAACCATAATAGGTGTGCTTAAAAAAATCACTATCAGCAGGGTTTATGATATTTACTACATTAAGAAGAACATTTCACATTTACATGAAATTCAAGACTGGAATCACCAAATGCAAATGTTTAGGGGTGGGCGATATGACTACAATCTTATTTCACAATAACAATACTTTTCTCAGGTAGGTCTCTCCGTAGTATTCAAGTAAGAAATACTATGGAAATTAAATCTAAAATAAATTAGACTTTATGACACACACTGATTCTTATTAAATTGACTGAAGTTATTCAGTCCAAGGAGTGAGTGATTTTCTCTCACTTGTTGATTGATTAACATTAATTACACAGACAGCAGCAGGTTTATTAGACTGCTGTCACATTAAGACCTAATACACAGATCTAATATATTGACACACCTCCAATTTTTCCCCCAACTGTTTACATTCACTTAGGACATAACTGACTGTGTTTGCAAGCTTACTCAGCCAGACCTGCATTTTGATATGACGTGTGTGTATTTATTTGACTGTCCAAGCGTAATAAGCCACTACCCAGCAAAAACAATCACGGTCAGGCCAGCCTCCACTTTGAAAAGCACGGTCAATCTAGCCGCCACGTTATTTAGTGATTCGGGTATATACTGGGGCATTACGGTAATTCCGTCTGAGAACTAATCTGAAAACAAGTGATCTTCCAGCAAACGCGATTTCACATTCATTTATTCAGTCAGTCTGTCTGTCAAATCAATCAATCAATCTATCTATCTATCTATCTATCTATCTATCTATATTTGTCTATGAATTCAGATTGATATTCAGATTTATATTAAAAAGAAACTACCAAACTACTTGTTTCCACAAACTAGTTTAAATTCAGCTCAGAATAATATTACACTTTCTCGTTTATTAAATTGAATATGCTATTGTTTCTTTTATACACATGAACCTGTTTAAGCATATATGATAGATAAACACAAAATGATATATACAGTATATGACCAGAGATGTAATCATATGTTACTTGTGTATATTTTCATATGCATATTATTGTTCCCTACTTGAGATTGTAAATTGAGATTGTTAAATAAAATAAATAAATAAGTAAAAATTCTGGACTGTCTGATGTTGAATGACAAAATAAGAACCCTCAAAAACTTGTATATGTGTTGTTATGTCTATACATTTAGACAACCATAAAGGAGGAAAACTCCTCGATTCCACAGACCAATTTCACATCAGAATGATAGTACACCTTCTCACAGTGTCACTCACACCATTTCAGGACTATCTGATGTTGGATTACAAAATAAAAGCCCTCCAATTCTCATATATACACTGTTTTGTCTATACATTCTGACACATCAAATACAGCAGGATGGCAGTAGCTGTGGGTTCATTGTCATCATGATACATGAAGTAATGTAATAACTAGCTCACTTTTGTCTTCTGCAAATTAAGTCAATGTTTGTGTTTAAATCGTTTTCAAAACTGTAAGGTACTAAATGAGTGAATAAGAAATATTTGGATATTGTAGTTGGGACTGCTGCCCAGAGTCTGATACAGTACACATGATGTTTTGAATATTTATGTTTGTTTAGATGGCAAGAGCAGTAATGAAGTCCTTACCAGCTGTTCCAGTTGCACATTTTGGAACATCCAAAAAGGACATGGCCCATGAACAAAAAATGATGGCTCTTCAGATACTGCAAGCATCAGGTTTGTAAAGGAAGTGCTTGTCTGTGGTGTGGAGGAATACTAACTAAAATGTCGCTTTGCAAATCTGACTCAAGTCAGAATTCAAATACAAAAGACAGTAGTCAAGTGTAAGGTAAAACAGTTGTAGAAAAAATATTTTGTTGAATAAAACTTCACGGATGTTACAAATTGAAAAAAAGAATATTTACTGAAGCTTCAGAGGAAAACAGACGGTTATAATAAGCATACAGTACATATAATAAGCAACAGTGCAGTGAAGAGAGAGTTCATACCACTTATGGAATCAACAGTTTAATGTCTTACAGAAACTGAGGAAATTAATCAAGAAACAAACAAACAAAAATGTTAGGGAAAAAAGAATCTTAACAATTACGTAATACATTTTCATCTACCCAGGCTTTACTAAGCCAAAAATGTAAAAGCCTGTACACAGTCTAGGTGAAAGCAAGATAAAACATACAAATATAGTTTAAAAAAAGGGGGGTCATAGAAAGTAGTAAGGGCTGTGAAGCTATGGTTTCCAGTGATTTTACTACAACAAATGGGCATTTTTAGCCATGATACAGGGCAGCTTATTGCTTTTATAAAATGGTTACTATATATAGCTGGAAAGATTTAATAAAATAAACAAGATGGCAATGAAAATTTTATTATTTTTTGATAACAAATAATAATGTCATTCTTCAGCAATGTTTAGTGGAATGATTGCCAGGCAACACAAAGATGCAAAAACACACAACAGACAGCAGCACAGAAATACTGATGTAATTAGGTTACAGGTGTGTGTTTATAGAGTATTTTGCAATGGCTTCTAATACAGCACAGCCAATCATAAGCAGACAGTAACAAATTATTTTACAAATATAAATGACATATACAGAGCAGACAAGGAATACCAATCACTAGTAACACATGGTAACACAACTCTGAAGTAAACAACTCAGGGAAATAATAACGACATGTTCCAGATGACTGTGCAGAGGCCTGAAGGGATGGAAGTATGAGATCAGCAATGAGATATAAACAGCAAACACACATATATAGAGTGACCTGAAGGGGATCACAACAATGAAGGGAATGTTAATGGACTGTATTTGATGACTTACACACATTTTTATTGTCACGTCAATGTCACTGGAACGATTGCAGCCTTTGCAGTACGTAATGTTGGTATTGTAAGCTTGTTCACGTAAACAAGGACAGGGGCTGAAGGTGTTACTTTGGCCTACACTGCATTTAACAATAAACAGCTTATGTTGCTGTTACCAATTTATTTTTGTTATGCTTATTTTTAGTGATCGACGAAGCCAATAATTGTACCATGTGTTCAATGACAAAGCCTATAGATCTGGCCGTGCTGTGACAAATTGGGTGAAAGAAACAATAATCCAGTACAATAAACGAGAAAATGTAATATTATTCTGAAGTGAGATTAATCTAGTCTGTGGAAACAAGTAGTTTGGTAGTTTCCTTTTAATATAAATCTGAATAACAATCTGAATTCATAGACAAAACTGTATAGACAGGTAGAACGATAGATAGATAGATAGATAGAAAGATAGATAGATAGATAGATTGATAGATAAATTTGACAGACAGACTGACTGAATATATGAATGTGTAATCGCGTCCACAGGAAGATCATGTGTTTTCGGATTAGTTCTCAAACAGAATTACCGTAATGGCCAGTATATGCTTGAACCACAAAATAACCTGGCGGCCAGACTGACCGTGCTTTTCAAAGTGGAGGCTGGCCTGACCGCGGTTAAAAACCGTACGTTCTGATGACGCCATCAGTCAGTCTATTTTCGTCAACGTGAAATTACTTTATCCTCTTGAGACCCCGCCCATTGACTTATGTCCTCTGTACTGGACTTTTTGTTTTCATGCATGTCCTTTGACTTTTTTGGTATCATGATATCACATGGTATCATGAAATATGTAAACTGGCTAAAGAATGCAAAGTTAGTACTTTTGATTTTGACAAATTGTATAGACAAACAGTGCCCTCCACTAATATAGGCACCCTTGGTAAATATGATAAAAGAAGGCTGTGAAAAATTGTCTTTATTGTTTAAACTTTTGATATTTTGTTTTAAAAAAATTCAGAAAAATACTCTGCTCTCATGGATATCAAACTATTGCAAACAAAACACAGGTTTATAAAAATAAACTTTGTTAAATATAGGTGTGTGACAATTATTGGCACCCCTATGAATATGAGAAAAATATATTTGAAGTATATTCCCATTGATATTTTTAATTTTTTAAATACACCTGGGTGACTAGGAACAGGAAAATGTTCAACCATGACTTCCTGTTTCACAGGATTATAAATATGAGGTAACACATAGGCCAAATTCCCTTAGTCATTCATAACAATGGGTAAGACCAAGGAATGTAGCTGTGATGTGCAAAAGGTTGTTGAGCTTCACAAAGTTGGAAGTGGCTGTAAGAATATAGCACAAGCATTGAAAATGCCAATTCCACCATCAGGGCAATAATTAAGAAGTTCCAGTCAACTGGAAATGTTATGAATCAACCTGGAATTGGACGTGCGCCTATATTGTCTCAACACACTGTGAAGAGGATGGTTCGAGTGGCCAAAAAATTTTGTCTGCAAATTGTTTGAATTCCATGAGAGCAGAGTATTTTTGTGAATCTTTTTAACAAAAGATCAAAAAGTTAAAAATAAAGACAATTTTTCACAGCCTTCTTTCCTCATATTTACCAAGGGTGTCAATATTAGTGGAGGGCACTGTATAATGACTATTTGTTCCATTGTAATAGAAAATATACTATCATCCTTGCAATAACAAGCAAGAGAAACAATCCAGAATGATAACTTGTTTTTGTTTTGTTTAAATTGAATTTATTCTTGGATTAATTTCACTCTACAGCCATAATCTGTTCATTTTTTATTTTCTTAGTTAGGCTGTCCTTTCAAAATAAATGGTCCTGTGGTCCACTAATAAAAGTCTAAATTTAAATAGAACAGACCATATTCGTCACAACGACCTGCCAAATACCGTTCCAGCCCTTTTTTTAAGCGAGCGACATGATTATAGTCACCAAAATCAACGTCTTATTTTTTTATGGAATGTTCTAGTGTTTATTATAAATGATTTATATACATATTTAAAAAGGTATGTCCTCATAATCTTTAAATAAAAACATTAGCGTGCCCTCCCCCTCACAATGATTCTTCTCGGATGATTTGTACGTTGGCCCGTCATAAAAAAGGGGCTGCGGCCGAAATTGCGCACTACCCTACTACATAGTAGGTGACAAGCAGTGCACAAGAGGTATGACTGGTGCGAACAAGCTCAGAAAAAAATCTCTTTTTAAGTATTAAACCTTGGTTAAACAGGACTTGTTTAACAATACAATAAATTGTTAATTTGTTGAATGTTTAAAAAAGAAAACAGTTGTCACAGAGTTTGAAAACTTTTTTGTGATCTCCATCATGCCTTAGCTGGCCAAGCTAACGGTAACGAATTTACCTCAACCTGTTAACCACATTACATTACTAATTCAGTTAACTTTCCTGGTGTGCATTTTGCCATTAGTGCGGTTGCTATAAAAATATTTTTAAAAATAAACTTCAACTGTACTCTTAAAATTTTTATTTTGCTCTTAGGTTTTTGTAATTAGTAGCACACTTGCTCCTTAAAAAAAAATTGCAAGCATAGTATCTACTCTAATGTGTAGTTAATTTCTGTAAAACTAAAATAGGCCTACACTTTTCATTTTCAGCAGCAGGACCACAGACAGGCTCCACAGCAGCAACAACATGGTGACAGTGATGATGGGACAGTTCTGCCGTTTGAAGAATAAGGCTTTTTTCTTCTTCTTCTTTGCTTGCATTAATTTATTAATATATATGCTTAATTATTTATGAATTGATAATATTTATGGAGTTAATTTTTTGTTCAACATTATTTTTTTTTCATTTATTGATTTAGCTTAATGGTATTAGCTTAGTATGTTCAGAAAAGAAATGACAAAATGCTGATGAATAAATGCTATAAATGTGTTGCTGATTGTTGCTTGATGTTAATTGAAGCACAGGTGTCTTATGAGTACATTTTGACATGATGGGTCGAATAGAAATTCCACAACAAATATCATTATGATTGCATTGTTTTAATTGCTTCCATCAAAACCAATACAATTTCCATTAAAAACATTTTAATTTGAAGGCAGGGAATGAAAGTCTGTCCTATAAGGGTTTCAAAGTGAACAAATTCGCTTGCTGTCCATAAAGAATGGCTCGAGAATCACATATCCACCCTGACCAAAGGAGTGAGATATGTTAGAAATAAAGGAGTTGAGGCTGACAAATTGTCATGGGAGACAGGTAAGCAGCCGCTCATATATTATTGAGTTGTGATTGAAAAGATTAAATGATTAGACTCCTGGCCATGGTCATTGGGACGTACTCGCTACGTTGCTACGTAAGTACATTGCTACTTTCCGCCATTTTCTTTGAAAACTCTGAACTCTATCGCTAAGTTAGACCTGACACTTATATGTGAGCTCTCAGTGATGCACTGTAGCTATGCAAGGACCACCTCCTCATTTATATGTTGCACACGGAAAAGTAAAAATAAATAAATGTATAAATAAATAAATATGGAAATAAATAGTACATGCAGGAATAAATCAATATAAAAATAAATGGGGAAAACAATATTATAAAAATAAATACAGAAAATAATAAAAGAAGGGAAAAAGTCATAAAAAAAATAAATTTAGGATGAAATTTAATTAGAAATTAATTATATTTATTTTATTAAGTCATTTACTCCTTTATTTATTTTCCTACTATTACATTTAGGGTGAAATCAGATAAAATGGGCCAGATAAGGTTGGAGTGTCATAGCTCTTTAAGTTTTTACAGCCAATCTTACATTGTTGCTACAACACTATTTTATTTAATTGTTATATGTCAACAATAGTTTTGATTGGTCTAAGGTTAAAGTGGACAGTGCAGAGTGTTATGTGAAGCATGTCAGAGAAATTGTATGGTAAGTGAGAATGGCATAGTAAATTTCATTCCTCACTAATAAGGGTGATAAAGCAATTATAAGTAAGCTTATTAATGAAGCAAAAAGTTTGTGAACAATGTTTTGATGGGCTCTTTCAAATAAAATGTTTAAATTTAAAAAGAAACTTTGATTTTTGTGAGGACAAAAAAGTCATTTTAGGTAGTGGCCCATTTTAGCTTAACCAGCTAGCTAAAATGGGCCACAATTTTCAGCTAAAATGGGCCGCACACACACTCTTACACAGACATTACACAGAAATTGAGGGTGAAAAATAGGTTCATAGGCTTAGAAATATATCCATACAAAAAATTTTTTAATATTTTGTGTTGCAGACAGTATGGCAGGAGGACAGGCAAAGAAAGGAAAAGGGGAGAGAAGAAGAGA
This sequence comes from Ictalurus furcatus, assembly GCF_023375685.1. Lineage (NCBI taxonomy): Eukaryota > Metazoa > Chordata > Actinopteri > Siluriformes > Ictaluridae > Ictalurus > Ictalurus furcatus. The sequence goes on from NC_071270.1 coordinate 10,638,458, forward strand.
GAAGAGAAAGGGAAAGGAAGATGTCAATACAACCAGTGGAGAAAGGACAGAATGAGGTGTGCCATTAATGAATACCAGTAGATAGTTGAGAGAGGGCAAACACTAAATGTTCGCTTTTGAGCAAGGGCTTGGAACATTCCAAAGACCACTTTGCAAAGGCACATTAGTGGCAAAGTTGCTGGCTCTGGCTATGCATCTGGGAGGACGCAGTACCTGCCAGTGGAATCTGAGAAAGAACTGGCCAATCTTATCAAGCTCCTCTCCAAAAGAGGCTTCCCCTTGCCAAAAGAGATGTCCAGGGAATTTCATTTAATTATGCAAAGGCCAATAATATCAAAGGCTTCTCTGAAGTAAAAGGCACTGCTGGGTATTACTGATTTCAAATTGTTTTAAACAAAATCCAGACCTCAGCATCAGGACACCAAAGGCCCTTTCGGCAGCAAGAGAAGCAGGGCTGAACCCTGGTGTGGTAGGAAAGTGGTTTCAACAGTTTGCAGACCTGCTGGAGGAACTTGCAATCAGAGATATTCCATCACATCTTTGGAATTGCGGTGTATTTGGCCTCCAAGACCAGTTTTCCTCTATGAGTGTGGTTGGGGAGGTGAACCCTGTGTAGAGGTAACTGCTGGGGGAAAAGGAGAGAGCACAACAGTCTTTGCAGCATTCAATGCAGCGGGAACGTTTAGGGTGTGTTGTTGTCAGTGCAACTCATGGTACCACGAGAGCTGTGGAGAAGACAGTGCCATCTGTGATGAAGATGGTTACATCTGCAAAGAGTGCATTTGAACGGAATGCAGGAAAAGATATAACTGGCCTGACTTGGTGCGCTGTTAAGACCTACAGTAGCTACAGGAAATGTTAATGTATTTTGTGTAATTTTTTTTTTTTTTGTCAAAGATGTTCTAATCTTTAACAAAATATTTGACAAATATTTTACACAAGCATACACACACACACAAAGACACAAAGACACCAATACACAGAAACACACACCTATACAACATGAACAGTTTATTTTTAAATGCATTTTTCAATTAAATATTCATTCAATTTTCTATTAAATGAAATATATTTACGGTGTTGTTGCTATGGCACACTGAACACAATAGTGTCAATTTACTGTTAAAATTAAAATGATTTCAGTCTAAATTACCTGTGTTGTTCTCTTTTTATACTGGCCCATTTTAATTTAACAGCTGGCCCAATTTGCCTGAACGTTGTGCCTGGCTCAGGAGGGTACCTGCTGATACTCTAACTCTCATAATTTTAAAACAATTGTACTTTTTCACATTTTTAAAAGAAAATTATATTTAAGAGACCCATGATAATTCATAAAAAAAATATAATTAGTTCTCATGCATAGCTTATTCGATGGTATTATAAATCATTTACCAAAAAGTGGCCCATTTTAGCTGACTTCACCCAATTTATTTATTTATTTTTAATTTATGCAGGTTTGGTCCTCCATATGTGACAAGTTGAAATAAGAAGGTGATATGAAGTGAGGCAATCGTCTAGTCATCGTTTATAAGGAGCTTCCAAAAAAGCCCTAGTCCTTCAGGAGCAAAGATGGGTCGAAGCTCGCCAATCTGCCAACAGATGCCTCAGTGAATAATCAACACTTTGAGAACAACATTCACCAAAGACAAATCGGTAGGATTTTGGGCATTATATAATTGCACAATATAATTTAAAAAAATGAAGGAATCCGGTCAAATCTCGGTGCGTAAAGGGCAAGACCGATGACCATTTCTGAATGCGTGTGATCTCCGATCCCTCAGACGTCACTGTGTTAAAAACCGTCCTGAGTCTGTAATGGATATCCTGACATGTGCTCGGGAATACTTTGGTAAACCTGTCAGTCAACACCATTCACCGCTGCGATTACCGGCGCTCCCTATACGCAGAGTACGAGTGTTCGGGCACCATCTCCGAGGGGGGCACCATCTCTGTTGCTCATTCTTATCATTCTTTATTAATATTAACATAAACGTAATTTACGCAAATATAAATGTATACATGAACATAAATATTTTTTAAAATGCATTTTACGGCATCCGGTCCACCCCCACCTCATGTTTGCGGCTGACTGCAAATGATCATCAGAAAAGAACAATAAAAAAAAAGCCCAAGATGAATCCCGTGCTCACTTTCAGGTATGTTCACAAACCTGTGACATGTTATATTTTTGTCTATTGAAGTTACTGGGTGAGATTAATTAAACATGCCTGATTACTCGCTCTGAGTTTGCATGTTTTGATGTCCACATGTTGTTCAAGAAATTAATTACAGAAAGTGACTGCAGTATTTCTATCGCAAAGAAGTGGCCAAATATTAAAGATTAAGTGGACATTTGAATGAAATGTTTGGTCAGTATTAAACAAGGATTTGAGCTGTAAAGTGTAACAAAAGCAATCACCAGGCCGTTGTCGCCCTCTGCAGGCAACTGATGCAATACATAATGAACATAAGATGATTGTTTTATATTGTGTATATTACATAATGTATTTTAACAGTGTTGTTCAATAAAACCATAAAATTACAACAATACAATTCAAAAGGCACAACGATACAATTCTGTTTAGGGCACCCATTTGGCCAGCAATGGCCCTGGCCGCTGCATCCACAGATGCAAGTGAAGGCTTTACTATGCAAAGCAGAAGCTATACATCAACACTGTCCAGAAGCACCGCTGACTTCTCTGGACTCGGTTTCATCTGAGATGGACAGTAGTACAGTGGAATCGTGTTTTGTGGTCCAACGAGTCAACATTTCAAATAGTTTTTGGACAAAACAGCCGTCGTGTTCTCTGGCCCAAAGAGGAAAAATACGTTCCAAGCTGCTATTAGCGTCAGGTCCAAAAGCGTCTGTCATGATATGGGGTGTGTCAGTGCCCATGGCATGGGTAACTTTCACATCTGTGAGGGAACCATTAATGCACATTTTGGAGCAACATATGCTGCCAAACCTCGTTCTGCCCGGATTACAAGTGCATGGTTGCGTAAGCAGAAAGTGCAGGTGCTAACATGTCCTGCCTGCAGTTCTGACCTGTCTCTGATTGAGGACGTGTGGCGCATTATGAAGTGCAAAATAAGGCAACGAATGCCCCGGGCGCAGCTGAAGAAATGCGTAATGAATGAATGAGGGAAATTCCATTTACTAAACTTAACCAACTGGTTTCTTCAGTGTCGAAACGCTTAATTGCTATTAAAAGAAAAGGTGGTGTGAGGCAGTGGTAAACAGTCAACTGTCCCAAATTATTTGTGTGTTGCAGTCATCAGATTTGAAATGAATGTATATTTTCAAAAATAAATTAAATTCACAAAGTAAAACATCAAATAATGTGTTAATAATGTGTTTTCAATATAGTACAGGGTTAATTGAATGTTAAAATTTTTATTTGTATTTTTTTAATTTATTTATTTGGGTTGTTTTTTTTTCCCATACAGTCCCAACTTTTTCAGAATTGGGGTTGAATTGTATCTTATGTCAGAATAGAGATAATGTATTTGCCTAACAGTGCCTTTTCAACTACAGAGCATCTGTAAAATTCCTTGGCAGAAAAAAAGTCTTACATTTATTAATGCTGATTTATCATCATCACTGGTTTTAAATATGCAATCCTCGTGTTTTTGGATGTTAATATCCATTGATGTAGGGTTGCTAATATTTTAAATGTGTAGAGATGGCAGCTTCTTGTCAGTTATGCACAGTTTAGAAGACATGGAAGATAGATGTTCATGTTATGGAAGACAAACTTCATAGTGTATGTGTGGTAGCCATGGTATGCTCACCCGTTAAGCACAAGAAAAATGTGTATACTTGTTATTGTTCAACAGTTAAGAATAAATAGTTAAATGTATTGTTTGCTGTCTTCCTGTAGTTATTGCTGAAGCTTAAATATGTCAAGAATTTTAAAATGCAGTAAAACTTTATGTTAACAGCAGAATACTGGTAATCTGTAAACTGTTTCATTTAAGTTACATTACTGATACTGTAACTTAAATTCAGTATTAATGTTTCTATTTTATGGTCACAAATTACTACATTTTAAAGTTAAAACACTGCTACTGTAACCACAAATACACTACTTGGAAATTACTGTTTTATTTTACAGTTTAAACACTATTACCCTTAACAAAAAACAAACAAACAAAAGCAGTACTTGGAAATTACTGATCAGAGGGTCATGAGTTCAAATCCCAGCACTACCAAGCTGTGACTGTTGGGCCCTTGAGCAAGGCCCTTAACCCTCAACTGCTCAGTTGTGTAAAAAAAAAAAAAAAAAAAAAATTGTAAAAAAAAAAAATTGTAAAAAAAAAAAAGAGAGAGATAAATGTAAGCCGCCAAGGGCGTCTGCCAAATGCCATAAATGTAAATGTAATGTAGTTACATGGTTTCTACTGTAAATAAAAGCCGTAAAAATACACTAATTTCTTCTACGGTTAGTTACGTGACAGTTGTTGCCAGTTAATTAGTTTCTTATAGTGTATGCTACACTCTTGAGTTCACTTACCAGACAAATAATATATTTACATAATATAAGTTTAAAAACAGTAAGGAGACATTAAACAACAACAACAACAACAACAACTCACACCATTTATTTCTCCAGCTCTGAATGCACATCCTAATTTGATTGATCACTTGTTTTGCTGTTTACTTCCAAACGAGATACAATAACAAACACAAAACGGACGAAAGGTACATTTTTACCTTGAGGTGCCATTAAGCTCAGCTGAACCCGCAGAATAAGGAGGGCGCAGTCCCTTAAAGTGAGTCTGACACAGCTCTTCATCGCTCTCTTCCTCTTTCACTCTGCTCACGCGCTCTTGCAACTCTCTCATTCAATGCTCGGGTATGACGTAAGAAAATGATGTTTACCCATGTTTCAATTCCGGCTAGAACGAACTGATCAGAAAATAAATCAGTTCCATATCCGACGTGAGGACTACTAGGTCTGGCGCGCAGAGGCTTCAAATGAATCACAGCGAGCCGTTTTGTGCTAGCGACTCCGCCTTCATTTAGTTCCGTCACTGACGAGTTTCAGAAGGTTGGAGAAATAAAGGACAGTCTGTTAGTTTTCTGTTTGGATAGTCGTAAGTATTTTGGTGCTGTTTGGCTCTACACTCGTACTTAAAATCTATACCGTCTCAATTTCATGAGACCAGACCCTGAGCAAAGTCTATGAAAACATCTTAGTACAAATCATTTCTCTTTGACATCGTTAATTTGTTTTCATCACATTTGGCATTGTTTGACAGGTGAAAACGATTTCTTTTATGGCTGAGTATAGCCAGTGAAGCTGGAGTTCATGGAGATGCACATGGGGCACCTCAGCACACTGACAGCTCCTGGAGCATCAATAATAGCATGTGCATCCAAGGTCTGGAAAGGATCACAAAATGAGTCAAAAATCTTCATCCATCACGAGGCATCTCATCAGGGCCAAGACAAGAGGGATGCACACTTGAGCAAGAGAGAACCCTTCCAGTGCAAAAACTACAACTTTGCCTCAAGAGTCTGTGTTCCTGCTACGTTATGACTCCATTATACTGGTATAGGGCTGCAACTATTTTTTTTTTTTTCTAATCTAATAATTGGAAAATTTTTGTAATTTAATGATCTGATATTATGGGATAATTTAATAATCCAATGATTACCTGTTCCAATTACAGTAATAAATAAAAATAAATCATGAAAAGAAAATTGACATAAGATTTAATTGTGTTTCTTTCATCTAAACCAGTGGTTCTCAAAGTGGGGTCTGGGTACCCTGAGGGATCCATGAAGCAAAGGGAAGGGATCGGGAATTATTATGATTATTTTTTTTTTTTTTTTAGTGTTACAGTAGACATGAACTGAACATTATTATTATTAGTGGTAGTAGTAGTAGTAGTTATTATTATATTTATTATTGATGTCTTATAATTATTAGCCTATTTGACTGGTGACATCTAAACTCTCAATAACTCAAAAGCAAATAGGCCTATAAATAATTTCATGTTGGGCCTTATGTGTTCTGTTGGCAGGAAATGTCAGGAATAAAAAAGCTCTATGGCTGCAATTAACAGCCAAAATAGCATTGTGCAAATTTAAATAATGAGTCTAATATTAAAATCCTTTGAGTATGTTTGATGGGGTGATCTAAAGGGTAATAAATCAGCAAACTACACTTTAATTTACAGCTAAACATAACATCCTGCATTAAACTATTCAGCTAGTGTTGTATGTTTTCTACTTTCACTGAATCATCATAAAAGTATAAAGATTTGTAATGATTATGTAATAATAGCATCAGCTAGTATAGTGTATAATTCATTTTGATGTGTTTTCCTTTTAAATGTCTGCATATAACCAATGTACTTCTCTGAATGGCATCTTTGTGTTGCATAGACTGATTTTAGACTCCTGCATCAGGTGGTGAGGCCTGGCTCCAACACTTCCTCACCACTAACCCTTAACACAGATGCACCTCAAGGATGGGTGCAGAGCCCACTCCTCTACTCACTGTACAACTATGACTGTGTGGCCACAACTAACTCCAACATTATTGTCAAGTTTGTAGACCACACCACTATTATAGGCCTGACCTCCAACAACAAAGAGGAGGCCTACAGGGAAGAGGTCAAAACCCTAGTACTGTAGTGCCAGGAATACTACCTCTCTCTGAATGTGGACAAAACAAAAGAAATGATTGTGGACTATAGGAAACAGGCAAGATCACACACACACAGCACTCACCATAAATGGAGCTGCAGTAGAGAGGGTTAGCAGCATCAAATTCCTCTGTGTTCAAATCACCAAGGACCTCACCTGGTCAGAGCACACCAGAGTGCTTGGAAAGAAAGCTCATGAATGCATCTTCAACCTCAGATGACTTAAAAGTTTCTGACTGAATCCTCAGGTTGTTTTACACCTGCACTATTGAGAGCATCGTGACTGATAACATCACCTGTTGGTTTGGGAACTGCACTGCTCTTGACCGCAAAACCAGCTCAGCATATAGTGTGCACTGCCCAGGGCATCACTAGAGGTGAACTTCCCTCCATCCTGGACATCTATGCCACACAGTGCCTGAGGAGGGGCCTGAAGATCATAAATGTCCCCAGCCACCCAAACCACTACCTGCTCAAGCTATCGGCAGAAGATACCCCAGCAACATTACGTGCACAAACACAAGGTGACAGGCTATGAAGTGTGAAAGATGTCGTTTTCCCCTATTACTGTTTCTTAACATCTTATTTGAATAATTTTCAGTGGAACTGTTATAAAGGTATTTTATGGGGACACATCTGCAATTCTCCAGCTGTTATTCTTGGAGATTTTTTGGCCACTCAACCATCCTCTTCGCAGTGCATTGAGACAATATAGACACATGTTCAATTCCAGTTGACTGGAACTTCTTAATTATTGCCCTGATGGTGGAAATGGGCATTTTCAATGCTTGTGATATTTTCAATCTTTTAACAACCTTTTGCCGCAAATCACAGCTATATTCCTTGGTTTCACCCATTGTTATGAATGTCTAAGGGAATTTGGCCTATGTGTTACCTCATATTTATACCCCTGTGGAACAGGAAGTCGTTGTTGAACAGTTTCCTGTTCCTAGTCACCCAAAAAATGTTAAATATCAATGGGAATATACTTCAAATATATTTTTCTCCTATGAATTCATAGGGATGCCAATAATTGTTGCACACCTATATTTAACAAGGATAATTTATTTAGATAAACCTGTGTTGTGTTTGCAGTTGTTTGATAATTCGTGGAACAAAAGATCAAAAGCTTAAACAATAAAGACAATTTTTCACAGCTTTCTTTGCTCATATTTAGAAAGGGTGCCAAAATTAGTAGAGGGAACTCTATATATTAGTGCAGATCACATAGTGACTACCTAGTATATTTCCTTAACATCCCTCTAAAATGAATTCCTGGCTATGGGACTGTATCCGAGTACACCTTGTAAATTTTTAATTTCTTGATTGGGCATGGATAAAAGTCAGAGGAGTTTTTATAACATATTTCAGTTGATGTTTTCCTCTCTTCATGGAATCTCATCAGCTCCTCTTGAAGCTAAGATTTTATAGTTGAATAATGTTCCCGCCTCTAATCTGGACTCCTTTGCTCCCTTGAAGTCATGCAATGTGACTGTTGCTCGTTCTGCTCCTTGGTATAATGACAACCCACGCTCTATGAAGGCAGCTTGTCGTAAAATATAGCGCACGTGGCATGACTCTGACTTGAGTGTATTTTTTCAAGCTTGGAAAGACAGCTTGGGAGAATATAGAGCTGCAATTGAGTCTACAAAATCTGCCTATTTTTCTCAGATTATTGAGAATAATCAAAATCCCAGGCATCTATTCCGTACTATAAACAAACTCTTCAAAGTTTATGTTGGCACCTCTTTGCCTGTTTCAAATCAGTTATGTAATAAGTTTCTTCATTTTTTTAGTTCTAAAATTGACAGTGTTTATAACCTAATTCTTGCTACACCTGTTTCCTCTTCAACACTGTGCTTGCCTAATTTCTCTGGCACATCTTTCACAAATTTTTCTCAAATTGACTCAGAGTTTCTTACTACAGAGGTATCACGTATGAAAGCCATCACTTGCATGCTTGATCCCCTCCCTACAAGCTTATTTAAATCTTGTTTTAATTCTTTGTGCCCAATTGTGCTCAGCATTATTAATGACTCTCTGCGCACTGATGTTGTACCAGCAGCATTGAAAACTGCTGCTGTAACCCCAGTTCCAAAAAAGTATAAAGTTGATTTGGACAATTTAAAAAATTCGTACTATATCAAACCTTCCCTTTTTGGCAAAAATTTTAGAATATGTTGTGACTTTGCAACATTACAATCACCTTACTGTTAATAATCTTTTCGAGTCCCTTCAGTCTGGTTTTCATAAACTTCACAGTACAGAGACAGATTTGGTCAAAGTCATGAATGATCTGTTAATAGCCTCAGATTCTGGTTCTCTTTCCATCCTTATCCTTCTTGATCTTAGTGCTGCTTTTGACACTGTCAATTACAACCTCTTACTCAACCGACTTGAAAATGTCTTTGGTGTTTCTGAGACTATTATAACCTGGTTTAGATCTTATCTCTCTGATCGCCACCAGTTTGTTTTTATGAGTGGTTTCAAGTCTGAGATTGGCTCTGTTCCTACTGGTGTCCCTCAGGGATCAATTTTAGGCCCCTTACTTTTTAGTATTTATATATTTCCTCTTGGATCGCTCTTAAGATCACTCAGGCTTAATTATCACTTCTATGCAGATGATACCCAGATATATTCATTCTAAGCCTGGTCAAAATGTCGATGTTTCTTTTCTCTCACATTGTATTTCTGAGATAAAAACATGGATGACCCAAAACCTTTTGTGTCTTAATAGTTATAAGACTGAGGTTTTGCTTATTGGCTCTTCTCATCTGATTCGTAAAGATGGGTCACTAATGTTGACGGTAGACAGCTCTGCTTTGGAATTCCAAACTAAATTATACTAAATTACTAAGTCATATTTGATTCGAGTTTGTCTTTTGACACACACGTACAATCTACTGTCAAGAATTCCTTTTTTCATCTCAGAATTATCGCTAGACTTCGTCCTATGCTATCTTCTCCTGTGACTGAAAGGCTTATTAGCACTTTTTTATTTTCTCGTATTCATTACTGCAATGCACTTCTTCCTGGTGTTCCTAAAGCCACACTAAATAAATTGCAATGTGTGCAAAATTCTGCTGCTAGTATCCTGACTAGTGTCAGGAGAAATGAACACATCAATCCAATACTGAAGTCCTTGCACTGGCTCCCGTTCAGGTTTTGCGTTGATTTTAAAATCCTTATGCTCACATATAAGGCACTGCATGGTCTGGCCTTTAATACCTGGTCTGGTTAATAAAGCAGCGTCTTGTTAGAATTAATGAACAGTGCATTTCAAGGAAATCCTGATAAGGCTATGATATAGTGGTTACTTGTTTAGGCAGGAATTACCACACCGTAATGCTGTTTTCATGATTAATTCGTGCACAAAATGTTCCTTAAAAGTGCTCTACAAAGGAAATTTTGCCAGCAAAAAGTTTCATGTTTCGAATAGCCTGAACCGTTAACATTTTTATAAATGGTACAGAGTCAGAAATGTGTCACTCAGAACCCAGATCATATCTTCTGTACTGGATAATAAATTCCCCAATGCTGTCAGTTTCACAGAAAGACCTACAGAAACATTCACCTTTTTTAACCACTCATGCACTGCATTGGCTTTGTGTATGGGACCATTGCCCTGCTAAAGGTGAAGTTTCCCCCCAAGCTTTAGTATTTTTTTTTTTTTAGCAGACTGAAGCTGGCGCTCTTGTAATATACCCCTGTATATATACATCAATTCTTCCTTCAATTTTGACAAGAAGACCAGGTTGACAAAAAGCTCACGAAACGCATCTCCAGGGATGCACCACACATAGCACTTCTCTCATTATTAATCAAATATCTCAATCTTGGTCTCATCACACCAAAAAACCTCACTGGGTCACTCTTGTGCTTTCATTTGGCTCTTCTTGCACAACAGTTTCTTTCTAGCCACCCTCTCATACTGTCATCAATTATGCAGAGCTCTTAAAATGGTTGTCTGGTGCACCTTCACTCCATTCTCATCCACTGTACTCTGTAACTCTTCAGAGGAACTGTTGACCTCACTGTGGTTCCCTCAGTAGTCTCTGTCTTGTTTTTGTGCTGAGTTTTGAGAGTGGGCTTTGGGTGGTGTGATGCAGCTCCCACATCTTCACTATTGATACAACAGTGCTTACTGGGATGTCCAACTTGTTAGATATAATTTTACACCCTATGTTTTTTTAAGTTATGAAATTCTATTGTCTTATCTAAGTTTCTTAGAATGCTTCTTAGTCTTCATTTTCATTCCATTCCTTCAGAGTGACAGTCTCTTCAATGTCAGGCCAACTGAGGTGGTTTTTGTTCAGAACATGGGAGCTTTTTTAATATTTCATAGGTGAAGGCCAATTATTAAGTCAATCGTGTCCTTGTTAATACAATAACTTCGAGACAACAACTTCATCTTGAGCTTCTGGAAACTAGGCGATTAAATACTAATACATGCAGCATTTTTCAGTTTTTGATTTCCTTTGAAAAACACTTGCTGATCAGTAATTCATTTTGACTTTGACTGAAAATTCACTATAAGAGAACATGAGTTTATAATTAAAATACTGAGAGGAATAATATGAGTATCATTTGTTATTCAGACAAATCTGATAAATTCCAGCAGGCTTGAATACTTTTCAAGCCACAGTTTAGTAAGAAGTAAATTTTTTTGCAGCATTGTGGTAATTTTGGCCCAGTCCTCTTGGCAAATCATCTTCAATTCCCCAAGGTTACAAGTATTCCATTAAAGGACTTGCAATTTCAAAAACCTTCATACCTTCATAGAGATTGGCTAGGCTGTTGTCTTGTGGAAACGTCTTCTTGTTGAAATCTTATCCTTAGATTTATTTTCTTAGCCAATGAGACTAAATTCTCCTTTAATACATCTAGGTACATTGCTCAATTCATTTTTCCTTCAGTGACGTCTAATGCCCCAGTACTTTTACAGAGAAGCAGCCCCATATCATCATGCTTCCACCTCTGAATTTTACTGTGGGTATGGTGTTCTTGGGATCATTCTTTCTCTAAACATTACAAGCTGAATTATTGAGAGTTATACTTCTCTTTCATCTGATCAGAGTATATTGTTCCAAAGGAGTTGTGAATTGTCTAAAAGCTTTTAGAAATGCATCTCTGTGCTTGCTTTTTTAACACAGGAATTTTGCGTGGGTTGTAGGAATGGAGATACTTGCAGTGCAGTTCATTGCTTATTGTCCTCTTTATAGCTGTTGTTCCTGCAATTGTTTGATATCTATGAGACCAGAGAGGAATATAGAGTGCCCTCCACTAATATTACCACCCTTGGTAAATATGAGCAAAGAAGGCTGTGAAAAATGGTCTTTATTGTTTAAACTTTTGATCTTTTGTTAAAAAAAAATGCACAAAAATACTCTGCTCTTATGGATATCAAACAATTGCAAACACAACACGGGTTTATCAAAAAAAAGATATCTTTGTTAAATATACATGTGCCGCCATTATTGGCACCCCTATGAATTCATATGAAGTATATTCCCATTGATATTTAACATTATTTGTAGTACACCTGGGTGACTAGGAACAGGAAATTGTTCAACCATGACTTCCTGTTGAGCTTCACAAATTGGGAAGTGGCTATAAGAAAATAGCACAGGCATTGAAAATGCCCATTTCCACCATCAGGGGAATAATTAAGAAATTCCAGTCAACTGGAAATGTTATGAATCTACTTGGAATTGGATGCGTGTCTATATTGTTTCAACACACTGTGAAGAGGATGGTTCGAGTGACCAAAAAATCTCCAAGGATCACAGCTGGAGAATTGCAGAAGTTAGTTGCATCTTGGGGTCAGAAAGCCTCAAAACTACAATCCGAAGCCACCTACATCACCAAAAACAAACTCAAGTGTCTTCAATGTGCCAGACACTACTGGAACTTCAAATGGGATTGGTTCTATGGTCAGGTGAAACCAAAATGGAGCTTTTTTGGCAATAAACATTTAATTAAATTATGTTTGAAGGCATCTTTGCTCTACAGCACCTCCTTGCATGTGCCTAAGACTTTTGCACAGAACCGTATGCATGTGTGTGTGTGTGTGTGTGTGTGTGTGTGTGTGTGTGTGTGTATATATATATATATATATATATATATATATATATATATATATATATATGTGTGTGTGTGTGTGTATGTATGTATGTATGTAAAATCAGGTGCATCTAAAAAAAATTGAATATTGTGGAAAAGTAAAATTTTTTCCAGAATGTAATTCAAAAAGTGGAACTTTCATATATTCTAGATCATTACACATAAAGTGAAATATTTCAAGCCTTTTTTTTGTTTTAATCTTGATTACAGCTTACAGCTCATGGGGGGAAAAATCCAGTATCTATCCCAGTTGTACTCTTGAGACTAGTTTTTATTTTTTATTCTAATAGTCTGCCTTGTGCCATTATTCAATGTAGAAATTGGTGAATTAGATTGTGTTTTATCTGTTGCTATCTAATGCAATTAAAATCTTACTTGACTTTGTTCTGATATCTTGTTCATTTACTGTACATTAAATTACATTTGTAGACTGAATATGAAAACAGTTACTGCAGAATAATCATCAATGCTGATAAACATCAAATCATCAGTGCTGATAAACATCAAACACTGCTTCCATTTAGATAAGACCTCACTCTGGAAAAGTGAGTAAGAAGAGAAAAAATACAACTATTTTAACTTGGCTGAGCACGTTTCCATTAGCACAGAAACTAAAACAGACCAATCTTACTTTAGCATGGGATCAAACCTTACCATCTGTACTGGATTATACACATTCGCAAAATTAAATGCTAACCATGATTCACTAGCTGAAATGGGTGGATGGTTGGCATCTGAAGTAAGTGTGTGTAAGCGTGTGTGCGCGCGTGTGTGTGTCTGTCTCTGTGTGTGTGAGAGAGAGAGAACAGGAAGAAATATAGAAGAAAACTATATGTTTTTTTGCAATTAATCTGTCAGAGACTCTATAGATGCTTATTATGTTGCCAACAATTTTAAGAATTACACAAGGAAACCAGGAGCTGTTTGTCAGATGTACTGTAGTTTAGTTTTGGCTGAGAACCCTCATATAATGCATTAGAAATAAAATAATGACTAAAAGTTTAAAGTTCAGAAGGTGAGTTTTAATTGCATGATACATCTATAGTCACCACACATTTTATTAAGAATACCTGTACACCTGTTCTGGGCAGTTGAACATTAGAAAAAGACCACATGAAAACTGTCCAGTTTTGGTTAGTTACTGTAGCCTCAGATTTCGGTTCTTGGCTGATGGGGGTGAACTTGATGTGGTCTTCTGCTGTCATAGTCCATGTGCCTGAAGTTTTATTGTGTTGTGCATTCTGTGGTATCTGGGGTTTTCTGTTCATCACAGTTGTGCAGAGTGGTAATTAAATTTGTTTGATTGTAGACTTTCTGTCAGCTTGGAACATTCTGGCCATACTCTCATTACCAAAGCATTTCCAATAACAGAAATGCCACCCACTGTACGCTTTTCACACCATTCTGTAAAAAGAGATGGTTGTGCATGAAAATCCAGGGGTATTTCACAATGGCTGTGTGTGAAAAAAACAGCCTGTATGCTTAACAACCATCACAAAGTTGATCACAGTTTTTCCCCACTTTGCTATTTGATGTGAACATTAATTGAAGCTCTGCATGATTTTTTGCATTACGCTGCTACCACATGTTTGGCTGTGTGGATCACATATGTATGGTATATTCCTATCATTTCAGGGAACCAAATGAAAACAAAAATAGCATAATTATTAGTTGGCTGAAAAACCTGGATGCAATCTCTAATTGCATAATGGGCCATGCCCTGCCAGACTTGTAATGTCCCCATTTTCAGTACTTGCTTGTTTGGTACCAAATTCATTACTTAAAGTTCACCATTATGCTCTTATTTCTTACCAACAAATTGATACCAAATGACTGAGTTGATGTACATAATATTTGCCTTTGTTTCTGATTTATTATGCTTTTTTAAAAAATAAATAAATAAATAAAAACCCATGATATACTGCATTATTAACTCTAAAAGTTAATTTAGGAACAACCTTATCTGACACAAATTCTAAATCTGAAACCAGCTTTATCACACTAAGCTCCAGGAAGACTACAGCCATATTATCATCTGTTCCAGGCACTAGAGCTTTTGTTAAATTCCCATTGCATGAACTGTTGATGTAATGACACACCTTGCCAAGATACAACTTACTTTAGCTCTTCTAAAATGGAATGTCCTACACAGTTCACCTAAAAGGTACATATGTATACGTAAAGCTAGAGTCAGCACAAAGCTTCCATTAAGAGAGCCAGTGTAGAGTTAATGTGGAGACTCAAGTGTGATGCCATGTTTTGTGCACAAGAATTCCCCTTATATCTGTTGTAATGTGGTACTCCGTTGTGGGCCTCGGCACAGTCCCCAGAATAGCAGTTCAGCACCATCAACAATGGCAGTATGAAAACTGGGAGCAGTGGCTAAAACTGGTTGTGTTTTTCTCTTATGTATGCTCACAAAACATAAGAAATGTAGAAAGGCTGGCTAAGGATAGCTTGGCTAAAGGAAGCCTGCATATTAACACCACAGCCGGTCTGGTGAAAACCATGGAGGGGGCTGAGGCACACTCTTCATGTCCAGGAATGGCATTAGCTCAAAGCCTTAGTCCAACAATAGTAAGTTACTCACTGGGTTGGGAGGGTTACTTTAAAAATGTATTCCGTTCCAGTTACAAATTACTTCCTAAAAAATGTAATCAGTAACGTAAACCAAAATATCACAACATTAAAATAATGTAATCTGATTACGTTTTGGATTACTTCAAGGTCACAGAGTAAAGACAAAAGCAATATGATCTAAAATTCTTTTATTTAGAGCTTAAAAACATGTTCAATGTTTGGATTTGTTTTAAGAAAATAAATAAATCAATCAATAAACAAAAGATCACTGTCCCTGATGTGGGTGACATTACATCACAAAATATGTGAACATATTCTGGTTTTCCAAAAAAGAGGACACCTTAATTTTTCTTTCGTGTCTTACAGCATTCAAAACAGTGTTACTATGAATGCAGATTTTAATACACTGAAAAAGACACACTATTAGCATCACATAAATACATTCTTTTGAATGTCCATGGAATAAAATAAAATATTAGATGCCACGAGTGTACCTTCTGCCATCACACATTTGAATGGCCATGTAATACGAAACAATGTGATAACATGAAATTAAAAATGACCTTATATGGCCATGGGCATACATTTGAATGTCCATATAATATGAAGCAATGTGATGACATGAAATTGAAAATGACCTTATATGGCCACGGGCATTGTTTCGGCTCAGGACAGCTGTCATTTGCTGATATTGTCAAGCAACTCATTGACACTGTACACAACAGCGCTTCACCTTCGCGCGTTCGCTGAGAGTAGGATAAGGGTTGAGAGGCAGAATTTAGCCAAGAGTTGCTGCAAGTCTTTTATAATTGACCAACTGGTGTGCGAGAAGGCAGGAATTACAGAGAGGGGTTAAAGCAATGCAAACATGCACACACATGATGCAGTATTAGACCATAAGCACATCATAATGAAACTAATGCCGAATCCCAGACATTTTCTCAAATTTAGGCACTTTTTTTAAGGTCAGAAAAAAAGGACATGTCTGGGAAATAGAGGACGTATGGTCAGCCTAACAAAAGCATTACAGAGAACAATTTGTGCTCATTTCTACCAAAGTAACTTTGCGCAAAATTTATTTGCACATGCAGTGTTTCCCACAGGTTGAGAATTTACTTGTGGTGGTGATTGGCGTGGTGTGTGACAGTGCGGGTTCAGTAATAAACTAGTCAAACAAAGGTTTATGAATAAACTATTTATTGCAAACGAATAACTACTCAAAATAAATAACTGTCAACATAAATAACTATTAATAACTACATATTAAAATACATTTTCCATTTTCAAAATATATTAAAGAACAAAACACAGACTCTGATTTTTGATGAACATGTCAAAAGAAATAACTTTCAAAAGAAATAACTATTTACCTTATGGAATACATTTTCAAATGTGCCTATTTGCACAGTTGGCATTGCTTGCTGGAACATTTAATTTTCCTTGGCTTGGAAAAAACTTTTCCAATGCCTGTCTGTAGAGGTAAGATGAGAGAGCGAATTGACAGCAAGGAACGAGAGAGAGAGCGAAAGCAGCAGTGGTCAAGTGAGCTGGACAGCGACTGAAGAGAGTGAGCGGTGGTGAATGAGAGAAATAAAACGTTATTTCCTGATTGTTAACCGTGCGGGAATGGGCCGCATCTTCCTGGTGCTTTTTTTTTTCGTGGGGTTGAAGGTCCACTGGATTGTGCTCATTATGAACTGACAATTGCACGTCTTGAATGAAAAGAAAAATTGGACTTCGGATTTCATCTACCTGGGTATGTCTTAATCTACCTGGGTGGGCTGCCCAAATAGAGCCTATGCATGGGTAACATTGGCATGCACCAGGCGTTTGCTCAATGTGACTCACGACTGGCAAGAGAGAAACAGAACTGTAATCTATCAGCTGTCTACATTGTATTATGTCAAAAGATGAATTTATTTGGTTTTAAATGAAAAAAAAAAAAATTAATCCTGATAGTATTCCCATTTGTTTGTTACAAAATGTACCTGTAATCTGATTACTTTGTTTATTGACATAACAGTAATGGATTACAGTTACCAGTTTTTTGTATCCTGATTATGTAATGCCTTTACATGTATTCTGTTACTCCCCAAGCCTGGTTACTCAGGAGCTGGACATTTGTCTGAAAACCTACCAAGGGTGTGCAGGAACCATGGCAGCCATCATTTGTTCTCCTCACTAAGATGACCACTAACAATGAATACTTTGAAATTATTGCCAAGAGTGAGAACTGGAAGAAGGATGACTGGTAGATGACTGGTAGCCTTCTACAGAATATCAAAATACAACACAATGGAGTATGAGGAACTAAAATAATTAGATCTTGGCTTGTGCTGGAGTCATACCCACTTACATCATGGTATCAGATGAGCCATGTGCTCCAGGCAGGATGAACTGTCAGTTACTTCAGTGGCAGAAAGGACTGTTTCCCACTCAAGCTGTCACATGAGGTTAGACAGGCACTAGGAAGCCTAAACATTTCCACCATGTCCGGTTTGGTGAAAATCAAAAAAGGGGCAGAGACACTTCATGTACAGTGACAGCAAAAGACAGGCAATGTTCCCTGATCACTGGAGCATCTGAGGAGAATTTACCATGTGCCTGCCAAAACTTCAAGAGCAAATCTCAGCCAAAGTACCAGACCTCATGCCTACAGAACTCGCATTCCAGTCTAGCACTGGAAGTCTACACAGTAAGACGTAACTGAGGCCAACATACATGATGCCATACATGCCATAGAAGAAACGCCAGTATCTGGCAGGTATTTGTATTTGGGCAGTAAGGCGCCAGAGGTTGCTATTACATCCCAACATGTAGCATGTAGCACATCCCAACCCACCCTGTGGGGACTCTCCAGTTCACACCACAATCAGTAAAAAAAAAAAATCCTGATTATAAAGTTTTGGGTTTTTTTAAACTAAAAATGTACTGCAAAGTTTCTTCTGACAAGCTTTTCTAGTCTGTTTAGACTAGTTTTTTTGTTTGTTTTATTCCAGTTTATTACTGGAATTACAAATTGGCTTAACATATATATCATACCGCATTAGAGATGGGAAATGATATGGAAAAATGCTAATGTACACCGACCAATATTAAGAGAAATTAATTAAAAACATATTTCCACAATTAACTTGACTGAAATGATAGATAATTTTGGTATTCTGATTGAGTAAACACAGAGTAATGATTTTATTAATTACACTGACTAATCAGGGAACAAATTAATTTAACTTTAATCTAACAGCTCTCAAATGGCGGGCAGATTGAATACTAAAATATAGCTTCTTCCTAACAAAAAATATATATGATTAGGAAAAAGAAAAGGCTAATGGGTGGGAATTTAGCACATGACCAAACTGGGAGAAAATGGGGGAAAAATAGCTTTGGAAATTTTATGTTAAATTTTCAATTTGTTTTTCAATGTTAATTTTTTTTTTAAAATAATAATGAATTTACACGTAAAATAAAACTAGCAATGTTGCTCTTTACTTTTAGAGTCTGCCATTGTTGTCTATAATTCAACCAATATAATTTTGCAATTCTGAATCAGTGTTGATTGCATATTTTTCAGACAACTAACTCAGATATGGAAAAAGTTTATGGAGTATGAAACAATGATTAATCATTACTCTCATTAATATTATTACTGAAGTGAAGATTAAATCTGTGTTGTGAATGGCCAGGAAGAAGACAATTTAAAATCTATTTTAATTAAAATAATAAAGATGAAACATTCTGACATTTTAATAGGGAAATTAAAAACTGATATTATTAAACTCAAAAGTATTATTAATGGCGAAATTAAAGCTGCAGGCAAATTCAGTGACTATTTGCAATTTATCATTTACAGCAAAAAGTTTACATTAAGTGCTGGTGTTTACTGACAATGTATTAATTATTTTAATCACTGAAAGATTTGGGATTCTGAGGATCAAAATGAGAACACTGCCTTCACTGCAGCAGAAACATACTGTATATCATTGTTATGTCAATTTCATATCAATGAACCACAAACTGCATTTGCATTTTTTCCTCCCAATTTCTTCCTGTTTTCTATATACAGTACTGGTCTATGAGTAACTTTGTGTGGAAACACTTAAAATAGGAACCATTGTACTGACAGTCTTTATATTTGACAGTACAGCACGATTAAAAAGACAAAAGAACACTTTAATTAAATATTATTTATAAACAACTGATGGATTAGATGACTTTCCAGTGTTTTTTTAACAGGTTTACACAGTTAAAAAAGGAAGTAAAGGCTTTTTTTTCTTTTTTTCTTTAAAAAAAAAAAGGCTTTTATACCTCCTGTGAAATATTGTATGACAGTTCCAAATGCTTATTAGTAGGTGGTTAACTTAACACAGAGGCTGATTATATACAGTCAGGTCCATAAGTATTTAGACAGCGACACAATTTTCGTTATTTTGCCTCTGTACACCACCGCAATGGATTTGAAATGAAATAATCAAGATGTTATTAAAGTGTAGACTTTCAGATTTAATTCAAGACGTTTAACAAAAATATTGCATTAACTGTTTAGGAATTACAGCCATTTTTTACATAGTCCCTTAATTTTCACAGGCTCAAAAGTAATTGGACAATTGACTGATAAGCAGTTTCACGGCCAGTTGTGGCCTGTTTGCTCATTATTTCATGACAAATTGAGGAGATAAAAGGTCTGCAATTGATTTGCATTTGGTAGCTGTTAATGGGAACTCTAAATATGCGGTCCAAAGAAGTGTCGATGCAAGTGAAGGAGGCCATCATTAGCCTGAAAAAAACTAAACAGACCTATCAGAGACAGCAGAAACTTTAGTAGTGACCAAATTTGGTACGTTCTTAAAAAGAAGGAATCCACTGGCGAGCTCAGCAACACCAAAAGGCCTTGTTGAAGAAAAACTTCTTCACAACATCTAGCCAAGTCAAGAACACTCTGGAGGAGGTAGGCGTATCATTGTCAAAGTCTACAATCAAGAGACGCCTTCATGAATGTAAATACAGATGGTTTACCTCAAGATGCAGTACAGTACAGTTGGATAATGACCCAAAACGTACCGCAAAAGCAACTCAAGAGTTTCTTAAGGCAAAGAAATTAAATACTCTTAAATGTCCGATGACCTAATTAAGCATGCCTTTCAGTTACCAAAGACAACACTGAAGGCACACAAACCCCACAAACAAGCAGCAATTGAAGTCGGTTGCAGTAAAGGCTTGCCAAAGCATCTCAAGGGAGTAAACTCAGCATTTGATGATGTCCACGGGTTCCAGACTTCAGGCAGTCATTGACTGCAGAGGAGCTGCATCCAAGTATTATAAATAATCTTAATATTTATGATTGTTAGTTCATCCAATTACTTTTGAGAATGAGAAAATGGAGGGACTTTTAACAAATGCTTTTGTTATACTCCTTGAATTAAAGCTGAAAGTTTACATTCCATTACATCGTGATTGCTTCATTTCAAATCCATTGTGACCCAAGAGGCAAAACTACAGAGGCAAAACTATGAAACTATGTCACTGTCCAAATACTTATGGATATGACCGTATCTCAAATAACACTGTTATGCGCTATAATGAAGTTCATAAAAGTCAACAAAGTCATTATGATTCCATATTTAACTGCCCCAAATGTCACATAAATGGATCAAATGTGTTCAGTCACATTTTATACCAGCTGCTATGGCGAGAAACAGGATTAATCAATTGGGATGTATTTTTCACAGGTTCTGTTAACCCTACTACCCAGCTAGCTACACTCTGAGCATGGGGATATTGAGGAGACTAATAAAGTCCTTTCCATCAGCCCCTCTATGCTCTGCACTAGTAAGTCACTTTGAATAAAAGCATCTGCCAAATTTCTGTAAAATGTAAATATTAAATCTATAGCTAGAGTAAGTGTTTCTTTACAGTAAACAAACAACATATTCTTCAATAAAACCCAATAAAACCAAAAATTAAGAGTAATTCTTTCCCCAACTTATATTCCCCAAATTATATACACTTACAACATGAAAGACAGCTCATGGTTTAAAGCTCCTGACTGTATTCTCTCCTACAGTTCTGCTGGAGCAGATCCTCAGAGTCCATCAGCCACTGCTGGTACACAGCCACAGGGTTGATGTTCCAGTGTTTGTGGAAGGAGATGGGGCTCTGACGGAGCAGCAGCTCTTTGGGATAATCATTTGGACGAGCCTGTGGACCACAAAATAGACCGTTTATAGAATGGCAGTAGAGTTTATAGCTCTCCACAAATATAGAATCTATTAAAATTATCACCATAAATCTACATAAGCACTTAACTCTCATGTACTGTTGAATGCTTACCAAATGTTCTTGTTAACTATGACCATACTATGATTTTATTTTGAACCAATTAGTAGAAATATAAGCTATATATTTAGAAACAAGCACACAAAATCCTGTTTACATGATCCTACTGATGACTACTTTTTAAATAAATTATATTCATTTGAGAATTTGAAGACATCTTTATCACAATGTTTTGTGTTGAAAAAATAAC
Organism: Ictalurus furcatus; assembly: GCF_023375685.1. NCBI lineage: Eukaryota > Metazoa > Chordata > Actinopteri > Siluriformes > Ictaluridae > Ictalurus > Ictalurus furcatus. Next base: position 10,660,346 of record NC_071270.1, read on the forward strand.
TTTCAATATTAATGATAATGACCATCATGTTTGGTCATTTTGACCTCAACATGAAGGTTAAGAAAATCTGCTAATAAATGTTCAATAAAACAAACCGTGTATGTGTATTACCTGGTGAAACTGTGGGCTGTGTGTGACTGACAAGCCCAGCGTGTTAAGGCACCTTCCCAATACCATGTCATCTGGTGCGTCCGGACTGTAACAGCCACAACCACTGGAGAGGATTTTCAAAACTGCCATTCTACTGAACACCATACTGATAGACAGATTTAAGAAAAAAACACAACAGGAATTATCAGACACACACACAGACAACATAGAAAATTAGAGCATAATTATGGCTGAGCGGAAGTATCAGCTGAGAGAAAATAAACGGCATTAAATGTACTATAGGAAATTAAATGTAGAGGCATACTGATAATGCATACTACAGCATTGGCCACAGAATATACTGTAGCATTCTACACAAGAGCTGTTATACAAACTAAGCATCATCAAACACGTCAAAAACTACATTAAATATTATCTATTCACAAACCACCATTGTTCAATGACAATAAACAAAAGGCACTCATTAACCACCAAGTAAAAAAAAAAAAAAACAGTTAGAGGTTGGTTTTACAGGCTTACCCTCCTCCACCAGTGATATAGCTGTAGCCACCCTTGCTGAGGGTATAGCCATAGCGCTCACCGATACTCACAGCTTCATTAGGGTTGTAACATCGCAAGTGCCGCCGAAGTCTAGGCAGACTGAAAAGCAATCACAACACACGTCACTGCCCAAAGTGTCTGATTTTTATCTCCCAACAAGAGTATAGCAGGCCCCCATTAAAACTGGGACCAAAATACAGTATGAATAGTAAAATGTCTGCACTGCAGCAAAAGCTGATACACAGGTATTCTGAATTAGGATGCCTGATCAGATGACAAAGTTGTGATTGTCTGTTTTTTACCACACAATATCAGTGCTTCACTCTAAGTGCACCTGTTTTTTGTGAGGGACCTGTGTACCTGTAGGCTTCACTTTTGCTCCAGACGTGTTACCTTATCAATGTGTCATCGTCTACAAGGAGCAGCCATGGTGCTTGAGTCACTTCTCCGCTGACAAACCTTCTTAAAATGGCAAAAGTTTTTGCACAATGCCCTGTGAACCAAAGTGCACAATTTATATGAATTGATACAGGGTTGGTAAAATAATGGGAGGTTGGGGTCAGGGGAGCAAAACAGCAAGCAACATATAGCACATATGTAATATAAATGAAGAAGAATAATAGCAGTATCATTACATTAAACCGTGCTATGTGATGACTCCCTTCATTTCCTTGTTTAAAATTAAAATGAGCAATAAAATTCAACATTTTTAGTAAGATTAAGATATCTCTCTACAAAGAGGTGCAAAAACATTGCCTAATTGATTGGCTGTTAGTTTGTCAGGCTTTATGTTCATTATAATCTCCTACAAAACACATCAGATGTATCTTAGTCTCACTCCAAAGGCAATAAAACAGGAAACACAAGAAGTTGACCATAAAAGACAATGACAAAGAAATGACAGAATTAGTAGGCGAAAGAGCATGCAGGGGAAATGGAATGTATTTTTGAATAGAGGCCCAGCATTATGACTATTATGGGCACAAGAGGAAAGGAAGGGATCAGCAGGAGGAGTATAACTTGTACTCTACAGCAGAGAGGTGGGGGAATATGTTGAACATTTTTTCTTCAACAGCCAGTCCACTTTTAATCTGTACACACACACATGCATGCACGCACACACACATATACACACACACACACACACACACACATGCAAAATCAGACCATCCGGAACATGATACATGCAAAAAACAACAACACTGAATACAGTGAATATGAGAGTGAGAGAGAGAGAGAGAGAATTAAAAATCTCTACAGTAAAAATAGTGCTAACCCTAACCCTCATACAACAAAGAATGGGTGTGCCAATACAATCACAACTCACAGGTCAGAAGTTAGCATATCTTATACTGGTATACTGGCTATGGAAGCGGTAACAAGCATGCATTTAATAATGATATGTAAAAGATCAGCAGACATGTGGATAAATTAATAATAAAACATTTGTTTAATAACACATCTGCCAAAAAAAATTAAGAGGGAGAATTTACTGAATTGACATTTATTGACTGAAATTTTAATCAGTATATCTGAATTTTTATTTTTTTTGTCTTTGTAACTTTTAAAAGTCTCTTAACAAAAACAATTTTATCATTGTCTTTTTCTTAAAGTTACAGTAGTCACAGCACAGTGCCTCTATGTAATCAGTGTTACCCTTAGTGGAAACCTGTTCTTCCTTCATCACATTAAGCTAGTCAGCGTTTTCCATCAATCAAACTATGGGGGTCGAAACCTCAGTGTGGCAGCAGGGGTGTGGTCGAACATCAGTAGCAGATGACATCATGATTCTCACCTGTGTCTTATTAGCGCCAGCCTACTTATTTGTGTTTCTTTGTGTTTTCAGTGACTGCCATGAGCCAGAGTGTTAGAGAAACAGGTGGAGTATCTGAGCGTCAAGATGGTGGCCCTGTAGCAAGTCAACCGAACACCAGAAAAGCACTGCCAATACTTTCAGTCGCTGTAGTTCACCGAGGTCATCTGCTCCTTCACCTATGTGCAGCAACTGAAGGACTCCTGTCATCAGTGGTTGCTGTCAGAGGAGCCAGACACAGAACAGATAATAGAGCTGGTGGTACTGGAGCAGTTCATCACTTAACTCTTGCCTGGAACAGCAGAGTGGGTCTAGTGCCACCACCCCACATCCCTGTATGGAGCCATTCTGTTGGCAGAGGATCACCTGGTGGTGGTCCCTGGTCCAGACATCTCACTTTTACCTCTCTCTCTTTCTTTCTCTCTCTCTTTCTCTTCTCTCCCTTCTCCTTCCCCGATTTCAGCTGCCCAGAACTAAAGTGCCAGAGCCCCACAACCTGGGTTTAACCCTGCATTTCCCCCCTCCCTCCTCCGCCTTTCTAAAGGGGAATTTTCTGATATGTTCAGCTTTACTTAGTCACACAAACCTCATAGAGCACCACATTAAAACTCTACCAAGTGTGGGAGGACATGCAACGTCTCATGGACAGAATATTCCGCCTATACAGTGCCTATGCACTGACAGCTGTCCTGAGATCCTTGAGATGGGCAGGACTCACAGTAAACCCAAAGAAGTGTGCAATTAGGCAGGTGAAAGTATGGTATCTGGGCTTCCACTTGGGCCATGGGCAGGTACATCTCCAAATTGATAAGACAGCAGTGATTGTGGCCTGCCTGAGACCCAAGACCAAAAAGGGGGCAAGTTAGTTCTTTGGGCTATTATCATAGGTTTGTGCCTAATTTTTCAGACATCACCAACATGCTGACTAACCTCACTATAAAGGGAACACCACATCCAGTCTAGTGGATGAAGATGTGCAAATGGACTTTTTGGCATGTAAAAGCAGTTTTGTGTGGGGGCCCACTGTTTTATTTTCCTGACTTTTCTCTCCCTTTTGTTCTGCAGACTGACGTGTCAGACAGAGGACTGGAGCCATTTTGTTCCAGTTGGTGGAGGGAGGAGAACACTGTGCTGTACATCAGCTGGAAGTTCTCAGTGAGGGAGAGCAAGTACAGCATGGTCAAGAAAAAGTGTCTGGCCATCAAGTGGCCAGTCCTCACTCTCTGATACTACCTACTGGGGTGCCCTTTACTCTCTGTACCAATCACACCCAACTACAATAGCTCTACCACATGAAGGATGCCAACACTCTGATCACTCGTCGGTATCTGGTGTTTAAGCCATTCAAGTTCGAGAACCAGTTCTTCCGGGTACCCCATTGTGTAGTCCACTAAAACTAGTATAAACTGATGCCTTACTGCAGCCCATTCTAATGTGGCGTTGGAAGGAGAGCCTGCCAGCGTGGACTCTGACAGGTGATCTTAAACTAAATGGATGGCCTCATCCAGGTATGCTGAGTCCTTGAGCTGCTGTTCAAAGACGAACAGGTGGCCAACCTCCATGAGTTTCAAGACCAGGAAGTGTCGTTGAGATTCCCTCTGGGGCCTGGCCAACCCATTACAGCACCACTTTTTTCACAGTCTGGTACACCAGCAGCACACCTGTGTCCACCTTTGCACTTTGATTTTCATTTTTTAATTCTCTTCTTGGATATATTTGCAAGCGAGTTATACCATCCATAACCATTTTCTTCATGTCTATTTCACAAGTACTAATTAACACTGATTCTTTTTGTCAGCATTCTTGATAGAAGGTATAGTATTTTGCAAATGTGTAAAAAGGTTAGTTTGTGGTGCCATGACCAAAGATGACTTCTTTCTATACGAAATAAATGATAATATATTATTGTAGGTACATAAGCTTTCACTAACCACTAGTAGGCACCACCACTTCCTGCATCTTATGGGAAGAAGGCGCTCTAGGATAAAAGCCCCCAAAGGACAGTTTCTCTTTCATGTCTAGCACCCTCTGCAGAAACAACTTGGTGGAAAAGCCAATAGTCTTTGTGTGCACCTGGACCTTATATGCTGCAAGATTAGATTCCACTCAACCAAAATGCATGCATATTTCCTTTCTTATGACACCTGTAAATTTAACCCAACCGTGAGACTACATAGTGAGACTGAGCACATGGGCTTAATTAACTATAGGAAATATAGTTTGTTTTCTATTTCTAGTAAAGTGATTTAATATTTAGTAACCTGAATTTGACCAGATTGTATGCTGTGTACTATGATACAGTATATACAGTATATATAACCCATTATACAAAGGCCTATACAAAGTGCCACTTTGATCTTTGCTTCCCTTTCTCTCCTCACATCTCTGTAAGCTCCTTTGCATGCAATCTTGTACTAACACTGCTAGTTTTCTGTTTGATCTCCACAGAATGCTTAGTTTATCACACTGAGAGCCAATAACGTTCGTAAATGACCCACATTGTTTTGATTCTGTAGTGATTTGGTACATAACATAATAAGCACACCAAGCAACTCTTATTCTACTTCTTAATCCACTCATTTGAAAACTGGGATCAATTAATTGGAGATAGAGCCCCTTATAAATCTATAATGTTCCCAAAGTCCACATGGAAACCGTTCTTTTAAAATTTATTTGATTCACTCCTCCTTTGTGTGTGGATGTGCAGGAATCCCTTTGTTCTCGAGCCAAGCGCAAGCGCGCCCTTGGTTCATGCATGGTCACATACCAATAGCACGCATTCACTGTCCAACATTTGCTTGTAATTTGTGTTTGCGGATTTCAATAAATGTTATTCTATTGAACTGATTGAGTGTTTGCTGTCTCGCAGATCAAAACCAAATCCAAGCTACTAATAAAGGACTTTGGACTTTCAGATAACTTTATAAGTCACTGTTCTTAATTAATAGTTAAATTATAATAGTCGATATAAGGTCATTTATATTGATAAAATTAATTAATAATAATGTAATTAGTGTTAGTTACTTTACTAAAACTAAAGTCTTGAATATTAATATCCAGGTAATTCTATAAGACTGATTACTTGAAGAAAGGTACGGCTATTCCTGAGTGATAAGTACCAATATTATATTATATTTTTGATAAAACTCTTATATTCTATTATATTCTCTTCTATCCTAAGTTTTCAGAAACTTCCTTCTTTATATTCCCTAATTTGTAATTTGATATGCAAATGAACATGATGAATAAATAAATATGCATATTAGTCTATGATTAGTCTATAATGGCAACTTCTCCAATTTTCTGAGCATGCTTTAGCTGCATTTTCTTGAAAAGACTTATACTCTAAAGGGGTATGAATATAAGCTTGTGCCTCCAATGGCTGCATTTACATGGTTCTGGGACAAAATCTCTGCTGAATCTGAGATAGTCCTTGCATTCATTCACGAATGATGGTGCTGTAGAGAAGGTCGATTTTGAAGTATCAAAGATACATGCAAATCATCTTGCTACCCTATTAATCCTATTAATTCACACATCAATTCACACATAGTAACTGATTTATGATTGTGGCATATGACTGTTGAATGTCATTTATTGCATTTTAAATCGATGCACCGATCCAAATCATTGGATTGTTACATTCATTGTACCCTCTAAGCTGTACTTGTGCATGATCATGCACTTCTAATCATGCTCCCATGCAGAAAAAAATTTAATCCATGCAGAACTCCGACACAAAAATGTGTTCATCCAGTGGAGTAACTGACAGATGATTGCAGTGCGATTTGGACCAGCCACAGGTATACTTGTCTTTCTTAACAGTATTGCGTCAAAGCTGAGATAATTGCACTGCCAACAGAAATCCAATACAAAACATGAATGACATCAGCTAGCTACAATAGCTGTGAGCTTAATTGTTCAAACACCTCTGACGATCACCTGTTAAATCTTGTTAACATAATGGTGCTGCTTGGTTGTCTTCAAAAGCTAGTCAGCTAATGTTAATCAGACAAGAACAATGCATCTGCAATCTGTGCGGTTAATGGGGTATTTCTGCTCAAATGAAGTGTCTGCCCAATAGAAATAGGGAACAATGGTTACATCTCTAGAAGCTAGCAGTTTTTCAGTTATATCATAACACACCAACACACACTATGTTCAGCACAATTATATCTGATAGCCCAGCAAAATGGCTGAATTCCTTCAGTAATATAAAGACTGTGTGCAAAGTTAGACTCCCATGCTTAAAAAAGTCTATTACTATATGTAGAATTGAAATACTGCAAAATTATAGAAACATGCACTTTATCTTTGAGAATTTTATCAGGTAACTCTACAGTGCTGTGAAAAAGTATTTGCTGATCCTGATTTCTTACGTTTTTGTGTGTATCTCATACTAAATTGTTTCAAAAATCAAAACAAAATCTAAGATAAAAACAAAGGCAACCTGAGTAAATAAAAAGCACTGTTTTTAAATGATAATGTTATTTATTGAAGCAAAAAATCCAACTGGCCTGTGTGAAAATGTATTTGTCCCAGTAGTTACTAATTCCCCAAATATATGAAACTGCATTCATAATGAGTTTCAGCTGGACTAGACACAACCAGGTCTAATTACTGCAAACCCTTTTCAATCAAATCAACAATTAAATAGAACTTTTTCAACTTCATGAAGTTGGTTAAAAGCTCTTACCCAGTAACACACTATGAAAAAATTTAAAGAAATTCCAGATGAGGAAGACGGTGATTGAAATACATCAGTCTGGGAAGGGTTACAAAGCTATTTCAAAGGCTCTGGGACTCCAAAGAACCACAGTGAGAGCCATTATCTCCAAATGGAAAAACTCTGCACAGTAGTGAACTTTCCCAGAAGTGGCCGACCTTCCAAAATTCCTCAAAGAGCACAGCAACAACTCATTCAGTAAGTCACAAAAGAGCCAAGGACAACATGAAAGGATCTACATGCCTCTCTTGCATCAATAAAGCTCACTGTTCATATGTCCACTATCAGAAAGACACTGGGCAAAAATGGCATCCATGGAAGCATGGCGAGGTGAAAACCACTGCAAACCCAGAAGAACATTAAGGCTTGTCTGAATTTTGCCAAAACACACCTTGATGATCCTCAAACCTTTTGGGAGAATGTTCTGTGGATTGATGAGTCAAAAGTGGAATTGTTTGGAAGACAGGGGTCCCGTTATATCTGGAAAAACCAAACACCGTTTTCCACAAAAAGAACATCATACCTACAGTCAAGCATGGTGGTGGGAGTGTAATGGTGTGGGGATGCTTTACTGCTTCAGGGCCTGGGGTAATTTGCAATAACTGAGGGAAACATGAATTCTGCTCTCTACCAGAAAATCCTAAAGGAAAATGTTCGGTCTTCAGTCCGTAAGCTGAAACTCAAGCACAACTGGATTATGCAGCAAGACAATGATCCAAAGCATAGAAGTAAACTGATATGGTTGCAGTTATTTCATGGTAGAACTAGATTTTAAGTTTAAGGGGGCAATTAGTTTTTCACACGGGTGATAGTTGTTGGATAACTTTTTTTGCTTTAAAAAAATGTATTTGTTTATTCAGGTTGCCTTTGTTTTAATTTGTGAAACTATTTAGTATGAGATATACACAAAAACAGAAAAACGCAGGGGCAAATACTTTTTCACAGCACTGTACTACACCAACAAACTAATCCACCCTTGTAGGTGTATAATTAGAGACTATTGTAGTTAGATGCACTGTGCTAATAATTTTGACATCCATAACTAACAGTTTCTGGATATTTTTGTTTGGCAGACTGTTCTCAAACCCATAGCAGTACCTAAGAATGATACCAGTACAAAACCATGTCAGTGTGACACTGACTACCATGTCAGTGTGACTGCTGCACTGAGAACGAACCACCACACAGATAATATCTGGTTAGCACTGCATTTTTAAATACTGCTGATGTATTTTTGAGTCCACAGCAGACAAATACAAAAATACACAAAACAACTATAAATACTGACCACTCTCCGTGTTGGGGACTTCCAGGTTAATGGTGGGGATAGCTGGATCAGCAATATCACTATAAAACTCTAGCAACGCAGCATCCTTCACCCAGGTCTTTTTTACTACAGGCACTAAGGACAAAATTATGTACAGAAAGTCAAGCAAGGAATGATCAGGCTTAATGAGGAATGAAAAGAAGAATTAAGGAAGGATTAATGACACTTCAATAGAATATAAGATATTGCATTTTCTTTTTTAATTATAAAATGGCTCTGGAAAAGTATTACACCAATCCTAACACATGCATAGAATTTGACTGAACAAATATATAGACATAATTACCACATCAAACTAATCCAACAGCTAAATCGGTAAACACCATCAGAAAACTTTAATTATCATTACACAAGGACAGTTCTGTCCTGAAAGATGCTTTTAGGAAATGCAGGATGTTTTAATGGGACTGAATAAAACGTGGTACCATTCAAGATTTCCCTGAAACAGATGTTGACGTCATGTAAATAATAACAATTAATTAGGATTCCTCCAACATCACTTATCTCAGTCCCATACTACAGAAAGTGGGCACCTTTTTATAGGCCTAAGTACATTTACATTTATTCATTTAGCAGATGCTTTTATACAAAGTGACTTACAAATCAGGGAACTAATTGGATAAATTACCCAGTGGTATCCCCTTGCAGGAGAACGCCTTGGGGAAAATTTAACCTTTCCCAAATACATGATGAAACAAGCTGAAATGTTGCTGACTTTTCATAAAAGCCCTTGAAATGCAAAATAAAGAGAACGAAAGACAAACATTATATTAAATAATTTTAGTCAGTTACAATTAACTATTTTTATCATTTGGGAACAACTAATTAATTTTAACTTTTTTAAAAATTACATAATCTTTCATTGATGGAATTTTCACATATTGTGCAAAATACAATTTTGGGGTTGTCTGTGGGAAGTGTCATCTTTGCAAGTTTTGTGTCCACACAGAATTCCTTCCGAACTGCAGTCAGAAAAATGCAGACAGCACAACTGAGAGCTCATATAACGCACCTCTATCTCGGTGGAATTTACGACAAGTCTTCACTGCCACAAAAACATCCTCCATCTTCACTATGGTGCCCTACAGAGAGATAGACTGTGTAAAAAGTTCTGGAAGAACTGTGACAAATATTAGATCTTTGGTCTTAAAATTTCTTACAAAATACAGTGCCCTACACGAATCTTGTTATTCACAAAAATACTCTGCTGTCATGGATATCAAACAATCGCAAACACAATACAGGTTTATAAAAAAATCTTTGCTAAATATTTGTGCAACAATTATTGGCACCCCAATGAATTCATATGAGAAAAATATATTTGAAGTATATTCCCTTTGATATTTTACATTTTCTTAGTACACCTGGGTGACTAGGAACAAGAAATTGTTCAACCATGACTTCCTGTTTCACATGGGCATAAATATGAGGTAACACATAGGCCAAATTCCCTTAGTCATTCATAACAATGGGTAAGACCAAGGGATATAGCTGTGATTTGCGGCAAAAGGTTGTTGAGCTTCACAAAATGGGAAGTGGCTATAAGAAAATAGCACAAGCATTGAAAATGCCCATTTCCACCATCAGGGCAATAAGTAAGAAGTTGCAGTCAACTGGAAATGTTATTAATCAACCTAGAGTAGGCCAAAAAACCTGCAAGGATCACAGCTGCAGAATTGCAGAAGTTAGTTGTGTCTTGGGGTCAGAAAGTCTCCAAAACTATCATCTGAAGGCACCTACATCACCACAAGTTGTTTGGAAGGGTTTCACGAAAAAAAGCCTCTACTCTCATACAAAAAACAAATTCAAGTGTCTTCAGTTTGCCAGACACTACTGGAACTTCAAATGGGATCGGGTTCTATGGTCAGATGAAACCAAAATAGAGGTGGTTTTGCCAATAAACACCAGAGGTGGTTTTGGCGCACACAGCGAGGTAGCCATATGGAACACTGTACCTCATGCCTGTGGTTAAATATGGTGGTGGCTCTTTAATGTTTTGGGGCTGTTTTTCTGCCAGAAGACCTGGACATTTTGTTAGGATACATGGCATCATGGACTCTATCAAATATCAACAGCTATTTGGCAGAAAGTTTTAAATGGGTCCTGTCTGGATCTTCCCGCAAGACAATGATCCAAAACATACATCAAAATCAACACAAATATGGTTTACTGACCAAGTAATCAAGGTCCTGCCATGGCCATCCCAGTTCCCTGACTTGAACCCCATAGAAAACCTGTGGGGTGAACTGAAGAGGAGAGTCCACCAGCGTGGACCTCGAAATTTGAAGGATCTGGAGAGATTCTGTATGGAGGAGTGGTCTCAGATCTCTTGCCATGTATTCTCCAACCTCATCAGGCCTTACAGGATAAGACTCAGAGCTGTTATATTGGCAAAGGCAGGTAGCACAAAGTATTGCCTAAAAGGGTGCCAATAATTGTTGCACAATAATTGTTGCCAGCCTGTTAAGGTTTTTTTTGTAAACCTGTGTTGTGTTTGAAATTGTTTGATATCCATCAAAGTATTTTTGTGCATTTTATGAACAAAAGATCAAAAAGTTCAACAATAAAGACACATTTTCACAACCTTCTTTGCTCATATTTTCCAAGGGTGCCAATATTAGTGGAGGGCACTGTAGCATACCAGGTGCTTTAGTGTTGCTCTATCCACATCTTCGTGTGCAGAATATACTAGGCAATTTCAAAATAAATTTTCATTTTTGGATGGATGGATGGATGGATCGATCTGTCCACTATAAGATCTGTCTGGGCCAAATCACCCAAAGATCATCACACTTCCTCTATTAATGATTTTGGTACAATCTGTATATTCTAAACAAAACACCACAAGCAATTAAATAATTTACCTACACAGTTTGGCAGGTAAGAGCTGACAGTTGTTGCACAATGCTCAGTGTTTGGCGAGCCATGAAGTTCAGAGCAGAACTCATGAACAGCGGTTAAGGAAGGTCCTCTACCCTCCTCCCAAATGTACAGGGCAAGCTTTAAAAAAAATCAGATCATTACACTATTTAGACCATGCCATAGTAGGCCTTGCTGATGATATGGAACAAACAGAAAGATTTTTCTGGAACATACAGGCATAAGGAAGAGCACAAAGTAAATATTACTGAGAAGGAAGGCACACTTTCAGGAAACAGGTGTAAAGGGCAAGACCAGACAGTTTGAAACAGCCTCTTGGAGCTTGAAATCAATAGAGAAGAATGAGAAAGGATGAAGTAGAGCACTCTGACAGCTCTCTTTTAGGAACAGACAGTCCTGTGACAGAGAGAACAAATGAAAGGATAGAAGAAAGGAAGACATCACCCTCATCATACTCTCCATCAGTGGCATTTTCTAATATCTGTATTCATATAAATGTATGTATGTATGTATCTATGTATGTATGTATGTATGTATGTAACACAACTTAAAATAAGGAAGGTGAGTAATAATGGAAGCCATTTAAATGAGATAGAAGAAGAGAAGTGAACAATCAGGTGACAGAGGAGCTGAGGAGAATTTTTTATTCTTTGCAGATCATATTTCAAAATAATGTCATGATAGTAAAAGACAAAAAATTTCTTTTAAACTTGACAGAAGCGTTACAGAATCAGACAGACAGATTAATTCATTTATTCATAAAATAAAATTGTCATGCTTTTCCATTCATTTTTATTCAATCAACCAAGTGAGTATTCATTTCATGCATGCTTAAGTTCCATATGCTTAAGGACCCAGCATCTGAGTGCAGAAAACATGAGAGTTCCCTTTCAAAGGGAACTTCACGTTGCGTTAGCTGAACGCTGCGGGGAGCGCCCTCACGCGTGACCGGTATCTGAAGCTTGTCATGGAAATCATGAAATCATGCCTAATTTATAGGCCTGCCGTGATCATGTGACATGGCAATTAAGCCGCGTGATATATAAACGACACCTGTGAACTGCGCCGTCAGCATTATTATCTTCAGCAAGACTGCGTGTCGGTCGTTTGTGTAACAAAAACAAAAAGACGCTTAATTTTCTCTCTATCTTTTCTCAAAATCTCTGGACTTTTCTATCCCTTTAAAAAAAGAGAAGAAAAAAAAGAATGAGCGAGAGAAAAAAGTATGAGTGAGAGAATTAAGGAAGCGTGTTACGCCTTGCTCCAGCTTCATCACGGGGAGGAGTGCACACTTTCTCTGTGAAGTGTCTAGAGGTGGAGTATGCCACGGCAGCCCTCGAGAGGTCTGACTGTGCGCATTGTAAAGCCTTACATTAGGTGGCTCCACTTGCGACTCGCTCTCTTCTTGGAAGCTGAAGCGAGTTGGGTTTCAGAGCCTCACGGATCTGAGCCGGCCGCTGCCCAGGCAGCTAGCCGTCTAAGGTCCGGGGGATCTTATATGGATCTGGAAGCGGAGCCAGAGATCTCTTGCTCTGTCTTCTGAGTCCAGCTCTCCGCTGGATTTTGGAGCTCACGTCGTGACTCCTCCTTCCGCTATGGAAAGTCAAAAAAAAAAACACACACAAATATAAAAAATAATAATTCCTCTCTGACTCCGACGAGCCACAAAGGTGTACTAAAAAATGAGAGCAGCAAATAAAGAGCTGCTTGAAGTGATTACTAAGGCTGGATGAGCTTTTTTCTCCCCAGTGAAAGTAAATCCCTCACACTGCAGAAAACTCCCCTTTTTTTTTTCCAGAAGTGCATGACAAAATATCAGGATTCTGGGGGAAAACCATGCATAAGCCGTATTTATAACCACGGGATGTCGGATTATTCGGCCATTGTGGGGAATGAATGGCATGGCTATTTAGCTATGCTGAAGGTGGAGGAGGCGCTTGCGAGCTACCTCTCTCCATCGACCGCAGGTAATTTAGGGGGGCCGGCTTTGCCATCAAAGCCATATAAGGCCACCGTGGCATTGGTGGGAAAGGCCTATGCACTAGTGGGTCTTGCTTGTGGGTCACTGCAGACAATGACAGTGTTGCAGGCCTACCAAGCAGACCTGCTGAGTGAGCTTGACATATGGCGGCATTCAGCCAGTTTCTTCCCTGTTGTGTCAAGTTCACCGGGGCATCCACGAGTGGAGCCCAGGCCAGCGCTAGTGCGAGGGAGGCACAGAAGGCGAGTACGGCAGCCCGCCAACCCCCGCAGACAGCCAGGGGAACCGGGCGGCCTGATCTGAGAATGGTCACAAAGACCAAGCAGACAAAGAGGAGCGGTCCTGAGGGGCCGTGGAGGGACGTATCAGGGGACATGAGGTTGTTAGGACAGTTAGCCCCCAGTGATATTGTAGAGCTGTAGCACCCTAGCCAAGGCTGTCCCAAGTTTTCAGTGTTCTCTTGTCAGCGAGCTGTTACAGGGTAACGAAAATCTGATGCTTTCCCACCAATAGAATGTGGAAAAGTTAACATCACTAAAATACTGTCTGACAGAGTGGAAACTACTGCCAAATGTGTCTCCATGGGTCCTGTCTACCGTAGAAAAGGATTACAGGGTCCAGTTCAGAGCTCGACCCGCCCCCCCCCCCCCCCCCCCCCGGTTCAGAGGTGTGCTCACCACAGTAGTCAGCACAGACCAGAGCCCGACGTTAAAACAGGAAGTAAGATCGCTCTTGGACAAAGGGGCCATAGAACATGTACCCCATTCCCTGAAGGAGGGAGGTTTTTACAGCCGTTATTTCCTGGTCCGCAAAAAATAGAGGGGTATACGGCCAATTTTAGATCTGCGTCATCTGAAATGCACTCTTCGGACAGACAGGTTCAAGATGCTGACGCTCCAATTTATCGCTCCACAGATTTAGTTTGAGGACTGGTTTGTGAGGATAGATCTAAAAGGTGCATATTTCCACGCAGAAATATCACCCAGTCACAGGACGTTCCTGGGGTTTGCGTTGGAGGCAACGCATACCAAGATCGGGTTCTTCCTTCGGGCTAGCTTTATCCCCTCGCACGGTCAAAAGTGCATGGATGTCAGTCTGGCTCCGTGTACTAAACTATCTGGATGACTGGTTAATTCTAGCATGATCCAGGGAACTGGCGGTTCAACATCAAGATGTTGTTCTCGCCCACATGAAGAGCTTGGCACTCAGGTTGGACCTCAGAAAAGTATGCTTTCTCCAGTGCAGTGGGCAACTTTTCTAGGGGTTGTAAGGATTCTACTACGATGAGGACGTTTCTATCCCCAACATGCATAGGGTCAATCCTGTCAACTTTGAGCAAGATAAAGCTGGATCTTGGCATCCCCTCCAGTCTCTATGAGAGACTGTTGGAGCTTATGACAGCAGCAGCCCTGTTCAGGCAGGTGCAACTAATTCTTCTCTGGGCAGAGGGAAAGTGTTGTCAGTGAGTGCAATGTACATTATGGGCAACTGGAATGTGGGACAGACATCCTGTTGAGGAAGGGGCTGAGGCCCAGGGATTGGTGGCTCCATCCACAAGTGGTGGAGTCCATATGGCGGAGGTTTGGCTAAGCGGGACTGGATGTGTTCACCTCCAAGGAGACAACACACTGCCCACTGTGGTTCGCCCTCACTCCTCCCGCACCATTAGGGCTGGACGCCATGGTACACATGTGGCCGAGGTCACATCTATATGCTTTTCCCATGATCGCTCTGCTCCCACAAGTTCTAGCGAGAGTTCGCCAAGATGGTCTACGTCTGCTGCTAGTAGCACCTTATTGGCCAGCTTGAATATAGCTCTCAGAGACAATATCCCTGCTAAACGGCACTCCTTTGGAGATTCCCATCCACAGGGATCTACTGTCTCAAGCCAGTTGGCTGATTTATCACCCTTGGCCGGAACTATTGAAACTGAGTCTGGCCCCTGAGACGAGCCAACTCATAGATTCTGGTCTCACAACTGAGGTTGTAGAGACCATGTAGAATGCTAGAACGGCATCCATGACAAAATTGTATGCGCTCAAGTGGCAACTGTTCGTGTCATGGTGTGAGGAACATCAGCTAGACCCAGCAAACTGCGCAATAGCTACAGTCTTGGAGTTCTTACAAGGACTTTTCTCAGCAGGGTTGGCTCCTTCTACAATCAGGGTCTACGTGGCCGCCGTTTCAGCCAGCCATGCTCCTATTGATGGAGCCTCTGTGGGGCAACATCCTCTAACTTCGACGGATATGCATGGTGTCAGGTGGCTGAGGCACATCTGCAGACCACACATACCTCCCTGGTACCTTTCTATTTTCTGGGAAGGTCTGTCAGGTGCCCCATTTGAGCCCGTAAAGTGGATCTACTGTCTCAAGCCGGAGGGCTCATTTATCACCCTTGGCCAGATCTATGGAAACTGTGGGTCTGGCCCCTGAGACCTTAGAGTCAGCCTCTGAGAAGCTTCTGACTCTAAAGGTAGCTCTTCTGCTGGCCCTGACATCTCTCAAGCGAGTAGGAGATCTACGTACAAGCTCTGTGTTGCCCCTTCCTGCCTTGACTTTACCCCTGGATTAGCCAAGGCCTCCCTGTATCCTAGGCCGGATTATATTCCTAAAGTGCCTACATCTGCTGCCCAGCCTGTGGTGTTGCAGGCTTTCTGCCCTCCTCTGTTCCTCATACCAGAACAACAGAAATTGCACCGACTGTGTCCAGTAAGGGCTCTGTGTACTTATTTTCACCGGTCTGGCCAGTGGCGTAAGTCGGAGCAGCTGCTGGTTGGCTCTGGCGGCGACAGCAGAGATAGATTGGATAGTGGAAGCTATCTCTATCGCTTATGAGGCGCGCGGTCTTGCTACGCCTCTGGGCATAAGGGCTCATTACACTAGGGGGGTCGCCTCCTCGAAGGCTTTGTCCAAAGGGGTATCCTTACAGGATTTGTGTGCTGTGGTGGGGTGGTCAACGCCACACACATTCATTTGATTTTACAGCCTGGATATACATTCCGGCCCAGGCTCTAGTGTATCACAGTGACCCTTGGGCTTGGGTCTTTTTGAACAGGCCATACCCTCAGTATGACGGAGTGGGTATTGTTGTTCCCGCAGCGTTCAGCTAACGCAACGTGAAGTTCCCTTTTTAAAGGGAACGTCTGGGTTAAGAATGTAACCCTGTTCCCTGAGAAGGGAACGAGACATTGCATAGCTTTGTTATACTGGGACATGCCTGTGAATTGTGTCTTTGCTTCAGATAATAGAGGCTGACGGTGCGGTTCACAGATGTCGTTTATATATTCACACAACGTGCTTAATTGCCATGTCACCTGATCACGGCAGGCCTATAAATTAGGCATGATTTTACACAAGCTTCATATACCAGTCACGCGCGAGGGCACCCCCCACAGCGTTCAGCTAACGCAAAGTCTTGTTCCCTTCTCAGGGAACAGGGTTACATGCGTAACCCAGACGTTTTCTACAATGTTTGAATAATGGCATGAATAAACCCATTCCAATATAGATCACAAATACTGAAGCCATCAGCAATAATGCAACTGTCGTGAAAGAGTCAGCTTGTTAATCACAAATATACAGCAGTCTCACAATCAGAAAATAAAAAGGAACAAGGATCTTCGAACCTTACTTGGTAAGTTTAGAGTAATGGAGATACTTTCAGAGTTACATAGGAAATGCTGTATTTTGTTTTGCAGTGGATGCTGCATCATTCTATTATTATAATACATTTTCTGGAAACCCAACATATATGATATTCTGTCTCCTGTGCCAGCTAAAAATTAGTGACAATTTTTTAAAGAAGTAAACATACAGCATAAAAATATATGTTAACATCAGCTACATGGTATAGTGAGCCAGCATACTGAAAAAACTGGCAATTTCCTTGAAATGTCTGTGACATAATTGCCTAGCCTAATACAATATCACATTTAATAAGAGCACACCTGGACTTTTTAAGACAAACATACCTCGTGCTTAAGGTCAATGGTGAAATCTGATTTGGGTGGCTCATGCTTCACGTAATCAGCTAATCTGAAATACCAAACGAATTAAGTCATTTAACATTTACATAATGCAAATGACCTGTAAGCTTTTCTTTAAAAGGAAGTACAACCAGACAAACTCATAGCCTCACCTTTTAACCAGAGAGCAGCTCAGGGCCCAGCCAGCAGCAAAATCAGGGTAGCTGAAGGCAGTCGGCTCTTCTGAGAAGGCATAGTGGTGGATAATGGTTGCACTAGCATCATAAAGAGCCCTTCCCAGAAACCACTCCTGTTGGGAGATAGTTATTTTTTACAACACAAAAACATTTTATTGCATTTTAGCACTTATGCTGTGGCCAACACACCAAGTTCAACTCATGAGCATATTACCGTTCATATTTTTCATGCTTTGATACAGCACAGCAGTGTTTAGTCATGAATAACACTAGTGTTTCATTAAGACACTTAAACCAATTTAACATAGCAGTTAGCCATTTCAGGTGCTGTTACACAGATATATTTGTAGACGCGAGTCAAAATAATTTCCACTTCTGCCTTTGAGAAATTCTTTCACTGTTTTATCCTCAGATTGCAGGTTCAGCTCTCTGTGAGCTTTACACCATGACATAAGGAGCACTCTCTGACCCCAGGAGTCTGAGAGTGTGGATACCACTGCGCAAAAGTAGTAAAAGGCAGGCAGATGATGGCAGGATTAAAGAGTGACAACAGTATGCAAGACAGATTCTGCAGGGGTAAATATGCATAAAACATAACAACATATGTAAACCAAGTTAGCAGGTATGCACCGTGTAACTTGGTCCAGCAAGAAGTAAGGTTTAAAGTGAGGTGTGTTCACTATGGGGTGCATTGCACTATCCAACCCTACTTGGGCTGCAGCCATCATAGCCATTAGAGATTTTAGGAGGCACCTGCATGCTGGCTGGAACCTATCTAGACCCTTCCCCAGACACTGCTCAAGGCAAGAGCCAAAAATGGTAACTGGTAGGTCATCTTAGAACCTGACAGAACCTCTCAGATATGTCCTAGACATAACATTCTTGTGCTTCTCAGATAAGAAGTGAGGAGGATGACTAGTCACTGAGCTATAAGGAGGAGTTTTTTGAGAAATACAAGCCGCTGGGTTGCATGGTGTCAGGTCCTGGATCATTGATTTCAGCTGATCCATACCGCCACCAACTTGCTGGATTCAACTTGAGCAGGGCTGTTCAATTAGTTTAGAGTGGCAGATAAATTAAGAAACAACAGCAGTTAAGAGGCCAAAAATGGGGACTAAAATGTAAAACCTTACAAACTTAGAAACTGTCCTTTCAGTAGGCTTGTATTAATAGACTATTTTAATAACTGACCTAGAAAACATTCTAATGTTAATTACCTGTATATAATTATGCAATATCACATGAGGAAGAGTGCTGTTGTACAGAATATTGACTAACATTTCAGACACAATATGACCAAATATTTTGTTGATTTTTGCTCCGTCAACGAAAACAGTTCCTAAAGAAGCCACAGCTGGATAGAGAGTTATTACAGCCCGTAGTCAGTGTAGAATATTTGCAAATGAAATGATAAATGGAATTGGAATTTTATGCAGCAAACACAGACAAGGTGAGTGATACAAACAGGGAAACATACCAGTGCTGCTTGTTCAATCAAATAAGAGGACTGGAAGTAACTTTTGTAAAATATAGAACTGTATTTTGGTGAGTCAACAGTTGGAGTACCATTAGCTGCCCACTGATATTACATTTTATAAATATTTTATGTAAACATAAAAAAACATTCACAAATTCCCTCACAACAATATACGTGCATGTTTCAGATTTTAAAACAAATTATATTGCAACAAATTTTGCCTTGAAATAGAATCATTAGTATTACAATCTTATTATTTTTGCATTAGTGTGTGATACCATTTAACTCATGTTTCAAACATACTTTTTTTTATTCATCCATTAGACGATGTATAATTTTTTAGTAACTGTTATTTCCTAATTGCTTAAACTGCAGAAGTAAAGAAAATGGCTATTATTCCCCCTTTGCGTTTCTGAGCAAGGCAAAGCAAGTTTATTTATATAGGACATTTCATACACAATGGTAATTCAAAGTGCTTTACATAAAGATGATAAAGAAAATACAAGGTAGTAAAAATATAAGAACAAGAAATTAAAGTAAGAAATAACATTTTGAAAAAAAACATTAAAATGAGCAGTAGATAAAAAAAGAATTTTAAAATATGTAACGGGTAAAAAGGGGGAAAAGTTACATAGCTAAAATGATATAGATCAATCAGTAGAGTGCCGCATAGTGTTCAGTCAGTAAATGTGTTTTCAGTCTGGCTTTACTTCTTCTGGAAGCTGGTTCCAGCCATAGGTAGCATAATAATAATTAATCAATAATCAATAATAATAATTATTGATCTTATTCTGAGTAAGACAATACTGAGATTAAGGTGTTTACATGAGTCGCTTTTAGAATACTCCTTTCATATTCCCGTTTTACATGTTATAGAACATAGTTCGATTAACAGCACACATCATTACGTCCCCACACCATGCCGTCTGACGTTCCCTCCAGAATTTCACGTATCAACATACAGTTCATCTTTGTTATGGAACCGTATACAGTTTTGGGTGTTTTTATTAAAAAATTTTACGAACGCTTCAAACGCGGTTAATTATTTGTCATGCTATATGTGCAAATATATACGACTGCTTGAAGCCGTTGGCTGTGTCCCAAACCGTGTACTTACCTTCTATATAGTAGCCGAGATACATGTATTTCGTCTACTGCTGGCCTATAGTAGGTAACTAGGTGGTTTGGGACGCAGCCTTGTTTGCTGTAAAACGGTTGAGCACTGACATGTGTGATCGTGTCCTGTCGCAAAATGCGGCAAAAACTCCCACACGACGTTAATAGTGTTATTAAGGTGTTTACATGTCTAAAATACACGTCGATAATGTGACTAAAACAGGAGTACTCCACATATCTTAATTCGATTTGTGTTTACTTCGAGTATGACCTTACTCGGATTAAGGTAATTAAAAATTGCTGTTTACATGGTAGTTTCTTAATCAGAGTATTGTCTTAATCAGTTTAATATTGGATTATTGTTGTCCATGTAAACATACTGAATGTCTCATCTTGTTTTGAGTGAACTCTTTTATTTCTAACTAACCTGATCCTAATGATCTGAGAGGCCTATTCGGTTTATATTCAGTAAACATATATTTAATGTATTTAGGTCCTAGGCCACGGGTTCCAGTGATTCATAAACTAGTAATAGTACTTTAAAATCAATTCTGAATGTAATTGGTAGCCAGTGTAAAGACCTGAAGACTGGAGTACCATGCTCAGATTTTTTGGTTCGGGTGAGAATCCTGGCAGCAGCATTGTGAATGAGCTGCAACTGTCTAAGATCAGTGAGAAGTCCATTGCAGTAATCCATCCTGCTGGTAATAAATGCATGAATAAGTTTCTCGAAGTCTTGACTGGAAATGAAACACCTACTTCTCGCTATATTTTTCAGGTGATAGTAGATTGATTGGGTTATTGCTTTCACTTGACTACTGAAACTTAGATCAGACTCCAAAATGACACAAATATTCCTGACTTGATTTTTTGCCTTTAGAGCCCTGGAGTCAAGGTACGTGTTCAACTTGAGACTTTCATCTTTATTTCCAAATACAATGACTTCTGTTTTGTCTTTAACTGAAGGACGTTTTGGCACATCCAATTGTTAATTTCATCAAGGCACTTTGCAAGGCACTGAGCAATTTCATCATTTCATTCATTAAAGGCTCTGGGTTACTGATCAGAAGGTCAGGGGTTCAAGCCCCAGCACTGCCAAGCTACCACTGTTGGGCCCCTGAGCAAGGTCCTTAACCCTAAATTGCTCAGTTGTATAAATGAGATAAATGAGATAAATGTAAGTCGCTCTAGATAAGGGCATCTGCCAAATGCCATAAATGTCAAATGTCACTGGCACAGGGAGTTTATAGGGTGGTAATCATTAGGCGACAGGGCTAGAAAGGTCTGGGTGTTGACTGCATAGCTATGGTATGCAATTTGTTCCACTTCATAATTTGGCTTAGAGGGAGCATATACAGGTTGAACAGCAGCAGTCCGAGAATTGAGCCTTGTGGGACTCCATACGTCATGGGACTTAGATTCATAGCTGCCTATATTCACACACAAACCCCTCCCTTCCAGATATGACCTAAACTAGCCAAGGACCGTCCCAAAGAGCCCTACCCAGATTTCCAGTCTGCCTAGGAGTATATTGTGGTCAACAGTGTAAAAAGTAGCACTGAGATCCAATAATACCAGCACGGTTATTTTGCCTGAATCAGTATTTTATCAAATATCATTAATTATCTTTGTGAGTGCCGTCTCTGTGCTGTGATGTTGCCGGAAACCAGATTGGAAATTGTCCAAATAGCTATTTGAGGATAGAAATCGGTTCAGATGATTGAAAACAACCTTTTCAGTGATCTTGCCTATGAAAGGAAGATTTGATATTGGTCTATAGTTGTTTAAAACCATGCTATTCAGGTTGCTCTTTTTCAGAAGAGGCTTAACAATTCCGGTTTTCAGGGATTTCAGAAAAGTGCCTGAGAGGAGTGTGGCATTTACTATGTCTAAGAGATCTTTTTCAAAACACTTAAAATAAGATCTTTTTCAAAACACTTAAAATAAGATGTAGAGAGTGTGTCGAGACAGCAGTTTGATGTTTTAAGCTGCTGTACTGTTTCTTCTAGATTTTTGGCATCAATTTCCTCAAAAGTATACATATTGACATACTTGTGAAGTTGTCTTGGTGAGTGCTGTCTAACTTCGGTGCAACATGAGGACGAGCTGATCGCCATTCTAATGTCATAAATTTTTTCTTGAAAAAAGATGCAAACTCATTGCATATGCAGTCAGACTGGTGGTGGGTTTATTAATTTCTATCAAAAAGAATACATCTGTTGTTGATGTTGCTGTTTATAATGTTTGAGAAGTAGGTCCATCTAGCTGTGCATAGTTATGCATTGAAAGTATGGAGGCTGTTTGTATAGGTGTTATAATGTACTTCAAGTTTTGCTTTCCACTACAAGCGTTCGGCTTTCCTGCATTTTCTTTTCGTGCTTTCATCTGGTTTGTGTTTCTCCAAGGTGCCTTACGCTTACCAGTCATCTTCCTGACCTTTACAGGAGCAATGTCATTAATAGTATTTTTAACTTTTGAGTTAAAATTATCAAGGAGAACAACAACAGAGTCTGCAGATATACTTGGTGTCATAGATATAGCCTTCTTAAATTGAACACTAGTATTCTTATCTATGTACCTCTTTTTGACTGTGACAAATCTAGTTTCTGTGACAGGAGAAATCAATATATCAAAGAAAACACAATAATGATCAGATAGAGCCACATCCTTAATAACAGTTGATGAGACGTTAGACTCTTACTAATGAGCAGATCCAGAGTGTGGCCCCGATTTTGTCTGGGTCCACTCACGTGCTGAGTTAGATCAAAAGTTTTTAAAACAAATATGAGCTCTTTGCCAGTGCTGCTTTCAGAATGATCTATATGGATATTATTATTATATCTCCTGCAATAATAAAACAGTCAAATTCAGATGAAGTTGCTGATATAAGTTCTGTAAAATCATCAAATGTAGAAGAGTATTTTGGCGCCTATAAATAATTAAGAATAAAATCTGTGCAGCACCTTTTAGTACAATACTGAGATACTCAAATGACTAGTAATCACCAAGTGACACATTGAAAGACCAAGTGATGCATTGAAAGACATCTTTAAAGCGTCATGAAACACTAAATTACATTTTCTGAGATGTTAACAGAGGTGTTCGTATCGCACATCATAAAAGACAATCTTTGCATCTGTTAATTTTAATTGTAGGAGAAAGCTGGTTAATTTTGAACTTTTTTCCGCTATTTTCGTCTTCCTGGTTTAAAATCTCGGTCACAGGCAGTAACGTGGCAATGTACTATAGTACTTCGATGACTTGTCGGTGTCTCATAATTATTCATGAGCGTGCGTGTTCTTATCCTATGAGAAGATGCTGTCTCTTAATTATTCCTGACAGCACATGGTGCTTTCCTACAGATGTAGTAGATGAGAGAGGCGTTCAAATGGGTCGGCGGTATTTGTTTCAGTGGTGTAAGAGTTCGAGTGTGTTTATTCTGGAGAGCTATGAGAATTGGAGAATGGTGGACTTCGGACTTGCTTATGAAAGCAGTTTGCGTCTACGCAATGATACATGCCCCCTCTTCTGCCTTTCCCTGCCACACCCCTTCCCCCTCCCTTCTTCGCTCAGCCATCCACACCCATTTAAGCTGAATTTAAGCTGCAACAACATTGAGAGGTAGACTTGAGCTGAAAGAGGGAGGTTTCATGACCCTTTTAAATATTGCAGCTATTCCTCCACCTTTCCTAACAGCTTTACAGGAACTCATATAAGTAAAGTTTGTAGGGGCCGATTAATTGAGGACTGTTGCACTAAAGCTGTCATCTAACCAAGAATCATTTAGAAACATAAAATTCAAGTTGTTTGTGGTGATGAGATCACTGACTAAAAATTACTTTTTTTAAGTGAGCAAATGTTTAAAAGTGCCAGCTTAACAATTTCTGTTTTTGGTTCCACAGTAATTTCAGATAGATGTCTAATAGGCAACAGATAACACAGGTTTGCTGTACACCTTAAGAAGGACTAATGACACAAAAGATATAGATAAAACTAAAGGGACATTGGGTTCCTGCTTGTTCTGTGAACATTGAGGAATGTTGCTACTACTGTAGCATGGTCCCAACACATATCGCTGGGAGCTGTTATCAGTTGTTTGCTGTTTACCCAGAACAGATGAAGGACGGTGTGGGCCCTGATGTTGTGGCAGCGGCCGGAGAGCTCTCTCAGATGAAGGAGGGCCCATAGATTTTGGTGGTAGAGGGGCCTTCCATTTTTTTCTTGGTGTCTGGGGGCTCGATGCAATGGAGTGGGATAGTTTTGTTTCAGTAAAGACCAGTTCCTCCATTATCTTAGAGAAGCTCAGAAGAGGTGAATGTGATGTTGATGAGAGGGAGATAGTGTCACATGAGAGTGACTGTGCCTCCAGTATTTTTGGAGGCTGAAGCATGATATCTTGACTTCCTTTGCTTTCTTCCAGGAACTCATCCTTCAGTCCTGTATCTTGGAGCCATTCTAATTTGTCAAAGTCCAACTGCTGAACACTCTGTCGGAGGGGCTCAGCCTGGGTTGTGTTCCTAAGTGGGTGGGTGTTTTGGCTGCACTGTGTCCTTGTGGGGTGTGTTAACCAAATGTCCATCCAGATATTGAAGTGCGGTCCTGTTTCATCCAGACACTGCAGTGGTGTTTGTGTGCCATTGAGTTTGAGAGGATTGGCACATGTTGCAGATGGATGAAGGAGGGAGAAGAGGATATTATCATTTAACACTCTTGCTCAAATCCTGTTTGGGTGCAGGCCATCTGATTTAAACAGATTACTTTGACTCCAGAAAAGATTAAATTTGTCGATGTAGTTCAGTCCTCTGATGTTGCAGGTTTTGTGTAGCCATGTGTTCAGATCAAGCAAATGAAAAAACATATTCATTCCTCTGGCTGGGAGTGGTCCACAGATGAATGACTGAACTTTTAATCTTTCAAGTATTTCAAAGAGTTAATTGAAATCCCTCTTCAGTAGTTCTTTCTGAATATCATTTTCTTCAACATGTAATAACCCGATTTAGAGTCTTATGCTCTAGCAGAATGCTCTGAAGTTCCTTATTTACCAAAGAAATGAAGGCAGCAAGTGGTAGTCATCCTGCTGCCAATGTTTCTGATAATGGAGTCCCCACTATCAAAGTGCTGGGCTCAGTTGTGGGCTCAGTTGTGGTCTCTATTATAATTAGAAAACTGTTCTGGAAAGTTTTACAGGTCTGGAGATGTTCTGGAAAATACGTAAAGACAACAGTTTCGTCACAGTGGTTTGGAGCTTCCTGGGCACTCACAAAGCCAAAAACTATGATTGAGACTATGGTGAAGAACGGCTGGGTTACTCATGTAACCCTGTTCCCTGAGAAGGGAACGAGACGTTGCGTGAGCTGAACGCTGCGACCAGCAGTTGCTCCAACTTATGCCACTGGCTGGAGTGGTCGAATTAAGTACAGGAGCCCTTACTGGACACAGTAGGTGCAATTTCTCTTATTCCGGTGTGAGGAACGGAGGAGGGCAGAAAGCTTGCAACACTCCTGGCTGGGCAGCAGACATAGGCACTTTAGGAATATAATCTGGCCTAGGATATAGGAAGGCCTTGGCTAATCCAGGGGCAAAGTCAAGGAAGGGACAACAGAGAGAGCTTGTAGATCTCCTACTCGCTTGAGGGATGCCAGGGCCAGCCAAAGAGCTACTCTTAAGCTCTGAAGCTTCTCTGAAGCTTCTCTGAGGCTACTCTGAAGCTTCTCTGAGGCTGACTCTAAGGGCTCAAATGGGGCACTTGACAGACCTTCCCAGACCACAGAAAAGTCCCAGGAAGGTATTCATGGTCTGCAGATAGGCCTCAGCTACCTGACACCATGCATAAACCTCAAAGATAGAGGATGTTGCCCCACAGAGGCTCCATCAATAGGGGTGTGGCTTGCAAAAATGGTGACCACATAGACCTTGATGTAGAAGGAGCCAACCCTGCTAAGAAACATCCATGTTAGAACTCCAAGACAGTAGCTATTACACAGTTCACTGGGTCTAGCAGACGCTCCTCAGACCACGAGACAAAAGTCACCACTTGAGCGCATACAATTTCCTTGTGGATGGTGCTCTAGCGTTCAATATATTCTCTACAACCTCAGTTGCGAGACCAGAATCTATGAGCTGGTGCTCCTCAGGGGCCAGACCCACAGTTTCCATAGTTCCGGCCAAGAGTGATAAATCAGCCCTCTGGCTTGAGAAAGTAGATCCCTGCAGATGGGAATCTCCCAAGGAGTGCCACCCAGCAGGGATATTATCTCTGACAATATTTGAACTATATTTGAGCTGGCCAATAAGGTGCTACTAGCAGCAGACATAGACAGTCTTGGTGAACTCTGGCTAGAACTTCTGGGAGCAGAGCGATCAGGGGAAAAACATACAGATGTGACCTCGGCCACGTCTGCACCATGTTGTCCAGCCCCAATGGTGTGGGAGGAGTGAGGGCAAACCACAGGGGGCAGTGTGTTGTCTCCTCGGAGGAGAACACATCCACTTCTGCTTGGCCAAACCTCCGCCATATGGACTCCACCACTTGTGGGTGGAGCCTCCAATCCCTGGGCTCAGCCCCTGCCTCAACAGGATGTCTGCCCCCACATTCCAGTTGCCCAGAATGTACATTGCACTCACTGACAAAAACTTTTCCTCTGCCCAGAGAAGAATTAGTTGCGCCTGCCTGAACAGGGGCGCAAACATAATTCCCCCTGGTGGTTGTTATGAGACCAACACTGTGTTGTCTGTCACAACTAACACCTCTCAATGGTGACCTCTCAATTGAGGAAGAAAGTTGTGAACTGGACCCGGTAACCCTTTTCTATGGTAGACAGAACCCATGGAGACACATTTGGAGGTAGTTTCCACACTACCAGATGGTCTTTTGGTGACAATAACTTTTCCACATTCTATTGGAGGGAAAGCATCAGATGTTCGTTGCCCTGTGACAGCTCGCTGACCAGAGAAGACTGAAAACTTGGAACAAGGCTGGGCTAGCGGAGGCCCTACAGTAGTACTGGGGGTTAACCTCCCTAACAAGCTCATGTCCCCTGATATGTCCCTCAGGACCACTTCTCCTTTGTCTGCTTGATCTTTATGACCATTCTCAGATCACGCCTAGTAGCAGGCTGTGACTGTGGCCACCTGGTTCCCCTAGCTGTCTGGGGAGGGGGGCAGGCCACCACACCTTCTAAGGCACTTTCTGTGCCTCCCTTGCACTAGCACTCCACTCGTGGATGCCCCAGTGAACTCGACACAACAGGGAAGGAACTGGCTGAATGCCGCCATATGTCGAGCTCACTCTACAGCTCTGCTTGGTAGGCATTGTATGCAGTGACCCACAAGCAAGACCCACTACTGCATAGGCCTTGCCCACCAATGCCGCGGCCATCTTACATGGCTTGGATGGCAAAGCCAGCCCCCCTAAATTACCTGCCGTCGATGGAGAGAGGTAGCTTACAAGCGCCTCCTCCACCTTATGCATAGCTAAATAGCTGTACCGTTCATTCCCCACGATGGGCGAATAATCTGAAATCGCGGCGTTATAAATATGGCTTATGTATGGTTTTCCCCAGAAGCGTGATATTTTGTCATGCACTTCTGGAAAAAAGGGGAGTTTTCTGCAGTGTGAGGGAGATTTATTTTCACTGAGGAGAAAAAAGCTCATCCAGCCTTAGTAATCACTTCAAGCAACTTTTTATATGCTTCAGAGCTGCTCTCAGTTTTTAGCACAACCTTCTGACTCCTCGGAGTCAGAAAGGATTTTTTTTTTTGGCTTTCCATAGCGGAAGGAGGAGTCACGATGCGAGCTCCAAAATCCAGTGGATGGCCAGACCTGGAAGACACAGAATGAGATAGAGCAGCACTCGTCTCTGGCTCCTGTTCCAGATCCATACGAGATCCCCAGGACCTGAGTCGGCTGGCTGGCTCGGCAGCGGTCAGCCCAGATACGTGCTCCACCACTAGACACTTCACGTAGAAAGTGTGTCTGTCTGTCCCCATGATGAAACATGAGCAAGTCTTAACACACTTCCTGAATTCTCTCTCAATCATACTTTTCTCTCTCTTTTTTTAAAGGGACAAAAAGGAAAGAGATTTTTTATTCGAAATATACCGAGGAAATGAGTCTTTTTGCGAGCGTTACACAAATGACCGACATGCAGTCTTACTGAAGATAACAAGACTGACGGCACGGTTCACAGGTGCCATTTTTATATCACGCGACGCGCTTAATTGCCACGTCACCTGATCACGGCGGGTCTATAAATAGGCATGATGTTACACAAGCTTCAGATCATGCGCGAGGGTGCTTCCCACAGAGTGTAGCTCAGGCAATGTTCAGTTCCCTTTGAAAGGGAACTACGGCACAGTGGGCTTCAGGATGTCTCTCAAAGTAGAGGTCGACCGATATTGGATTTCACCGATGCCAATAACTAAGTTGGGCAGTACCTGCTAAAATGTATAATGGCAGCAGACCCTTTTCAGCCACTACTGCAAAGGACACAACCGGGAAAAACTATTGGTGTGGATATTACCGATAGTTCCAGCAATTGGGTATCAGTGCCAATTAATTGGCAAAACCAATCAATCTGTCAACCTCTATCTCAGTCAATATTCTTGATGCTCATCTTGATAAATTCAAGGAGAATATGGGAGCCTACTCAAAGGAACTAGGCAATCGAATACTGGACTTTGAATGCTGCTAGAAGCTGTAACTGCGCTTGCTTGTTGCTACGAGCTGTGTACACATTGCTAGATTAAAGCTAATTCCAGTATTCATATTCGGTTTTGGTCGGGAGTGGCTTGTTCACGCGACAACTCTTTGTTTTGCTAATTAAAGAAGTGTGCTCAGCTGTGAAGCAACGCAGTATTTAAGAATTAAGAAACGCTGAGGCGGAAGCATCAGCCCTTGTCGTGTGAAGACCTGCGAGTCTACCTGCACGAGTCCACCAAGCAAGGACACCGACAAGACACCACTCGTCCTGCTAAGTATACTTTCCCCCCCCCCTTTATTTCTCTTGCTGTTTACCTGTTTACACAGGTACTAACACCAACATGTCTCATCAGTTTATCCCTGTTATTTGCCATAGGCGCAGACCGCGGCATACTCCCAGAAAAGTATACAACTTAGACAACCTACGCTCTCTGAATGTGGCCTCTGCAGATTCCCTCTCATTCTCTATCGGACTTTGGAACTACCAATCTGCCGTCAACAAGGCAGATTTCATTCCTGCCTTTGCAACCCACTCCAACCTCAGTGTGCTGGCTCTGACTGAGACCTGGATCCATACTGAGAACACTGCCACACCCACTGCCCTAGCCTCCAACTTCAACCTCTCCCATACCTCACGTCCCAACAGATGAGGAGGTGGTACAGGTTTGCTTCTCTCCAAAACATGGAAATTTACCTGTCTTTCTCCATCTTGCTCCTACACTTGCTTTGAATTTCATGCTGTTACAGTCACTGACCTGCCAAAATGCACTTTCTTGTTGTTTATCATCCTCCAGGTCAACTGGGGAAGTTCATCGATGAATTTGACATGCTACTGTCAACCATCCCGGATGATAGATCTCCTCTTGTGGTCCTTGGTGACTTCAACATTCATCTAGACAAGCCACATGCAGCTGACTTTCTTGCTCTCCTTCCCACATTTGACCTCAAGCAGTTCACCACACCAGCAACCCACAAAGCCGGCAAACAGCTCGACCTCATCCTCACACATAATTGCACCACACACAATCTTCTCATTACTCTTCTCCACACCTCTGACCATTTCTTTATCCAGTTCTCTTTTTCTCTCCCCTCACCCCCTTCACTGTCTCCACCTTCTATCTCCTTTCGTCGCAATCTTCGCTCCCTTTCCCCCTCACATTTCTCCTCCGTTGTCACAACCTTACTTCCCTCTGAAAGCCACTTCTCCTCACTTGACTTAATGCTATGTTCCACCCTAACATCTTCTCTTGACAGCATCTGCCCCTAACCTCCAGACCTGCTCACACATCGCCCTCTAGCCCTTGGCTCTCAGAAGCTCTGCGTAACAACCGGGCCAAACTAAGAGCATCTGAAAGGAAATAGCGTAAATCTAATAATCCAACCGACCTAACCAATTACCAAACACTTCTCTCCTCTTTTTTCAACAGCATCTCCATTGCTAAAGCCACATACTACCAAGAGAAGGTTGGCAGTTCTCCAAACACCCGCACTCTCTTCAAAACGTTTTCTTCTCTTCTCTGTCCCCCTCCTCCCCCTTCCCCTACCTCTCTCACTGCAGATGACTTTGCCACTTTCTTTTCCAACAAGGTTACATCAATCAGGAACCAGTTCTCAACCCCAGACATGAATAGACTGGCTCCTCCTCCATGTAACTCCCAACTGACTTCCTTCTCTCCCCTCTCAGAGACTGATATCTCTAAACTCCTCCTCTTTAGCTGTCCCACAACCTGTACTCTTGACCCTATCCCTTCTCATCTTCTTCAGTCCATCTCTCCCACACTATTACCTGCACTCACACACATCTTTAACACATCCCTCTCTACTGGCACATACCCTACCTCATTTAAACAGGCCTGGGTTACCCCACTGCTTAAAAAAACATCACTTAACCCTGCTGTGGTTGAAAACTACAGACCCGTTTCCCTCCTCCCTTTTCTTTCGAAAACTCTTGAAAGAGCCTTTTTAAATCAACTCTCCAATTTTCTCACACAGAACAACCTCCTGGACACCAAGCAGTCTGGTTTCAAAAGCAATCACTCCACAGAGACTGCTCTGCTTTCCGTCACTGAAGCCGTACGACTAGCAAGAGCAACCTCTAGATCATCTGTCCTCATCCTACTCGACCTCTCTGCTGCTTTCGACACTGTGAACCATCAGATCCTCCTGTCAACTCTCTCCAGCCTGGGCATCACTGGAACGGTTCTGCGCTGGGTGGAATCTTATCTCTCTGACAGATCCTTCAAGGTATCGTGGAGGGGAGGTATTTCTGAAACTCAGCAACTCACAACTGGTGTTCCACAGGGGTCAGTTCTGGGTCCACTGTTTTTTTCTATCTACACTACATCTCTAGAGCAGGTGATTGAGTCTCATGGCTTCTCATATCATTGCTATACTGATGACATCCAGCTCTATTTGTCCTTCCAGCCTGACGATCCATCCGTCTCTGCACGTATCTCTGCTTGCCTGTCGGACATCTCGGTCTGGATGAGGGAACACCACCTTAAGCTCAACCTGGCAAAATCTGAGCTTCTTGTCATCCCAGCCTGTCCCTTAATCAACCACAACCTCACTGTACAGCTCGGCTCAACCACACTCAAGCCAACCAGGATGGCCAGGAACCTTGGGGTGATTCTCGATGACAGCTTGACCTTTACAGACCACATCTCAACAACTGCATGGTCCTGTAGGTTCATCCTTTACAACATCAAGAAAATCAGACCCTACCTCACCGAACAGGCTACTGGAAACTGGACTACTGCAACTCACTACTCTCGGGCCTCACGGCCAGCTCCATCAAACCCCTTGAAATGATTCAGAATGCAGCAGCACGCCTCATCTTCAACCAGCCCAAGAGAACCCATGTCACACCCCTCTTCATCTCCCTCCACTGGCTTCCTGTAGCCGCCCGCATCAAATTCAAGGCCTATATTCTCACCTACAAGACCTTGTCTGGAATAGCACCCTCCTACTTCAACTCTCTCCTGAAGTCTTATGTTCCCTCATGCAATCTGCGATCAATCAATGACTGACGCTTAGTAGTACCTACTCAGCATGGCTCAAGGTCCCTTTCAAGAACATTCAAACTGTTCCTCAGTGGTGGAATGAACTTCCAACCTCAATCCAGACCGCAGGATCTCTCACCACCTTCAGAAAACAGTGAAAGACCCACCTCTTCCGTGAACACCTAACCAACCCATTTAAAAAAATAAAAATAAAAATAAAAATTCCTCTGGCACTTACACCTCTACTCTGCACACTTTGCTTCTTCTGGAACTCAATTAACGGATCTTGTATGGTAGCACTACTTGTATTGTTCTCTGCTTGATATATCGCTTTGCTTGTATTTTCTCATTTGAAAGTCGCTTTGGATAAAAGCGTCTGCTAAATGAATAAATGTAAATGTAACAAGGACAACATAACGAGAACATGATGGGAGACTACATTTGCAGGTTGCTTCGTGAAAGTGATTTATAATATAATCATAAATCTCAAAAAACTTCTCACTTCTAAATCTTTTGTGGTCAGTTTTGTATGAGTTTAGTATAAATACAGTCATGTGGAAAAAATAAGTACATCCCATGGAAATTGTTGGCTTTTTTTGACATATTTGGACAAGCAAACATTTGATCATCTTTGAAACAGTGCCTATTAATAAAGTTGATATACTTGAACAAAACCACAAAGAAAATTCAATCATTTTCAATCATTTATTCAACAGAAATATCAATAGATGTGACATACTGGTGTGGAAAAAGTAAGTACAGCCTTAGAAGCTAGTATTGCCCCCTTTAGCAGAAATAACTTCTAAAGGCATTTTGCATAATTGTCCACCAGCCTCTGACATTGGCTTGCTGGAATTTTTTTACCACTCTTCCATGCAATATTCTTTCAGTTGCAAGATGTTTAAGGGTTTTCTTGCATGTATTGCCCATTCAAATCCCCCCACAACATTTCAGTGGGATTCAAATCTGGGCTTTGACTAGGCCATTCCATAACATTTCTTCTTTTTGAGTCATTCCTTGCTAGATTTGCTTAGGATCATTATCCTGTTGAAAGGTTCACTTCTGGTTCAACTTCAACTTTCGGACAGATGGCCTCACATTATCTTCAAGCACTCTTTGATATGATGCAGAATTCATAGTTGAATCAATGAATGCAAGCTGTCCAGTCCCTGAGGCATCCACAGCCTTTTCTCTGAAGGCCTTACAGAACTCATTAGATCTTGGCATGATGACACTACACACTCCAGTAACAAAGGGAACCCTAGACACTATATATGGGAGAGGTATAAATAACACCTGCACTCCCTAAGCAGGTTCTAATCACTGGCACCCTTGAACACTTGATTATAATTTTATGGATTTGAAGGTATGATAAAAGTAGGGGTGTACTTACTTTTTCCATGTGACTGATTTGTTTTTTTGTTCATTTAAATTGTGATTTACTACAAAAATAAAATTTTATGTGTCATTTGATAGAGAATATCACCTTTGTTAATAGGCAGTTTTCAAAGAGGATCAAATGTTTGCTTGTCCAACTATGTCAAAAAAAGCCAACAATTTCCATGGGATGTACTTATTTTTTCACATGACTGTATTTATACTAAAGTCATACAAAACTGACCACAAAAGAATTAGAAGTGAGATTTCTGAGTTTTTTGAGATTTACGATTATATTATAAATCACTTTCATGAAGCAACCCCCAAATGTAGTCTCCCATCATGTTCTCATCATGTACTTATTTTTCTGACTGTACATGTTCATTTTGATACGTTGTTTTTTTCTGACTTCATGTGAAAATTAAAATATATAAATTTCAAAATGTCAGTGTGCTGGTCACAAAAGCAAAGTCTGAAGAGATTAATAGTCATTTTCAATACTTTTGAGGCATAAGCAATTAGACACATAACACATATTCCTAGGAACAAAATTTGTGTTACATAGTGTTATAGGTTATGAAAAATTTACATTTTACTTCCACAATATTAACTCTGCCCAATTACCTGAATGAAATTCCCTCTATTAAATATTTGGAATATTCCAGTCACATGTTGCAACAGAAAGTTGCATCATACAAATTTCCTGAAGATCATGGGAAGAAAAAATGTAGGTTCTCTCATTCGCATTAATTTTTATTCTTTATTTTCAGTGATAGTGATATTGATTGACAAGATCTCTTTGAATGTACAAATCTGGCAGTGGGGCTGTGAATGGAAGGAGGAGTTGTAAAAAATGAGCAGTGAACTGCTGAATGCCAGAAAGAGAGCCAGTGCACATCCAGCCAGCACCTTCCAAGTGGTATAGCATGAACTATGGGGGCAATCTGTAAAACAGATACATTAAAATATTCTCTGATCCTCTGATTAACTTATCCACCATACACCAAATAATAATCCTCAAGGGTAAGAATTTGAGGTAGTCTTCCCTCACTTATATAGCTTAGATTAAAAGAAAAGACTATAATTTTGGTTACTTGTCCTTTTTATCTAGTTATCATTAACACATTTCACGCAGCAGTAGGTGAGATACCTGTTTGTGGCAATACATTTTTGCATTATTTACAAAGAGTGAAAACTTAATATTTTACAGGGAAGGAGTTTTTACTTACTGCTTGCTGTGCTGCATACTGTAACACTAGGTGAATGATTTATCAGACACATAGAGTACACATGTTATAGAAAGAAGCAACCACAGCCGGACCTCCCATTAGGCAAAGGTCTGCAATTGCCTTGAGCCCTGAGCTACCAAAATTATGCTACGCTGCATAAACTTACGGTTAAGAAAGTTTTATTTTTTCATTTCGCTAATTAATTATGTTTTTCTAAAAATCCATATGCTAAAATGCCATCAGAATGCTTAATTTATGAGTGTATCAGGCCCCGCCCCCTCTGCCCCAGTACCCACTACATTGGACTATTCCACAATTTCACTGCATATTTGTGGAAATGATTCAGGAAGAAAGTAGTAACTCATCATGTGTATTGTACAGATAGAGTAAAAATTAAGCAAAGTGCTGAAAAAGGAGAAAGAGGGAGGAAAGCAAAAAGTTTTTATCAAAGCCTGTGAAGTGTTTTAAATTAACATATTTTGCCTATGGCGTGAAGGCAAGTTGTAGTTCTGCAGGCGCTGACAGCTCTAACATTACAGATTATTTTAGATTTGCAGCTAAAGAACAGCAAAGCTGGGACAGGCAGCAGGGTTCATTCTCTCTCTCTCTCGGTTTCTCTCTCTCTCCAAATAAAGCTGAACTTCATGTCACATGATGATAGTGTGCCATTCAGATGTGTATTCATGTTCACTACTACTTCAAATAAATATGTTTAAATATTACCACAATTTAGAAAAAAGAAGAAAATTTTATAAGCTGCTGTCCTACTGTACCATACAATGACTTATTGTTTTTTTCTTGGTTAGTAGTTGTAGTGAAATATTCTTATTTATTAATATAAGCCTAATATCAAGATTAATTTCATAATACTAAAATTAGAAAATAAATGTAATATTATTATTATTATTATTATTATTATTATTATTATTATAGTAGTAATAGTGGTCTATTTGGGGGGTAAAATTATTAGATGTGGATTCATGTTAGTGTTCAAATAAATATGTTTAAATAGCTTTTATGTTTCTGTATTGTGTTATATTTTTATGCTAGTAAGCGGTGTTAAAAATTGGTCTAATCATCAATGAGCCGGTGTATTTTGATGTGGCGTGTTGTGGGATGGGGTGTGGTGGTTCGCTCTGGGCCAGAAAGTCCAGGGCCACTTTTTGGCCCCAGTTCACCCCTGATTATTGCTATCAATGCTGAAAATTTAAATATCGATGTTAAAACACTGAAACGAGGGCCCCATTCCTACATTTTGCCTAGGGCCCCCAAATTACTAAATCCGCCCCTGGTAGCAACACGCTAGCCATGTCATGCTAAATTCTGTTACTGCAACTAAGATAACATGGTGTTGTACCCACTCACTCTAGTGTCTCAAGATACAAACATAAGGCTAGTAAAAAAACATATATATTCCACATATATTTGGTCATTTATCTTTACAGTGAATCAGTAATGATTTCTACAGAAAAGCATGTCTGTTTCTAAATTGTACTGAAGGAACCTGTTAGCTATCTTTCCCTCAAGGATATTATCAAAGATTACAACCATTTTATTTTCAACCAGTGTATTCAATAATTAGAGTTTTATTGTTTGAATGTTTTAAGTGTTAAAATACTTGCTCATGAGGGTTTAACAAATGCTGCTCAGTTAAATTACCACATGGTGCTGAAAACAGCATGCCGGAATAGCATGCCTTAAAAATACAAATTTGCATTGTAAATATACAAATAATATATTTATATATTACTAAAGGCCCAATGCAAATATAAGTAGTGGAATAGGAAAATAACTTACCCTTCCAGGGTTAAATCTGCTGAGCACTTGCAGCAGTCTGGCTATATTGACAATGGTCTCCTCCTCAAGGAAAAAAATCCACAAAGACCTCCAGCAGTAACCTTCAGCCAGACTGAAAAACAAACACTCCACTATGTTTCAATTTTGAAAAACAAACAAACAAACAAGGAATTCAATGTCAAATAGAATGTCTACAGTGATAGGACTGACAAGCTCAATTAAATATTTCAAGCATACTTGGAAAGATGGAAATTATTCTTGAATGGGGAAAGCACAAAAAAAATCTAATCGCAAACAAGCTGTTTTCACCAACTTGACATCTACAGTATATATAAAAAGTGTACATACCTCTGTTAAAATGTCCGGGTTTTGTGACATAAAAAAAAAATTAAACCAAGATAATATTACAACTTTTTCCACCCTCAGTGTGAAATACCAATTCCAAAAGGAATAATAATTCCATAATTCAAAAAGGTATGTTTCATGCAAAAAAAGCACATTACCAAAAGAAAACTATACAGTACCCACGGTGAAGCATGGTGGTGGCTGCATCATGATTTAGGGCTGCTTTTCTTCAGCTTTTCTTCATGAAAAGCTTCAAATACCAGTCAATTTTCAGGTAAAACCTTCAGGTGTCTGTTAATAAGCTAAAGATGAAAATGAATTTCACCTTTCAGTATAACAATTACCCAAAACATACATCCAAATCAACAAAGGAATGGCTTAACCAAAAGAATATCAAAGTTTTTGAATGATCTAGCCAGAGCCCAGACCTGAATCCAACTAAAAATGTGTGGGGTGACCTGAAGCAGGCTATACACAGGAGATGCCCTTACAATTTGATGGCTCTACATTGTTTTTGCAGGAAAGAGTGGGAAAATATTGCAAGATGTGCCATGCTAAGACTCTTACCCCAAAAAAGACTGAGTGGTGTAATAAAATCAAAAGGTGCTTCCACAAAGTGTTAGTTTATGGGTGTGCACACTTGTGCAACCAGGTTATTGTAAGTTTTTTTTTATTTTTCCCTAAAATGTTTCTGATTGTTTTTCACTTAATTTTTATATGCTGTAATTTCACACTGAGGGTGGAAATGGTTCTGACATGTTTTTGATCTTGATTTAATTTTTTTACATTACAAAAACCAGCCATTTTCACAGGGGTGTGTAAACTTTTCAGGTTCACTGTAGGTTTGCCTGTGTCTGTTGCTGTAGAAAGAAGATTTAATGCCTGATATTAAAACATACATATTAAAACATTATTTTAAGTCTGAAATTGCAGGAATGATTGCATTTCATTAGATAAATAAATATTATCTATAGTGAATTAACACTAAGAGAATTCTAACGTCACTCTCCCCTTCCTATGTAGAACCTTTATGTATGTGAAATTGTTTTCTATTAATGTGCTTGTTCACATGTCTGTATCCTTTCCTATGTGGACAAAAATGGTGCTCACCGAGGCAGCACAGGAAGAATCCCCCAGTTTCCATTGTATTCTGATAATTGATGGAGGAGCACAACCTCTGGTGAGCTCTGCA
Organism: Ictalurus furcatus; assembly: GCF_023375685.1. Taxonomy (NCBI): domain Eukaryota; kingdom Metazoa; phylum Chordata; class Actinopteri; order Siluriformes; family Ictaluridae; genus Ictalurus; species Ictalurus furcatus. The sequence goes on from NC_071270.1 coordinate 10,698,122, forward strand.
AGAGAAACCTGCTGATGAGACCTTTAATTTCCTTGGAGAATAGCCATTTTTATCACAATACTACATGTTAAAAAGTAGGCAGTCTGGAAGGCAGTCAATGTGTAGTTTGTTTACTTACATTTTATTACTATATACAGTCAGGTCCATAATTATTTGACTAAGTTATTGTTATTGTTATGGTACATGTAAGAAGGTAAAAGGTCTAGAGTTGATTCCAAGTGTCATTTTTGCATTAAAGCTGAAAGTCTGAGTTAATATTCATTGTTTAATTTCAATTCCAATATACTACAGTGCTGTGAAAAATATTTGCCCCGTCCTGATTTCTTATTTTTTTGTGTATATCTCATACTAAATAGATTCATAGAACTATAGGTTCATAGGAAGCTGGCCTTGCAAGTTCATAGCCTCACTAAACAATATAACAAATTAGTGTTAAATTAGCAAGAGCTATCATGGCAAGTCATTAATGCTGCCCTTGCTTAATTTAGCTTTGACATATCCATCTGAACAAATGAATCAGGGTACTTCACATGAATCAATTCATAAACCTAACCTTACATCAAGAAATAGGATTTTAGAATGTTACATCTGGCAGGTGTCATGTATCAAGAAACTCTGGATAGCAGGGAGGCAGAGCGACGTCCTCAGCCGAGCAGGGAGGGAGAGCGACGTCCTCAGCCGAGCAGGACGGCAGAGCGACGTCCTCAGCCGAACAGGACGGCTGAGCGACGACCTCAGCCGAACAGGACGGCTGAGCGACGTCCACAGCCGAACAGGGAGGCTGAGCGACGACCTCAGCCGTCCTGTTCGGCTGAGGTCTTCGCTCAGCCGTCCTGCTCGGCTGAGGACGTCGCTCTGCCGTCCTGCTCGGCTGAGGACGTCGCTCTGCCTCCCTGCTCGGCTGAGGACGTCGCTCTGCCTCCCTGCTCGGCTGAGGACGTCGCTCTGCCTCCCTGCTCGGCTGAGGACGTCGCTCTGCCTCCCTGCTCGGCTGAGGACGTCGCTCTGCCTCCCTGCTCGGCTGAGGTCGTCGCTCTGCCTCCCTGCTCGGCTGAGGTCGTCGCTCCTTTTCTTTGCTGCGCTCAGTATGTCGCTCCCCCTTCCTGCTCCACGGAGGACATCGTTCCCCCCTCATGCTCCGCGGAGAGCATCGTTCCTCCCTCTTGCCTCGCGGAGAACCTCGCTCCCCCCTTGAGTCTCATGGAGAACCTCGCTCCCCTCTCCTGTCCCATGGAGGACGTCGCCCCGCTTTCGTGCTCTGCCGAGGACGTTGCCCCGCTCTCATGTTCTGCCGAGGAAGTATCTCTGCCTCCCTGTGCCGTTGTGGAAGCCGCTCGGCCTCCTGGTTTTGCTGGGGACATTTTGCCCAGGGGGCCAGGACCACCAGATGGAGGACGTATAATTTTGGGTGCTCCGGGAGTAGCGCCCTTGGGGGAGGGTTCTGTCATGTATCAAGAAACTCTGGACTCCACTTCCCATCAGCCACTGCAATGCACTAGCTGTCACAAGACCACCTGCACCTGACTCACGTTTTGTTAATGAGCACTCATGTGTATATATAGTCCTTGTCTGCACTGTTTGCTTGTCTTTCGTTGTCCTAGACTCTTGTCGTTTATGTCTCGGTGTTTTGTTTCATGCCACAGTGTTATACCAAGTTGTCTTAGTGTCTTTGTCTTATAGTACGTTTGTTTAAATGTCATTATCTGCACTTGCTTCTGGCTCAACCTCGATTCGTGACAGCAGGTATAAAATGATAATATTTGGTTTTTAAATGACGTTTGAAGACTCGCACTCTGTATAAATGACCTCTGCATTACAGCGCATAAAGGTGTTGTTCTGATTGCCCAATCGTAATAATGACTCAAAATGGTTACACAGCCTCCAGCCAAAAGTAATGCAGCCAAGCATTCAATCAATAAACAGAGTGCCAGATTAATCATTATTATTAAAAAAAAATGTCACTGTCTTTCACAATTGCTGTCAAGGCGTTTAGGGCATGCGGCAGGTGCTTAAAAAATCTAGAGCAGGGTCTAATATAAACCAGATATAGGAAAAAAAAAAAAAGGTGATCTAACTTAATCTTTGGTATAGATAACCTACTAATGACAAAACTTTTTGCAAAAACTCTCATGGTAGGCTTGAGCCAGTTGACAATTCTACAGATATAATGTGGATAATTATTTTTCCATTCACAGAAAAACTGTGCCTGTCATGGTTAATGTCGAGATGATCAATTACTCCATTCTTTGTTTTGAACAGCATAGCTAGGCGGAACAACCATATAACTGAACTACTGAACTAAGTGTTATGACGTCTGCAACAATGTGAACCAGAAGTAATCAAATTATAATTCATCAAAGGGCATTAGTACATTTTACAAATGGATTTTAAATGTTTTATTTATTTATTAGAAGAGAGTGCTTTGTGGGAAATAAGCATATTCCAGAAGTAGCTACAAGCACATGCAGATCACCTCCCACATCCAGACAGTCTCAGGGATTTTACAGTGCTTTGAGAGGTTAAAGCATCCATCATCCATGCTTATTTGGATGTATTCCCATTCCCATAGTATTCTCTCTCACTGCATTTGGCAAAGACTAGCTTTGTTTGGTTTTAACACTAGCTACTGCTGTTTGCAGCTGAAAATAAATTCTGCAGATTACATTTTAGGGTGCAGAGTGTGATGGCTGTGATTAAAACTAAACAAAACCATGGAATAGTGATTTATGATAAAGATTAACTGGATCTACCGGCTCTTGGTCCAAAAGGTGTGCTCTTCTCTGCTCTGCCCTTTCAATGTGGTAGGAGTTCTTCTGACTCTGAATCACAAATACAACTTCTCTTAGTTCTAAAACAGAGAAAGAGAGAGAGAGGTTTAACCAACCTTTATTGTAGCATTAAAAAGTAATTACTCCAAACTCTATCATATCAGAATTACTTTGCTTTAACATTAAAACATTTTTTAAAACACACACACACACACACACACACCTCTTTAAACATTAAACACCAAGTCATCTTCAAAAAAAATTAAATCTCAGGGAAAAAACTCCACATTGTTTATAAGTTTGTAATAAGAAAACTAACCTTGCAGCCACTAAACTCTAACAGCCCCTCAGGATCTGTGGAGGCAAGCTGTAGATCTTGATTTTTCCGTGTTATTCAAATTGCTAACTTTGCTGTTCCTATCATGTAATTCAACAAACACACTTTCCGTCTACTTGAATATCTATATTTAAGTCCCCCATTGAACAGTTTGTCAGAGAACTCCTCCTCAAATCTCTGGAACCAGGAATTAAGCAGTTTAAAAAGATCAGTTAATCTTGAACATTTTAAAAACAAATGCTCCAAATCCTTATCTTGTTGACAAATTTTACATTCCCCACCCACTGCTGTACTCAGGTGCGCCACATGTCTGTCTATAGCTATGGCCCCGTGGACAAGCCTCCACTGTAGTTCAGCCATCCACTTTTCTATGAGCGGCTTATACAGAGCTCTCCACCTGTCCCTCACGAGGAAGTCTGGTCTTAACAAATCGATGCTCTTTGCTGTCTCAGAGAATTCAAATGCAGAACTTTGACCGTAATGTAGTTCAGTGCCTTCTTGGATGTAAACTCAAAGTCTACCAATTGAGGGGTTTTGAAAGATAAAATGGAACAGGCAGATTCTTCCTCTTGTTCCTCACTAATATCTAGAGAAATCCTAAATTTGGGAAAGTCCTGCTCATCACCTTTACCCCGTAGATGTCTTCTTACAACAACGTTCCTGTAGCTGCTTAGTAACACAGCAAAGTTTTCAGCCTTCAACTTTGAAATAAGACGTGTTGACCATAATCCTGTTACCACTTTAAGGGTCTCCACTGGTCTCCATCCATTCTTATGCAAGGGCCCCCCCCAGCTTTGTGACTCCATTCCTTAAAAGACATGTACGTACACTTATTGAGGACAACAGTCTAGTTTGAATAATTGGATTAATCAATAAGGGTTCTTCGAAAGCCCAATCCCCTCGCTCGTTTACAGTACTTTCCACTTTTAAAATGATCTTCCAGGCTTGTATCAATTACCTATAAAATGGTGTGATCTCAGACAGGCTCACCTCATCACTTTTTAATAAAAATATATGTTTGTCAAGTCCAAGGTTACCTGCTCTGTGTAGGATTAGACATGCAGTTTGTATCCATGCCAAATTGTTATGGTAGAGCAGTCTCTGTACCGATTGTAATCTGAAGGCTCAGATGCGGCTCCTAATATCCACCAAGCCTTGACCTCCTTCTTGAATTGGTAGAGAAAGTGTTGAAGCCCATATCCAATGCTGTCCACTCCAGAAGAAACCTACAATTGTTCTCTGTACTTTACGAATCAGTTCATCAGGTGGTTCCATGACAATTACCTTATGTCATAAAATGGAAGCAGCCAGAACTCTGCCTCTGTACTCCAATTGTGGTAATAGCCATTTCCAATTAGACAATCGAGCTGACACCTTTTCCAGCAATCCATCCCAATTTTTGGTTTGAAACCGATCATTTCCAAGAAAAACCTGCAACACTTTTAACCCCTCTATTCCCCATCTCAGGAGCCTTTTCCACTCCATTGCCCAATAATAAAACCTTCACTTTTTCAAGTGAAGGTTTCATTTCGCCCAATTAACTTTAGCTGTGGAGGCTTTTTCATACTGCTTAATACTTGCATTTAAAGATTCACCATCATTCTGTTCAGAAATGAAAACTGTTATATCATCAGCATATGCTGATAGATACACTTTAAAACTTTTTCCTGCACCAGACTCTATTTAGTTCTTTCCTAAGCTTACACAAAAGAAGTTCAATAGCCAAACTATACAGCTGTCCTGACAAAGGACAACCCTGCCTAATCCCTCTTGAAACATGTATCAGAACACTTGGTCCTCCACCCACTTTAAGCATTAAAGATACATTGTTATACAGCAATCTAATAAAAGATATTAATTTATCGCCAAAACCAAAACCTCCCAACACTTTAAAAAGATAATTATGATCAACCCTGTTGAATGCTTTCTCTTGATCTATTGAAAGAACACCCAAGTTATAATCATCAAGTTAGAGCCGATAACATCACGTATTAAAAGGAGATTGTCCATAATTGACCTTTCTGGAATACAGTATGTCTGATCCTTCTGAATCAACAAACTTAAGTAACCTTTAAGTCTGTTTGCCAAACATTTTGACAATATCTTGTAGTTCAAACAGCGCAAAGAAACTAGCCTCCAATTTTTTAGGGAAAGAACTGCACAGTGACAGCTGACTGGAAGAATCTTACTCTTGAGACATTCCAGTAATACTTCGTGGTAATCTTTCCTTTCTTTTGGTAAAACTCAGCTGGTAACCCATCTATTCCTGGAGAATGTCCAGTAGATAGCTATTTCATTGCCTCAGTTAGATCTTGGAATGTAATTTCACCATAAGGCCTGTTGTTGATCAGGCCCCAGCTGTGGTAAACTTTAAGTAAATCAACAGCACTTTCAGGATCGCAGTTCTCAGCGTTGTATAGCATAGAGTAAAAACCCACTGCTAGTTCACTCATTTCCAGTGTGTCTGTTGTTATTGTTCCATTAAGATGGCAAAGATAATGCATCAGCTTCTGAGGGACAGTCTTTCTTTCCAGATTAAAGAAAAATTTACTTGGAGCAAATTCCTGACTTTATTAAAGCTCCATTTACCTGCTCCAACAAAACAGACCCAAGCTCATCTTTCCTCTTGTTTAAAACATCACTCTTTGCAATCGTATTATTAACAAAATCTCTTTCTAGCTTATCGATGTCCTTTTGTAGTTTTTGCATAGTTGACTTCATCCTTGCAGTACTGGTACTGCTTTGACAAAAACCTTTGTACTTTGCCTACATCCCACCACTGGCTAAGACTTAAAAAAAAAAAAAAAAAAAAAAAAAAAAACCTTTTTCTATTTCCAATTTTCCCACAACACTTTAAAACTCTTACAAAATAGAGCATCCTGTAGCAATTTAACGTTAAAGTGCCAAAAGTACCTGGGCTGTAGCATACGTTTCATATTAAAATCAATGGTAACCATATGATCATCTGAAAAACCATTGGGAAAAATAGAAGCATTCATTACTCTATTGTTCCATAGTCTGCCTATATGTAATCTATCTAATCTTGCCCCACTAAGCTTATTATACACTATGTTCAACCATATATATTGTCTTACTCCTATATTTCTCTTTCTCCATATATCTATTACTTCTAATTCTTTAACCATTTTGAAGAGAACCACAGTAGATTGGCCATGAGGCTCCTCTCCATTCCTATCAACTACAAAATCTGTAGTACAGTTCCAGTCTCCTCTTAAAATTATAGTCATTTTAGCTGAAATTTTGAAGAGCATTTTTCATAAAAACTTTCACTCCTTCTGCCCCATATTTGGAGCATAAATATTTACGATTACAAAAACAAAACCTCCATACTCAATTTTTGTTAACAAAACCCTGCCTTTTTCAATCTCCTCAATAGCCACAATTTTTATATTCATACTTTTAGAGAAGAAAATGGACTGCACTGGTGTTTGATACAGGATTAAATACAAATTTTCCCTCCTACCACTTTCCCCACTCCATCTCATTTTTGCTGTCTATATGTGTTTCTTGTAAGAACATAATATTTGTTTTATTTATTTATTTATTTATTTATAAAAAAAAATTATTATTTAAATAAAAAAAAAATTTGTCCTGTCTCTACCCCCATTTCTATTTAGAGAGCCTACTCTCAAGCACTCCATAGAGGAAAAGAAAAGAAAAATGAGTAAAGACAGTGAAAGAGAAAACACCCAGTGTAATTTGTTCATTTATTTGAAATAGGAGCTTTATTTATTCGCACTTTCGTTAACATTTTCCTCAGTCTAAACCTTTTTTTTTTTTACTTAAAGCCTCGTAACTTGCCGTACTTTGTAGCCCTACCACTGAGGCCATAAATTTCTCTACATCTGGGGAAAAAAAATTTCACGGTCTTCCCAAATGTTGCATCCAGAAAATAACTCCTGCAAAGTGTATATGTCTTCGACTTGCGATCCAACTTCCGAGATATCAGAAAATATCATCATCCTCTCTCGCATCTTCATCGTTCCACCCTTCAGAAGAATTTGACAACAACTGGGTTTGTTCCACATTATCTTGTTCACATTTATTTTCATTTATTCGGTCATTTCCAGTTCCATCTGCTCTTACAGTATTTTCACCAGCATGTACATTTCAGTAATCATTTCTTCATTCCTTATACTATCTTCACTTAACTCTGTGTCATGTTCACCACTGTTTTTGTCACCTGAAATTATTCATCAGAGTTAAATTGATTAAATTCAGAAGCTGCACTTGAAACTGATATTGACTTTGCTACATTACTCCCCATAACTCCAGTACTACCAGCTTTATGTGGGCAAGCAAAATGTTTATGGCCTAAATCACCACATTCAAAACATTTCATATTACCTGTGCTGGCGTAAATCATGTATCCCCTTCAAGCCATACACGAAAAGACACATCCAACTCAGGTTCATTCAAAAACATCATAGCCTGTCTTCTAAAAGACATCGCGTGCTTTAAAGCCGAGTTTTTACACCCAAGTGGAATCATTTTGATTGCACTTGCAAACTTGCCAAAACATGCAAGCCCCTTCTCAATTTCTTCATTTTTGATGAATGGAGGTACATTGGAAACAATAACTTTAGTCATAGGAGTAACAAGCAGTGAAACAAAAACAGAAACACCACGAGGTTACCCAAAACCACTACTTATTAGACAATTACCTAGATTTTCCTCTTTTACGAAAATCACTACAGCTTTATTCATCGTTGAAGCCCAACAAATATTTTCATATCCAGTCTGATCCCCCACTGCTACCAATGCATCTTCCACCTTCACGCCGGGTTCAGGTACACACCTGACACCATGACGGAGCAAGCGAGGCAGTATACCCTCTTGTGGAAGGGGGGGTGTATAACTATACCAATTGGTATATAACTATACCAATAAAAACAGCTTTTGCATCAAAGCAAATGGATAATTATTGGATGCACGTTTACTTAAAGCGCACCTATTATGGTTTTGAAACATGCCTAATTTTGTTTTAGAGGTCACATACAATAGATTTGCATGCATCCAAGGTCATAAAACACTTTAATGAACTCATAATTTAAATTGCAGCATTACCTGTTTTTCCCCAGTGTCACAAATGACTCATTAAATGATCTGTTCTAAAGGATTCATTCTTAACTCCTCCTTCAAGAGAACATACTCTGCTCTGATTGGTCAGATGTCCCAGTCTGCTGTGATTGGTCTACCGCTGTTAGCGTGTGTCGAAAAGGAAACGACCATTACCATAACGAGTTTCAGCGCTCCTTCTGTTCGCAAGCAGCCATTGAAGACCAGAGGTGAGGTTTTTGTTACAAACCTATGTAGGTTTATACAGCCAGTCTAGAATTACTAACAACTTGTTTCAGCTGATCAGAATCAGTTCCTTCTTTTGGGAGTCAATAACTCCATTTGTTGCGCTTTGATTTTTTAAACTTTGCAGATGTTTTTACATTCACAAACAGCTATATAACATACTACATGAAAGGTAATATCTGAAAAACCATAATAGGTGCACTTTAATAAAGTCTACGTGGTCCACAGTAGACAGATGTCTGTTAAAAAGCCCCTCATCAAACACTTAGGTCACTACAAGAAAAAGGCAAGACATCGTTTCCTGTGCAGGAAAGACTGAAAGTCTGCAGGGCAACTGTTAATGTTCCCTGTTGTAAATGTTCACTGTTTTTAAATGTTTTGTCATTACATCATCATGAGTCTAATATTCTCCCTCAATATTAAGAGCTCTCTGTTTCACTTGTAAAACTCACCTATGACTTGGTTAACAGGGCCATGTATGTTGAGTGTTTTCTGTGGAAACAGAAAGAAGAATGAAGGTTACATGCCAAGTGCCTAAAAAAACCTTGTTAAGACTGGAAGGCATCTTAATGATTAACATCATTATGCACAGTAAGATATATTTAACTAGACTTCTAAGACTACTAGCACAGAACGTTTAGTACTGAATTAAACTCCTGGTTCTAAGTTCACTCTGATGGTGCTCATTTGTGTCCAGCTGGACTTAAATGAACACCCCTGTGTGCTCCTGTTTAAGTGAGACTCACTGGCAAGTACCAGGATTCATGTGTACTTAATGTTCTTGTCAATCATTTAAAGAAATGGCCACGTCCCTTAATACAAGTCTTAGAAAAAGTTTCCCCTTCAGTTCTGTTTTAGAAAAAAAGTACCCTAAAGGAATAAATCATTGCTTATGAGACGATAGATCTGAATTTTTGCTTTCTTTTCCTGCTGTTCACATCTAGATGTATTAAACCACTTAAACATGGCACGTTTTATTTGCCTGTGAAGACTGCATTTGTTGTTAAAAATGATGAACCAACATGAAGACCAGAGAACTGTCTATGGGAGAAAAGCAAGCCATATTGAAGCTGACAAAAGAGGGAAACTCAATCAGAGCCACTATACAAGCATTGGGCATAGCCAATACAAAATTTGCACTGTCCTGAAAAAGAAAGAAACCACTGGTGTACTAACAACCAAACATCAAACATGTCAGTTAATGACAAACATTATGAGAGCTGTAAAGAAAAACCTAAAAACAACAGTGACACCAACAACCTTCTCAGGGCAGGGATGAAGGTATCACAATCCACCATTCGAAGAAGACTTCGAGAGCAGAAATAGTATAGAAGCCATACCACAAGATGTAAACCACTTATCAACAGAATCAGAAAGCCAGATTGGAATTTGCAAAGAAATACAGAGATAAGCCAGAAAAATTCTGGAACTAAGATTGACCTCTACCAAAGTGATGGAAAGGCCAAAGTGTGAAGAAAGAAAGGATCTGCTCATGATCTAAAACATACAAGCTCATTGGTCAAGCATGGTGGAGGTATTGTCATGGCTTGGGCTTGCATGGCTGCTTCTGGAACAGGCTCACTAATCTTTATTGATGATGTAACTCATGAAGGTAACAGCAGAATGATTTCTCAAATCTACAGGAACAGTCTGTCTGCTAATTTACAGAGAAATGCATCCAGTCTAATTGGGAGGAGCTTCATCATGCACTAAAACAATGACCCAAAACACCCTGCCAACTCAACAAAGGACTTCATCGGGGGGAAAGCTGAAGAGTTTAGACTGGCCCAGTCAATCACCAGACATTAAAGAAAATTGAGCCACATTTCACCTCCTGAAACCCCCCAAAACAAACAATTAAAAGAATCTGTGGTACACGCCTGTAAAAGCATCACAAAATAATGCAACCGTTGGTGATGTCAGTGATTTGCTGGCTTGATGCAGTTATTGTAAGCAAAGGATATGCAACCAAATATTAAATGTTATTTTCTTTAAAACTATCTCTTCCAATACTTTTGCTCACCTAAAAATTGGGTGGTCTGCCATGAACGGTGCCATGTTTTAAGTTTTTTAACATACTCTGAAATTCTGAAATCTATTAAATCTGTGAAAGACAGAAGCAAAATTGATGCCAAGGTAAATAGTTATTTTTGGTTAGTTAGTTGGTAAGTTGCCATCTAATCAGAAATTCCACTATCACTTTGCAGCTCTTAATGTAACAGTGTTGTAACCTACATAATAAAGTAGTTTAGAAATAATAATGCTAATAATTTAGAGGCAAGGATGCACCCATGCCTGCCTTCTGTATTCATTCCGAATTTCTCTGACAAAAATCTGACAACCCCAAAGACACACAGGCCGTAACTCCCTCATAGAATTGCTGCAGGATATGGTATTCCAGAACTCCAGCAAATTTGTTGGGCAGCTGTACTTTTACAGGATGCTCCACTATCATTCTATATTTACTGTATCACAGGCCTGTGATTGGTCTATGAAGGCAGTGAACAGATTTTGATGTTCTGATAGGTGTCTTATGGTGAAGACCATATCCACAGTGCTTCTGTCATAATGAGACCTACAATGGGATTCTAGCATCAGGTCTCCAGATATACTGCAAACAAGCCTGTATAAAAGCATCTAGATTAGCACTTTCCCTGCTGTTCATTAACCAACCAGTCCTCCAAATCTCCTTAATAAACAGATGAATAGCTGATGATAGATGTCTTGATAGGTGTCTTCTTGTTCTTAAGGCTCACCAGAACCTGTATGGCTTTATTGAATGAGAATAGAATAGTCTTTGTCTATTGGCAGATAATTTTGCTCATTATAAGCATTTATTTCTAGAAAGAAGCAAAATTATGTGTCAATATAATAAAAAATTAAACATTAAATTAGTAGAAATGTCTAGAAATAGCTTTAATAATCATATATTGGGTTTATTGTAATCTTATAATAGCAAATATTAGCTAACTAACCATATTCAAGATATTTTCACTTGCTAAGATGCCATTTTTGCAGTGTTTCTGATTTTACAGGTGCCATTGCAAAGCATTTAGACCTTTAGATTCAACAACATTATAAAAACTATGAATGTCTCCAAGATCTGCACACCTGCAGCCTTGTCTTTCTAGGCAGGTTATTCAGAGCTCATAATGTGCTCATTTTCTTTCTGCAGTGTCTTCTAGTGGATCATGGTAGTGGGTGCTGGAATATCTAAGCTCCCAGTATGGGCTTTATGAAGCGCATCCAGATAATTATGGTTTTCTGGAGTGCATACTATTCCTTGTACATACAGGTAGTATGTACAGTAGGAAATAATTTTTTTGTATTTTCACATTTGGAGGTTAAAGCTAAAGTGGATGGCAAGGATGTGGTCTTTAAGGTAGTCAAAAATGCTTTAGGATTAATTGTAGACGAATTATGTAGACATAACATAGCATAGAATTTCTGTTCTGAGTCAAGTTAATCTGCCACAGCCGGTAACTATAGATTTTGATGTAAAATATTAATATTAAATTTATTCATGTTTTATTAACTGACATACAATCACACACCACTTTATTAAGCACACTGTGTTCTGTGGGTGGAAACTCCTTGTTTATGAGCAAGGTCAGAGATGAATGGCCAGGAAGGCTACAGTAACGCATATTACCACTCTTTACAACAGAAAGGCCTCTCACAACACGTCGAACCTTGACGGCTACAACAGCAGAAGACCACATCGAGTTCCACCCCTATCAGCCAAGAACAGGTATCTCAGGCTACAGTGGTACACAGACTCACTGAAACTGGACAGTTTAAAATTGGAAAAACATCACCTCATCTTTCATCCACATGATTGTATGCACTGCGCTGCTGTTACATGATTGGATAATTAAATGAATAAGCAAGTGTACAGGTGTTCTATTAAAGTGGCCAGTAACTGTGAGAGTGTAGTTGTATCAGACTGGCACAATTATGCTTTCCGGCAAACTGTCAATTAGCAAAAAGCCTTACCACTGCTCATGGGGATGTCACAGCTGGTGACTTCAGTCTACAAATATCTCACAACTTATTTTGGATGTATACTGTTAAAGGAAGGGGAGCATGGTGGAACAGCAAGTTTTTGCCCCCTCACAGCTCCAGGGTCATCAGTTGGATCCTGAGCTTGGGTTACTTTCTGTGTGGAGTGTTCTGTGAAGGTCAGTTTCCTTTCACCTCCCAAAACATTACAGTAGGTGGATTGGCTACACTAAATTGCCTGCAGGGCTGGATTGGTAATGGCATCTGGCAGCGTAAACCCAATCACAATGTGCCACCGATGGAGCGATGAAGTACCTTGCTTCGCCTATATAAATATCACTTCACCCCCTCCACCCTTCTTCTCCATCTCTCAAAATGGACAGACCAAAGCGCAAAGATGGTGCTGAAAAGCTCCAGGATAAGAAGCTTAAACTTTTGGAGGCAGATGCCGCCAAATGTGCAAAGATTACTGACATGTTTACTGTAGGGGCTGCTGCAGTAGCCTCTACTTCGTCTGCAATGCAATGCCAAAGTTTGTGCAGCAGCATAATCAAGTAAAAAAGCAGATGGTGAACCATGAAGAACAGGCTTGTTCTGCTGTCAGATGATGAGGGCCAGAGGGACAGGCAGGAGGAGGAGGAGAAGAGGGTAGTTGAATCAGTAAGGATAACAGAGACTCGCAGGGAGGGAAGAGGGAGGTAACCTGTCCTAATGTTTGTGTGTGTGTGTGTGTGTGTGTGTGTGTGTGTGTGTGTGTGTGTGTGCATGCATGCCATGCCATAAAAATGATGACTGTTAATTAAATTCCACTGAAGTAATTGCTTGTATTTAGGCTACTCAGTCAGCCAGCGCAACAGAAGCTATTTAGCATTGTTTTTGTAGATAGCCTACTGGTTAATTTCCTCAAACAGTCACTTTGACTGATTATTATAACACATTAACCAGCTAATACTTTTGTCGTCGTTGCATTGGCTAAGCTCACATTGCCATGAGTGACTTCTGCAAAATAGGTCTGTACAACACCTCTACTGTGGTACAACACAGAGTGTATGTGTGTGTGTTTTGAACGACAGTGCATATATATGGGTGGTGTCCGACTGTACCGATTCTGGGTCGTAGTGGTGGGCCACCTGGACCAAAAATGCCAGCCCTGATTGCCTGCAGGTGTGAATGTTAATGCATGATGCCTTGATGTACAGTACTTGCATCTCAGTCACAGTGCATCCCTGCCTTGCACCTGGGATAGGCTCTGGGTCCACTGACCAGAATAAAGAGGATACTGAAGATGAATGAATGAATAAACTGGTAAAGGTATATGAGATTTATTTCTTGAGTAGAAGCAACAAAAAATAGCTAATGTTGAATTGGTTAAAACCAAATTCAGTACCCTAGGTTTTAAGCTAACTGCTGGGCTAAATTACAACATTTTATTGTCTAAAAAACTGTTTTCTCTGACTATTTCTTCTGTATCTAATTAACAGTAACAACGACTGCGCTAATGAAAAGAGCAGAAACGCAGCCCCGAGTCCGGCGGTTTGTTCTCACTTGAGAGCCACCTGCTGTCTCTTCATGACCGCAGCTGAAAGGTGGAACTGCAGGAACACAAACAGGGAAATTATGTTCAGTAAAGCGTGCAGTCAGGGTTCTCCATGACAAACAGCAGCATAAATGATGCGAATACGAGCGAAGACAACTCCAGCTACTGAATCCGCATATGGAACCTATAGGTTAGCTTAGCCGTCTTTACTCACCAAAGGACAGTAGAAAGCAAAACAAAAATCTGACACGTCCCACGGTTTCGTGTTTAGTCATGGCAAAAATATTCACAGGTTATTAAAAACGCGCATTACAATAGCACTGTACATCATATTAAACACTCCAAAGTCGTGCTTTCTGAATTAGCATTACTGATTCTCTTTATTTCTAAATAGTGAACAAGTAGCGCCCACTAGCGGTCAGCCGTGCACGAACTATATGGTCATTAGGAATATTAATAATTAGGACTATTACTCTATGTGAACACTGGAGGAAGTATTAAATAAGATATCCGTCAATATTCAATTACTCTTGATTATCAGCTTACTGATAACAAAGAAAAAGCTTTTCATAACACTGCTGTAAAAAGTGTTAAATGTCGTTTGCTTTTATGCTTTTAAACTACTTTTCTACGTCATACTTATTTTGTCTTGTATTTGTCATTGCTCTTGGATGTAATTTTGTTTGTTTTCTTTGGTCCCTGCTGAAAAAAAAAACACTAATAGAATCCATTACATAAATTCTAATGGTTTCCATTACAAATACCATTATAACCCATCAGGTAACCATTAAACCATTACCATTTTTGGTCCTTAATGGTATCCACTAGACATTACATGCCACCAATAGAAGGCAACAAATTACCAGTAGAGACCCACAGGGACCATTACAGTTCCCATTAAAAACAATACAATTCCCATTTTAACCATTAAAACCATTATAAATTCTATGAGGGTTTCTGTTGGGTTTTATTTTTCAGCAGGAGTTTGTTATTATAAGCTATTATACTATAAAGCATTTAGGATTATTTAAAATGTATAAAATAATACATTATTGTTATTTTTTAGTAGTAATAGTACTATAGTAGTAGTAGCAGTAGATTGATGGGCATGAAATTAAATGGGAGGGTTAAAAGCTAATCAGTTGCTTGACAATAAATCTATTAGGGTTGTGCAATGCATATATTATATCATGTGTCTTCAGTCGCATAATAAATGGGGCAAACTATTACATACACTTAAAGGTAGATAGGCAGCTGCATTCATGATTTGTAATTTTTATAGGTGTTTCAAGTTGCTTATGCCCCACTGGCCTCCAAATACCAAACATGCTAAACAGAAACACTGTAACCCTTTCATTCAAACCAAAAAACACCAAACTTATGGTTCTGTAATCTGTCATTTAATGTAATTTGCACTTTGATTGGGCAATGTGAGCTTAGTCTTTCTACCTTTAGTTTCTTACGGGGGGTAAATAATTCACCTCATTCACATGCATATTTCACCGGACAACTCACATACACCTTTGTCAGAAACATGGTCTGAAAAATTCAGGGGATTTCACTATTCACTATTCACTATTCAGTATTCACTATTCACTATTCACTATGTAATTACCTGCCATTACCTGTCACTGGTACATTACATGAATTTCAGTGTGGTCTTTCAGTGTGGACTCGCTTGGTTTTACAAAATGAGACAAAAGGGACAAAAGGTCTGGCAATAATTATAGCTTTAACTTTTTATTTTTTTACTTTGACAGCTATAAATTTTACCAATACTTCATGTGAGAGTTGCAAGGTTTCCATTTTGCACAACAAGGCATCCAAAATATGACATGAACTCCTATCATCCTCTCCCAGGCTCCAACTATGTGCCATGAGTGGGGAAAATTGAAACGACTTGACATGAATGGTCCAGTGAAATGACACTGTCCATGGTCCAAAGACATCCAAGCCAGCATGTATAAACTGTGGTGCTACCTTTTGCCTCCTACAAACCACAGTCCAGCAGAACAAAGAGCACTTTTGGTAAAGTGACAACCTTTCTGAGTAACTTGTTCATGGTATTGGACTGGGATAACATAGATGTAATGAGTCTTAGGGATGATAGGTGTTTATCTACCCAGCATATGTCCACTGAACAAATGCAACAGCCAATTCTAACCAACCCATCTACATCGACTACCTACAAGGTTAAACTTTTGGAGTAAACTATATTTGGGAATTTCAGCACCCATGGAAAGGCATCTGATTCCTTTGTTTATTACTTCTACTTGTATTATGTTAATGATTGTCACTTTTGCTTCTGTGAATTCACCTCTAGTGTATGATATGTTGTCTGAAAAAGATTTGGAGAAGTTTGATTGTGGCTTGTGTGAGTGACTTCCAACTGGAGAATCAGTCAAATCTATGTGAACCAAGCTTAGTTCTAGTTACAGTATCTCACAAAAGTGAGTACACCCCTCACATTTTTGTAAATATTTGATTATATCTTTTCATGTGACAACACTGAAGAAATGTCACTTTGCTACAATGTAAAGTAGTGAGTATACAGCTTGTATAACAGTGTAAATTTGCTGTCCCCTCAAAATAACTCAACACACAGCCATTAATGTCTAAACCGCTGGCAACAGAAGTGAGTACACCCCTAAGTGAAAATGTCCAAATTGGGCCCAATTAGCCATTTTCCCTCCCCGGTGTCATGTGACTTGATAGTGTTACAAGGTCTCAGGTGTGAATGGGGAGCAGGTGTGTTAAATTTGGTTTCATCGCTCTCACACTCCCTTGTACTGGTCACTGGAAGTTCAACATGGCACCTCATGACAAAGAACTCTCTGAGCAACTGAAAAAAAGAATTGTTGCTCTACATAAAGATGGCCTAGGCTATAAGAAGATTGCCAAGACCCTGACACTGAGCTGCTGCACGGTGGCCAAGACCATACAGCAGTTTAACAGGACAGGTTCCACTCAGAACAGGCCTCGCCATGGTCGACCAAAGAAGTTGAGTGCACGTGCTCAGCGTCATATCCAGAGGTTGTCTTTGGGAAATAGACATATGAGTGCTGCCAGCATTGCTGCAGAGGTTGAAGGGGTGGGGGGTCAGCCTGTCAGTGCTCAGACCATATGCCGCACACTGCATCAAATTGGTCTGCATGGTCCCAGAAGGAAGACTCTTCTAAAGATGATGCACAAGAAAGCCCGCAAACAGTTTGCTGAAGATAAGCAGACTAAGGACATGGATTACTGGAACCATGTCCTGTGGTCTGATGAGACCAAGATAAACTTATTTGGTTCAGATGGTGTCAAGCGTGTGTGGAGGCAACCAGGTGAGGAGTACAAAGACAAGTGTGTCTTGCCTACAGTCAAGCATGGTGGTGGGAGTGTCATGGTCTGGGGCTGCATGAGTGTTGCCGGCACTGGGGAGCTACAGTTCATTGTGGGAACCATGAATGCCAACATGTACTGTGACATACTGAATCAGAGCATGATCCCCTCCCTTCGGAGAAGCATGATAACGAATCCAAACACACCTTCAAGACGACCACTGCCTTGCTAAAGAAGCTGAGGGTGAGGGTGTTGGACTGACCAAGCATGTCTCCAGTGGGGCATCCTCAAACGGAAAGTGGAGTAGCACAAGGTCTCTAACATCCACCAGCTCCATGATGTCGTCATGGAGGAGTGGAAGAGGACTCCAGTAGCAACCTGTGAAGCTCTGGTGAACTCCATGCCCAAGAGGGTTAAGGCAGTGCTGGAAAATAATGGTGGCCACACAAAATATTGACACTTTGGGCCCAATTTGGACATTTTCACTTAGGGGTGTACTCACTTTTGTTGCCAGCGGTTTAGACATTAATGGCTATGTGTTTACACTGTTACACAAGCTGTACATTCACTACTTTACATTGTAGCAAAGTGTCATTTCTCCAGTGTTGTCACATGAAAAGATATAATCAAATATTTACAAAAATGTGAGGGGTGTACTCACTTTTGTGAGATACTGTATTTCAGTGGACAAGTTTACGCATGGTCAAATTTCTGCATCAGTGTCTCACTCCGATGAAGATGGGCTTTTTGCCTTTTGTCTCACAGAAATGTTGGTCCATATTCTTTTTTTTTAAAAAAACAAAAAAAAAAAACAAATAGAACTGTTGGTCCAGAGAATCAGTTGCATCAAAAGTGCTGCAGGAATAATTTGGGTTCCATGATCTGCTGGATTGTTTTCTGTACTAATCACATGCCACTGTTTTGGTTATTCTGCACTTGATTATTTGGGAGGTGACATCTTGGTGTTTTGAAAGGTAAGGGCATTACCCATTACCTGTTGGCTTCATCTAAGAATACTTCTCTGTCTGTGATTTGCAGGAAATGTAACATGAACGGAGAGGTAGGACAGAAGTGCGTAAACTCAGCAGCTTCTACATTAGGGCAGATCCAATACTTGTCATCATAATTCACGACATAGGTCAAATCATAATCAGGAAATGTCAAAAAGGGACAGTCCATAAAAATGATAATGATAAGACATTAATGTAAACAAAACATGTCAAAATCAGAGCACAAGCAGTGGATGTCATGCTGGATAAGATGTGGCTCCCAAAGCACAATAATTTCAAAAGACGAGATCCTTCACCTTTGAGCTGCCGGAGGGCTTGAGGTGGACATTACCCGGGTGCAGCGATGCAAAGCGGACATCTTCTGTGGTGTCAGGAACAGGCAACATGACAACGACAACCTCTGTGGAGTCAGGAAGTGGCATATCATCCGCAAAAGTAGGCGGAGGAGTGACGACCTCTCCAGCTATGCATCAGACCAGTTCAGAAGCCTCTTCAGCCTTGCATGAGGCCTCTGCTGAGGATGTTGCTCAGCCTCCAGGCTTCGTCAAGGACACCAATCCTTCGCATGGCTTTGTCGAGGTCACTGCTCCACCAATTTCAAGTGTCTATTTGAAAATGTCAAGTGTCAAGTGGGTTTTTATTGTCATTTCTCTATATAGCTTGTATACATTGGAATCAAATTATATTTCTTCAGGACCATGACACAACACGGACGCAAGTACGTAGTCTTGCGTCTAGTACGCAAGACTACATAAAGTGCAAATACACGACAGTGTGAGACGAGTGCAAAAACAATAAATAAACAGGACAGTAAATACACAGGACAATAGATACACAGAACATGAAATGTAAATTGTAAGCTACTGTGTAATGTAGTAGCACAAGTATAGCAACAATACTGGCAACAAAAACGAGTTCCATAATATAAAGTGACTGATGCAGCTATTTAAAGTGCATTGTGCACTAGTACTGAGTCTTACTGGGTTAGTGCATGTGCAGTGTTATGGGTCTTATTGGGTTAGGTGTTTGACTAGTGTTGGGAGGCAGCAGGGTGTTGAATAATCCATCTGCCTCAGGCAAGAAACTGTCTGCTGGTGGTGGCACAATGCTCCTGTACCTTTTGCCAGATGGCAGGAGGGTGAATAATCCATGAAAAGGGTGAAAGGAGTTGTCCGCAATACTGGTGTCTTTGCGGATGCAGTGGTTGTTGAAGGAGGTGTCAATGATGGGTAGAGAGACCCCGATGATCTTTTCAGCTGTCCTCACAATTCACTGCAGGGTCTTGCGGTTGGAGGCTGTGCAGTTCCCGTACCACACAGTGAGACAGCTAGTCAGGACGCTCTCTATCATTCCTCTGTAGAAGGAGGTGAGGATGGGAGGGGGGAGTTGGTTCTCTTCAGCCTCTGCAGGAAGTGGACACGCTGCTGGGCTTTCTTGACTTGGCAGGTGGTGTTGAGAGTCCAGGAGAGGTCCTCAGTCATGTGCACACCAAGAAACTTGGAGCTTTTGACTCTCTCCATGGTTGTTCCATTGATGTGCAGTGGTGAGTGTCCACTTGGATTCTCCTGAAGTCAAAAATCATCTCTTTAGTCTTATCAACATTAAGAGATAGATTGTTGTCTCTACACCATTCTGTGAGCTGTTTCACCTCCTAACTGTACAATGATTCGTCATTGTTGCTGATGAGGCCCAAAATTGCAGTGTCATCAGCAAACTTGATGATATGATTAGAACTGACCTTAGCAGCACAGTCATGTGTTAGCAGGGTAAACAGCAGTGGACTGAGCACATAGCCCTGGATGGGGCCATTGTTGCTGGAGGTGGAGTTGCCGATCCTGACGGATGGGGCTCTCCTGGTCAGAAAGTCCAGGATCCCATTGCAGAGGGATATGTTTAAACCCAGCAGGCTCAGCTTTATTATCAGTTGTTGTGGGATCATTGTGTTGAACGCAGAACTGAAGTCTATGAACAGCATCTTTACATAATTGTCCTGTTTCTCTAGATGGGTCAGAGATAGATGGATGGTAGCAGACATGGCATCCTCTGTTGAGTGGTTGGGACAGTAGGCATACTGAAATGGGTCCAGTGTGGTGGGAAGACTGCTCTTTATGTGTTTCTAGACTAGCCACTCGCGCTTCATGACGATAGGTGTGAGTGCAACAGGCTGGTAGTCATTCAGGCAGGACGCAGATCATTTCTTCGGCACAGGGATGATGGTGGTCATCTTGAAGCACACGGGGACAAATGCTTGGCTCAGGGAAATGTTGAAGATGTCTGTGAGGACATCTGCAAGCTGATCAGCATATTCCCTGAGCACCCTGGCCAGGTATGTTGCATCCCTGCAGCTTGGACAGAGTTCTCCTGACGTCTACTGCAAACAGACAAAGTACTTGGTCAGTGGGGCTTTGCCTCTATGATAGCCCAGGACAGATTGCTGTGCAGAGGGCTGCCTTGTCATCAGACCTGAAGGTAGAGTCTTTGGTTTTCAACAGCGAGCACACTTCAGTAGTCATCAACAGTTTCTGGTTTGCACATGTGATGATGGTCTTGAAGGAAGTTACATCATTGCTGATGTAGCCAGTCTGATGCTGTGTATTCCTCCAAGTCTGTGGTGTTGTGGTATGTAGCAGCCTTTCTGAACATATTCCAGTCTGTGTGCTCGAAACAGTCCTGAAATGCTGAGATGACTCCCTCAGACCAGGGTCTCACCTGTTTCAGAACTGGTTTTCATTTCAGATTAGCATACAGATTAGCTGATTCAGATTAGCTGAGATTAGCATTTAGAGATGTTATGGTCAAAGCTGCCGAGATCGGGGCAGAGTGCAGTCTTGTAAGCACTGTGAATGTTGGTGTAAACAAGGTTCAAAGTGTTTGTACCAGGGGTTGCAAAATCAACATGCTGGTGGTATTTTTGGCAGCAATGATTTCAGAATCACATGATTTATGTTACTTAGGTTCCTTATAGTCAGTCTGGTGAAGTTTGAGTCATCATCATGAAGATGAAGAATGGTGGATATTGAACCCTGTGTTCTTCGCTGTAGATCCACTTCTCTTATAGGGAGTATGGGATTTTCTGGATAATAGGGTTTACTCCATGTGAAGTGGTCAGGTATGCTAGGCCAGATAAGTATTCATTTGTTTTTGCTTCAGAATATATCCCAGCTCTAATTTTGCATTAATTTTATTGCTGGATTTAGGAAATCTTTTCTACCTTTTTCAGTAGATAATTTTTTATGACTTCAGGTGAACTAAAGCAGTATTTCAACCAATCTCTCCCACAACATTTTAGCCATGCAGAAGCACCACATGTGTATTATTACTTTAAATCTGTTTGGCAGTCTTCTTACTAATGGAACATTAAGTAGTTTGCTAAATCTGAAGCTGATGTGCTGGATTTATAAAATTCTAGCTTTAGGTGAGTTTGAGGTAAATTAAATTAACTGCTGTCTTACATTATTTGGCCATTTCATGGAGTTGTGAAATTTTCTATCATAGCTTATAGTGGGAGAGGAATATGGATAGATCATATAAATTTGATGGTACTTTGTTAGTGAGTTGTGCAGCACATTATTTTCCCAATGCAGGTCATAACTGTTACACCACTATCTGTATGTGAATGGCACATACAAGTGGTTTTGAGTCTTGGAGTAGGTTCTGGCTTATAACTGCTGTCTAGTTTCTAAGAGCATGCATGTTGCATGTTCTTTTCTTCACTCAGTGTGATGAAATGTTGGTGCAGTTGTGACCTTAAATGTTCCTAGTCTAAATGATATCCATTCTCTTTGGACTAGAGTGATGTATTTTTTACTATTGTGCTCTCACTGTATGCTGGTTAGCTCCAGTAAGATTCACAAGATTGAAAATCGTTATTCATGGTCAAACTGAACCATACAAACATTGATTGTGCTCTAAAAATACCTAACATAGATTAAAATGTCTATACTCAATTCAGAATCATCAGTGTCCCATATACAGGCTATGCTAAATCAGCATTAATAAAATATAATATAACATAAAATATATATCGACTTTAACAATATATAGTAGATTTTGTAAGGTCTATATTATAGATTAATAGTCTCTATATGTTAACCTTGTAAAAAGGGGTGTCATCATGCCAAGATCTACAGAGTTCTGTAAGGCCTTCAGGAAAAATTTTGTGGATGCCTATGAGTCTGGCAATGGATTTAAAACGATCTCCAAATTATTTGAAATACATCATTCCATTCTAAGGAAAATAATCTACAAATGGCTCAGATTTCAAACAACTGCCAATTTGTCCAGGACTGGCCGTCCCAGCAAATTCAGTCCAAGAAAGTTTCACCACAGGATCTGCTAGTAAGTTTTGCAACTGTTGCTGTCAAAGTGCATGCTTTTACAATAAGAAAGAGATTGCACAAATTTGACCTGTATGGGAGGTGTGCCAGGAAAAAGCCTTTGCAAGACTACAGTTTGCCAATGAGCATATTAGACAAAGTTGTTTGGCCACAGTAACAGACATGTCTGACAGCTTTTCAGGAGAAGCACTTCATAGAAATTGTGAAGCACGGTGGTGGAAATGTTATGGTTTGGGTTTGCTTCGCTGCCTCAGGGACCAGACCGCTTGCATTCCTTGATTCATCTATGAATTCTGCATCATATCAAAGAGTGCTTGAAGATAATGTGATTCCATCTGTCAAAAGTTGAACCGAAAGTAAACCTTTCAACGGGATAATGATCCTAATCAAACTAGCAAATCCAGTAAGGAATGGCTCAAAAAGAAGAAATAGAGGGTTATGGAATGGCCTAGTCTACGCCTGGATTTGAATCCCATTGAAATGTTGTGGGGGAATTTGAAAAGGGCAGTATGTGCAAGAAAACCCTCAAACATCTTACAACTGAAAGAATATTGCAAGGAAAATGGTCAAAAATTCAGGTGGACAATTATGCAAAACATCAACAAGAAATAATTTTTGCTAAAGGGGGCAATAGTAGCTTCTAAGGCCAAGGGTGTACTTACTTTTTCCACAGAAGAATATCACATCTATTGATATTTCTGTTGAATAAATAATTTAAAAAGCTAATTTTCTTTGTGGGTTTGTTCAAGTATATCAACTTTACTAATTGGCACTGTTTCAAAGATGATCAAATGTTTTCTTGTCCAAATATGTCAAAAAGGACAACAATTTTCATGGGATGTACTTATTTTTTCACATGAATTTAAATAAACAGCAAGGACAGTGGATATGTAGATGTATATATATAGATGTAAATGGAACTGAAGATATGCACACGTAAAGAGCATTTATTCATTGATGAGAGATATCAGAGTAGAATAACCAGACTGATGTGAGCTGACAGAAAGTCTATAGTCACTCATTACAACCATGGTGAGCAGAAAAGCATCTCAGAATGCACAACACATCAAAGCTTGAGGTGGATGAGCTACAACAGCAGAAGACCACATCAGGCTCCACTTCTTTCAGCCAAGAAGAATCTGAGGCTTCTCTAATCTGAAGATTAGGGGGGAAAATTCACCTAGTCTTTTCAAGTCTTCAGTTTCTTTGAGTCTGTACCCATGATAAGATTCTTGTTCTTGGCTGACAGGAGTGGAACCTGATGATTTTCTGCTCACCACGGTGGTAAAGAGTATACAGTATGAGTTACTATATTCTTCTTGGCAACTCAAAAAAATCTGGCTATTTTCCTCTGACCTCTCTTATCAACAAGGCATTTCCACCCACAGAACTGTCCCTCACTCAGTGTTGTTATCGTTGTTGTTGTTGTTGTTGTTTTGCACAATTCTCTGTAAAACCTCTTGACCTGTATCGGCATGATTTTATGCATTGTGCTGCTGCCACATGATTGGCTGATTGGATAACTGAATAAATAAACAGGTGTACATGTGTTCCTATTAAAGTGGACAGTGAGTGTATGTTAAGTATACAGCCACTAATATTGGCACCCTTGATAAATATGAGCAAAGAAGGCTGAGAAAAAAATTATCTTTATTATTTAACCTTTTTATTTAACCTATTTTATTTTTTAAAAAATTCACAAAAAATACTCTGCTCTTATGGATACAAACAATTGCAAACACAACACAGGTTTATCCAAAAAACATCTTTGCCACAATTATTGCCACCCTTTTAGTGAATACTTTGTGCTACCTCCCTTTACCAGGAGAACAGCTCTAAGTCTTCTCCTATAATGCCTGATGAGGTTGGAGAATACATGGCAAGCAATCTGAGACCATTCCTCCACACAGAATCTCTCCAGATCCTTAAAATTTATAGGAGAAGACTCAGGTGCTGTTTAATTGGTCAAATACTGCAACATGTAGTCTGGAGTGCCTTTAAACTCTGTGTAGCATTTAAAAAAGGAAGCCATGTAGGATTCAGCCTAATTGTGTTGGTTGAAATAATATTCCTGCATAAATATAAATTGAAGATGGTTGTTTTCCATGGCTAAATAAAAAAAATAAAATACCACACTTTCTATGTGATATAATGCATGTTTATAGATAAGTTGAAATGACCTTTCTGTACTGTACATACAGAATAATTTTTGATTTTATCAACCAACTTTGAAATTTAAGTAACTAGTAATGTGAAATGAGTTGTCATTTATATATATATATATATATATATATATATATATATATATATATATATATATATATATATATATATATTCAACATTTTAAAACTTTTTTAAATATACTTTTATATACTTTTTTAACCCTCATCTAGAAGCTTTTAGAAACTTTTCTGAATGCATATATTTACTTGTAGGATTTATTTTTTAGCTAGCAATCTAAGTAAGTAATGTTTTTGACTAGTCTACCCCTGTATGATTAAGTACACAAATACTGATACAAATAAGTACAAAATAAGTACTAAATAAGATGAGTTCTGATATCCAAATATTCAAATATTCATTCCCATATGCTATAATATTTTAGGTATATTTATACATATAAAAAAAGAGGCTTTTGTGAAAATAAAAAATTAAGCTAAGTAAAATCATGTCCGAAGCTTTTTCACCTTTATTGTGCAATTGCAACATATAAATATCAAGTGACAAACGCAAAAAAAATTATGAAAAAAAAGAAAAACAAAGAACTTCCATGCAGCTTGAATAAGTGTGCACACCCTTTTATAATTGTGAATGTAGCAGTGTTTAGAATCAACCAATGACATTCAAACTCATGTTAATTATTAATTAGTATACACCTTCCATCATTTAAAGTGACTGATTAACCCCAAATAAAGTACAGCTGTTCCTATAGGATTTTGTATAGGACATCTTCTTGGTAGCATCCAACTGGAAAACCCATCGGCCACAATGAGCTTCTAAAGCAGGTACTGGATCTCACTGTTGAAATATATCAATCAGGATAGGGTTACAAAAGATTTTTCAAGGCATTGGATATCATGGAACACTGTGAATACAACAATAAATAAGTGGAGATATAGTACAACAGAGATACTACTAAGAACAGGACGTCCCTCTAAAATTGAGAAGATCAGGAGAAAACTGGTCATGGAGGCTGCCAAGAGGCATACAGCAGCATTAAAAGAAATTGCAGTAATTTCTGGCAAGTACTGGTTGCTCCCTACATGTGACAACAATCTCCAGTTTGTTTGAAATACATCACTCCAATTCTTCATATCTCTGGGCTATGGCGTAGGATGACAAGACGGAAGCCTTTTTTAATCAAATAAAAACTAAAAAATACATCCAATCTCCCAAAACCATTTGAAAAAATGTGTTATGGTCTGATGAGACCAAAGTTGAACCTTTTGACCATAATACCAAAAGATATGTTTGGCACACACAAAAAAAAAAAAAAACACATGGTGCAAGCCTGGTAGTTTCAGCATCATACTTGGGGGCTGTTTTTCTTCAGCTGAAACTGGGGCTTTAATTATTGTGGAGGGGGTAATGAATAGCTCTAAATCCCAGACAACTATGGTGCAAAACATTAAGGATTCTGCTAAAACATTTATTGCTGGTGTGTGATGGGCGTTCTGGCGCACTATGGCTGCTGTCAGCTTAACCCGGTGGATGCTACACACTAGTGGTGGTTGATGAGATTCCCTCCCCCATACTATGTAAAGTGCTTTGAGTTTCTAGAAAAAGCCATTCTATAAATGTAAGGAATTATTATTATTTAAGATGAAGAGAAATTTCGCCTTTCAGCATGACAACGACCCAAAGCAAACCTCCAGATGAACAAAGGAATGGCTTCACCAAAACAAGATCAAGGTTTTGGAATGGCCCAGCCAGAGTCCAGACCTAAATACAATCAAAAATCTGTGGGGTGACCTGAAGAGTGCTGTACACAAGAGATGAATAACCAATTTGACAGAGTTGGAATGCTTTTGCAAGGAAGAATGGCAAAATATTGCTAAGTCAAGATGTGCCAAACTGATAGACTCTTACTCAAAAAGATTGAAAGCTGTGATAAAATCTAAAGGTGCTTCAACTAAGTATTGGTTTAGGGGTGTGCACACTTATGCAACCAGGTTATTGTATTTTTTTTCTCTTTCCCTAAAATGATTCTTATTATTTTTCACTTTAATTAATAGGTTAAAAAATCCTAATAAAGGAAAAGTTTCTGACATAATTTATCTTGTTTTCATTTTTTTACATCACAAAAACCTGCCATTTTAACAGGGGTGTGTAGACTTTTTACATCTACTATATATGTATAATAATGAAAGAGTTCTTTGGGTTTTGATATGTTTCATTATTTTACATAAAAATTTACATTTGATATGTTTATTTCATGACAATTATTTCCTGTGAATCCCCTTTTATGAAATTTCTTTGGTTTCCTGTATAGCTTGCTCCTTTTATCAGGCAATATAATTGGTCATGAAAAATATTAGTATTTTTTGTAGATACTACAAATAATTTTTCAGGGTAAATAATAAATAATTATTTAATAGTTTTATTTAATAAATTAAATAATTAATAGTTATTGAACATTGAACAGTCTACTCTTCACATGTTGTTTTTCTTTCTTTTTTTTTCTTCCTGTCATGATGCTTTTATTTATTTCTCATCCATCCATTGTAAATACAGGGGACACCCTGGATGGGGTGTCACTAAACCACTATGTACCACTAAGCCACTATGTCCACCAGTTTTATTTATTTTCATTTATATATTCATTTTTGGAAGTTCTGTCCTTGATGCTGGTAAACATTCAAACTGGATCAATTTGGATGTAACTGAATTAAAACAAACTGAATTGGAAATAAACCAAACCCACACTAGATCTGGCACAATGAAAGCATGATTCTGTCCTGAGTATACAGGTTAAGTTGTGGATGAGGTTTGGCCTGATGTTGGCAGTACACAGTACACTTTGAGCCAATTTTGGGCTGTGATTCTTTGCAGTGTCTGGGCCACATCTACAGATTTGCCCAAAATATAATTATTTTGCTATCTCTGGGAGGTTGCACAGTGTGATTAGCACGGGAGTGGTTAGCGCATTTGCCTCACACCTCCAGGGTTGGGGATTCGATTCTCGCCGCTGCCCTGTGTGTGTGGAATTTGCATGTTCCCCCCCATGCTGTGGGGTTTTCCTCCGGGTACTACGGTTTCCTCCCCCAGTCCAAAGACATGCCTGGTAGGCTGATTGGCATCTGTGAATGAGTATGTGATTGTGCCCTGCGATGGATTGGCACCCTGTACAGGGTGTTCCCTGCCTTGTGCCCGATGTTCCCTGGGATAGGCTCCAGGTTCCCCACGACCCTGTAGAATAAGCGGTATAGAAAATGGATGGATGGATGGATGCTAGCTTGACTGGGCACCTTACACTATAAATGCTTAATTACAACATATGAAAATCACAAATTAAAAAGTAAACAAACATGACAAAGAAAGACAAAAAAAAAGTCGAAATGATTATGATTTGCTTTGAGAAAACGTTTCATGTACCAGAAACACACGCCACACGCTCCTGAAACACGTACCAGAAGCGTATGGCTGCACTACCAGCTGGCACCACTAGATGTCCCAGTGGTCTTATTTTCCAGCTGTTTTGTAAGAAATGACAGATTGTTATGAGCACGTGGTAATGTTTACTGTGTTAACAATGACCTCACCTCATTCCATATAGGTGTTACTATATTTACTGCAAAACACTTTCTGAGTGAGATTTATGAGTAGTAAAGGACTTTCGAAAGCTTGAGCTTGATAATATCGTACAGTTTTTTATATTGATGAATCTAGCGTTTTTTCTGGTTAATAATATATTAACCAGATGCATATTATATGCATATACTTTAAAGAAAAGTGAATACATATGACATCCAGAATTTCTAGCAATGTTTTTTTCAGTGTCAGTATTAATTATTATTTTTAAAAAATATAGAGATTACAAACCAAACCCCATGACTTTCTTTTTGTGTCTGCTCCGTGACAGGGACAAATGCATGTTGTGCTAAAGTCGTGACAACACTATCACAGCTCTAGTAGCCTATAGTCACAGTATATTGTGAGATTTTTTCATGAATTCCATTAATGTGATAAGTTAATAATAGGTTTTTATACCTGAATTAAATGTCCGTATTGTAATTGTCTAAATCTGATAAACACTCCATCAGCGACTGTCGTCGAAAAGTGCTCTTTATTGTCTAGGCGTGCACCGACAAGGGGCGGGGCTTGTTTACAACGAGGTGGAGTCTAGGCACATCGTAACGCGGCTTCTGATTGGATAAGATTTCAACCCAGCGACTGAGAAACCAGTCTATAGCAAATAGGAAACGCCCCCACCCTGTACCGGGAAACTCACTTAAAGCAGCGTGTGTGACGTTCAACAATTCAACGGGTTGTGGACTGAACGCGGCACAGACAGGGATTCAGCCTTAGCTGAAGTGAACTAGAGATAGAGTTACAGTAACGTCTATGATCACTGAGGTCAAAAAGAGAGTAATGATTAAGTTTTGCTGTGATGTTTTGTTCCTGGGATGCAGTCATTAGATAAACCGCAGTGTTGTGTCCTGTATCCGCTGCAGGTGTGAACTGAATCCTGAAGTGTTTGAGTGGTTCAGGGTTTAGATTAGACACGGGGTCCTGGTTTCAGATGTCCCGTTCAGACAAGGTTGACCCGGGTTTAGCTCACTTAAAGCGAGAAGCGTTTCTATAACGTGAGGAACTCGAGTTATCAATCCGTTACACCAAACTGAGTTCAAGGCGAAGGCGCCAAGATGCCGGAAGCTGGAACAGATATGAACATGGACCGACTCTTTGAGCTGAAAACCTCGGCTTCCATAGGCACGGAAAACATCCCACCTCCATCTTTGTCCAGTGGCCCGTCGGGGGACATCCTTCGCAACTTTTACCACACCAAAAGAGTTGGAAATTACCTCATCGGCAGGAAGCTGGGAGAAGGCTCCTTCGCCAAAGTGCGTGAGGGGCTGCACGCGCTCACCGGAGAGAAGGTGTGTGTTTATTGTAACGTGTTTATTGTAAGCTGAAATATGAACGGTGGATATAGTAGCCTATACTGTAGCTGTTGAAATGAGGAAGAAAAAAAAGCTGTGCACAGACTGACAAGTCAGAAGTCTAAATTAAAGTTTTATGTTTAAGAAAAAATTAATTGTTAGGTTATAAAGTTTGGGCCCTCTCACAAACTAACACAATCACTAACAATTCATTAATACTGTTTAGTAAAAAGTGTAGTCATTCATATCTTCTTATACTACACATGATTCTCTTTCTGAAAGCCACCAGGTTCATGGATCAGTGTTGTAGTAAATAATAAATACTAAGCTTGGCATGGACATTTGGATTCGCTTTCTGAAAAATAATAGATTTCTCAGGTTGCTCTTGAATTACAATCCACCTCAGGGGTGCTCAGGAACCTCCAGTTTAACACTCCAGCACCTAAGTATGTGGTATTGGGTAATGACGGCACTCCACTGGGTTTATTGAGACAGTAGGCGTCTGAATTAATCTTAGATTAGCCCAGAGAGCAGTCATAGCTTTGAAGTAATATTTTGGTGCTTCAGCAAGTTGTCTGTGAATCGAGTTGTAGTGAACTTTCACTATGGAATTGTGAAGGAAATAATGGCTTTTATGATGGGCATGAAAAGGCTTCTTTTTTTTTTTTTTTTTGTCGTACAGCGCATGATGTGATAATGCAATAGTATTCTCGTCATATTATTTTCTTTCAGTATTGTTATTATAAACAATTGTTATTATTTTATAAGAGTCTCCTCGCTGGTGTGGCAGGAAGATGTATGGTTATTGCCTACTGTCTGCCTTTGTTCAGTCGGTCTATGTGTTGATTGACATATATTTGAGGAAAAATTTGCTTGGTATTTGAGAAAGTGGCTTCAAAATCCTTCTCAGTACATTAAGGATTAATTCATCTGTCCAACAGATGCCTTTCACTGTTGCTGTGGGGACAAAAAAAAATGTTTCTTCCGTTGATGATGCAAGCTCCAGAAATCTCAACCAGGAGAGAGTGTGCCTTGTTCTCCCTTCTCCTCATTTGCCCTTGCTTAGATGACATCATCTGGGGGCTTGGGTGGGGCGATGGGAACACAGCACATGCTTCTCCTGTGTGTTTTGATCATGTGTGACCCATTTTCATCCTTTGTCTGTGGAGAAGATAAACATGTTAGCCTTGAACTCTGGGGTCCCCTCCCCCAATTCTTACCATCAACCCCCCTACAGCCCTGTTTGGCGAGACTGAGAAGATCATTGGCGACAGATCAAGAGCAAGTGTTGTTACATTTGCATTTAGGTGACTGTTTTGGATCTGCTGTGGGAAGGCTTTTAAGGTCTTTCTTTACATCTCTCTAGCCCTTCTGTTAGTCTAATTGGTGTAATTATTTGCTAAATTGGTCATGTATGACCTGTTTGCTCACAGGCTCCTTTATTGTCATCTGATTTGCCATGGCATGGCAGGCCACCTTGTGAAACCTCTTCATTTGCATATACAGAGATGAGCACTTTGATCAGCAGTGGAACAAATAGCACCAGGCTCTTTTCACTGTTTCAGATGAGAATTTAAACCTTGTCCTAGGAAATGGCTAAGATATGGAAGAAAAACACTTAATGTCATTAAAATATCAGAAATCAATTATATTATCAACCAATTGTATATCAATTTATGTTTAATCATAATTATCTATAAATCTGTATTTTATTTAAATATTAATTTTATTATACTAAATATTATGTATAGAGTACTTTAACAGAAACAGGTGTACTATATAAAGCTGTAATAAAATATCCACATGGACTATTTCTAAATAGTTTCTTTTTTTAATCATTTATTTTGGATACTATTGTTTAAGAGTCCGAATAGGTTTCCTGTCATATAGGAGAATTTGAATGTTCAGTTTGAAGCCCCTTCCTCCCCAAAGGGTTGAGCTGTTGTTACAAGTGCTTCTATTATGTTGAGCCTGAGAGTGTTAATAGTGCAGACCCCTATACATACATGTGTATATATAAATACATTTGCCACCACTCTTCTAGCTTAAGTGTTTATTCAGCATTAGTGGTTTGTGGTGTCTGTGGTGACAAATGGGTGGCAGTAACAAGCCATTTGGGGTCCCAGCCTCTGGGTGGACATGGTGTAAAGGGCACTGGAACTTAGCTGTTAGCTAGTCATTTGTCCAGAACCTTCCCCCACTACCTCCTCCTTCTCCACAGGCTTCAGTGACTGTGGGTGTCACGCATAGTTTATATAAAATGAGAATAACCTATTATATACTGTTGGCTGGATGCATACATTATACTAAAACATAAAAAAATTTTAAAGGACAACGATGTGGTAATGGGATCTGATGAACATTCAGTTCATCAAGTCTTCTCTGTGTGTTTTCTAGGTGGCAGTGAAAGTAATCGACAAAAGAAAGGCTAAGAAGGACTCGTATGTTACCAAAAACCTGCGCAGAGAGGGTCAGATCCAGCAGATGATTCGCCACCCCAACATCACGCAACTGCTGGACATTCTGGAGACTGAAAACAGTTACTATCTTGTGATGGAGCTCTGCCCAGGAGGAAACCTAATGAATCACATCTACGAGAAGAAACGACTCGATGAGAGGGAGGCACAGAAATATGTCCGCCAGCTAGTCATGGCTGTGGAGCACCTGCACAGGGCTGGGGTAGTACACAGGTGAGACACTAACTGCACAATGTGTGATTTTAAATGAGTGTGATTTATTTTATCTTCGCTTGAGCACCTTCACCTCAAGTTCACTGACATTTCTGTATGGCATTGTGGAGAAATAAATGTTTAGAATATTGCGGGAGTTGGTTTTTATAGATGTACTGATTTTTGAGATTTAGAGGGCACCAGAAATGCACAGTAGGATTAGAAATGGCCTTGTGTGACTTATATGGTGAAAAGCATAAATGGGGTAAAGGCTCTATATGCTAATTAAGATATTGGCTTGTCTGTAGCTTGGATAGTAGCATTGACTTAAGAGCACTCTGTAAAGCAACAGCATTATTGTTCTTCTTTCCTACAGAGACCTAAAGATTGAAAATCTTTTGCTAGATGAACAAGACAACATAAAGCTCATAGGTAAGTGAGTAAAGGCACTCTCAAATTTTTTGTTAAACACTGTATTACAAGACATGCGATAATATTATTCTTAACAAAAAACAGGTTCCAGAGACAGGGCTTTTGTACAATGCAATATCAACCCAGTCCTAATCTAAACTCATAGCACAATTAAATGGTCCTCTTAGGCATGTGGTGAGGACTGATGGAGCAATCATTATCTCATTAAAACCAAACAACCTCTCACCTCTGTGAAAGTCTACCTCAGCATACAGAGTTGCTGGTTAACAGCTGAGTGTGACAGACAGGCTTAGTGTTAGACAGCTATGAACCCCCCTCATCCGTGAGAGAGCCGCTAAAGACAGTCATGATTTGCTTTTTTTTCCTATGGCACTAACTTAAGCAGCATAGTCTTTAAGCTCAAGCAATGTTTCGCCTGTTCAAAATTCTTCTCTTGCCTTTTATTTTAACACAGATTTTGGACTTAGTAACTGTGCAGGAATCCTGGGATATTCTGACCCTTTTAGCACACAGTGTGGCAGCCCAGCCTATGCCGCCCCTGAGCTGCTCTCAAGGAAGAAGTACGGGCCCAAAGTAGACGTCTGGTCTATGTGAGTTAACATGCACCACATGATTTCAATTTATGTCACACTGACCCAAGTCACCTCTTTTGATTTTACAGCAGTGCAAATGTTTTTTTTTAAAAAAAGGGGGGTTTTACAGGTCTCAATATCTTCATCTCAGTTATAGCAATCTTGTGGAAAGACCCATTTCTCCTCAGGATTTACAATTCTGTGTGTGTAGCTATATGTAAAACTGGAATGGAGATAATGTAACAGGAACTAAAATGTTTGTTTCATATTCATAAAAATGTTTACATTTTAGCAGTTCTATTTTGTCCCCCCGAAAAATAGCCCGAACATAAACTGACATAGATTTGATTATGGTAAATAAAATTGTTATATGTTTATTAGAACAGTTGTTGAAATAAGAAGATATTTCAGTATCATAACACTTTTTTTATTTTTACCTGAACAGAACATGAGAGGTAATCTTTACAATTTTTAACCTGCACATATGTGTTTTTGGTCTAATGCAGTGGCGTCAACATGTATGCCATGCTCACTGGCACCCTTCCATTCACGGTGGAGCCTTTTAACCTCAAAGCATTGCACCAGAGAATGGTGGACAAGGACATGAACCCTCTGCCTCCTTCACTGTCCTCAGGTATGAATAAGCTTGCAATTACCATGTAGGACACACTGAAATCAGCACTTCCATAATATAATTACAAAGTCTGACAGTTTTTATATTGGACAAAAGTCCTTTATGAACTGTGTAAGCAAAGTGCTTGCTTCTGCGGTTGAAGAGGTAAAAAACAGTTTATCGTACTGCAGAGTTGGTCTACAGCAAATAAGAAATGCCCTGAGAAATTCACTAAAACAGTATGTGATATGTTCAACAGTTTGAACAGGTTGGGGACAGAACATGGCACAGATATGGCCATAGCCACACCTTTATATATAGACAAATTGAACATCATAGTAATGAAGATACTGTGTAAGACTATATAGTATCTTAGTAAGCTGTTGCACCTCCAACAAGTTAGTAGAAGATTCTCCAAGTCTCTGGAACTGTACTGGAGGCATAAACACAATTCTTCAAAAAGATATACCCTCAGTTGTTGTTTTGATGATGATGGTGGCGAGCTCTGTCTAACACTGTTCCAAAATGTCCTATAGGTGTTCGATTCTGGTTGAGAGTTGTTTGTTTGAAGGCCCAGTGTATAATTTGCATCATTTTTGTACTCATGAAACCATTTATTGAGCACTTAAGCACTTCCCTTGGGATAGAAATGTTTCATCAGAGGATAAAGGTGATCGATCACAATAAGCTTCAGTTGATTTTCAGTAATTTTAGTCCCCTCTAAGGGGACAGGTGAACCCCAACCATGCCAGCAAAATGCCCCCCACAGCATAACAGGGTCACCATTTTTTTTTCTTTGTCACTTCCATGTTAAAGGATTACGCTATGCACTATAATGTAGTACTGAAATAAGATAATCCTCTTTATGTAACAAAGATATTACCATGAACACGTATGTGTCTTCTCCTCAATCTTCTTATGTAACACACTAAGTGGAAGGTACTGGGTTAATTGGCTCTTACCACATAGAGTTAGGACAGCATGGTTTTATCCCGGTTATGATAGAGGTGTTGTGTTTCTGTAATGCGCTGCACTAAAAGAGACTGGAACACACTGTCCTCTATAGTTCTATGTAAGTGTTCTCTCTAGATGTCTGCTGAGGGGTTCATTGAAGGTCAGCTATGGATTTGCTGATTTCAGTGTCTGTGGTTTAATGAAGTAGTCTTGACTGTCGAATTCTCTATCATTGAACCAAATATAATTTAATAAACTCAGACAGACAGTTTATTGTTTCTGCCTACAGCTGCAGTTAGTTTACTGAAGAGCCTTTTGGAACCAGACCCTGCCAAAAGACCCAACATCCATCAAGTTATGGGTGATTCATGGCTACAGCTGGGCAACCCACACACTGGAATCCCTTACTTAAACAGGTAAAATAAGCACAAAAAAACAACAATGTTTTTTTATGATTCATACGAGAAACGAATGGGTCGACCAATCTGTGTTTTCTTATGTATAATCTAATGTTGCTGCCTTGCACAGGATCCATATTGAGGAGATCAACCACACGGTTCTTCTGCATATGACTGAACGAATGGGCTACAAGCACAGTGAAGTCCTTAGCGCTGTGCTTACTAACCGCGCCTGTCACACTCTTGCCGTCTACTTCCTCCTTAACAAGAAAATGAAAAGACTCTCCAAAGAGTACAGAGTGAGTATGATGCTCAGTGGCACAATGATCAGCTGTTTAGATATCTTTATCATTAATTTACCATTTTGCTGAACACAAGAATATTATTCAGTACTTTCTGTACATTATCAGGAACAATGTCGGATCACTTCTAATCAGATTGAAGGGCTTAATCTAGATTCGCTTTGTACTCTTCATCCAAATGTACATTATAGATGGGCACGGGGATCAGATGGCCCATCTGCTGAATGGAATGTGACTAAGCCCACATTTATTTCTCCACAGGAAAAGCAGTACACTATGGAAAAGGAGAAAAAGAGTGAACTATTCCAGACACAGTGGAGGAAACACATTGAGAAGATCACCATTCCCCCAAAGCAGACACCAGTCTATTTGGCTGTGAGCAAAGGCCCCACCAAAGAAAAGAAACAGAAAACAGGTGAGCACCTGAGACTGGTGGCAACGGCGACTTAATAGCTTAAAAACTGCCTCATGCTGTTAGTCCACTGCACCCGAGACACAACATATGGTGAGAGCAGTGCTATTAATGTAAGTAGCATTAAGAAAAACCTTTAAAAAGAATTTCTTTGCATTTCCTAAACATTGGCTTAAAATCCAAATAAATTGGATTCCAGCTGTTATTTTATTTTGGATAACTCTGTCCTAGGATAAAATGTTTTACTCGTTGTTCTGGGTTTAGTCAGTTTTAAGAGTGTCTCTCTCTTTCTCAGGGCTTCTTAAAGCGATGACTGGCCTGAAGGACGCTTACTCACGACAAGGTGGCTGCATTGCCTCCTCCTCCTTAGAGTACCTAGAAATCCATCCGCTGTTTCCACAGACATCTCAAGGAGGACGGCACCTTGATGCCCAGCCCCCCAAGAAAGACGGCCCGAAAGCCATGGACGTGCCTGCGCGGCCTCCCTCGTCTCTGGGTGCACATTCCTGGGCATCAGCAAGCAAAGAGCCTAGCAAAGATGATCCACCATCACCCTGGTACAAGCTCACCAATGGAGCTCTCTCACCACCACGGCATGTTTCTGCTTTCCACCAGCCAGACAGCTCCTACCTCAAAAAGGCCACCATCCCTAGTGTCCCAGTGTTCACTGTAAAACCCCAGCCCAAGAATAGTCCCCCCAGCACAGAGTGGCACAGCAAACCTGAGTCAAGCAGCAATGGGGGCAGCAGTGGGCGTAGCAGTGGGGGCAGCAGTGGGGGCAGCAATGGGGGCAGCAGCAGCGGAGGCAGCAGTGGCAACAGCAATGAGGAGCCCAGTAGCCCGCAGCACCGTGCTAAGTTTCCCTCCATGGGCATTGGACAGATTTTGAAGAAGAAAGTTCAACCTTTTGCCTTTCCAGCACCTCTGTTCAGGCCTGAGCCAGCCATAGAGGTTGAGTCTCCGACTCCATACCACATGCAGACACTACTGTGTGCCTCTGGCGCACTCAAAACTCTGTGCTGATGACAAAGGCACATCTGAACTATCTTATGAACTTTAAATGCAGTGTTTGCTGTTTCACCACTAGATCTTAATTTCTGTCCTGTTCTGAAGTACACACACTTTTAAAACAGAAACTGTATGCAGTAAACTGAACTACCACTTATTTTTATTCCGTTCGAAGCACCAGGGCTTCCAATGTGGTGGGGTAATCGAACTTGAATCCTCTGGGGAATGAGCTGTCCTTGATATGCACAGATAGATGCCTGTTGATGCCTGGGCACACCCCAACTCCGAGCACTGTGTTATTAATTACCTCTAATGTGGCACACTGGTCACAAACTAGAATGCTAATTGTAATATTTTCATTTTACTGCAAACACCATTTGAGTATCATATAAAGACTTTCATTAAACCACATATTTTTTCAATGGGGCGCACAGTGTCTTAGTGGTTAGCACGTTCGAATCACACCTCCAGGTTTGGGGGTTTGATTCCTGCCGCTGCCCTTTGTGTGCAGAGTGTGCATGTTCTCCCTGTGCTGCGGGGGTTTCCTTCCCCAGTCCAAAGACATGCATGGTAGGCTGATCGGCATGTCCAAAGTGTCCGTGGTGTATGAATGGGTGTGTGAATGTGTACGTGATTGTGCCCTGCGATAGATTGGTACCCCGCCTTGTGCCCGATGTTCCCTGGGATATAGGCTCCAGGTTCCCTGCGACCCTGTAGAATAAGCGGTATAGAAAATGGATGGATGGCTGGATGGATTTTTTTCAATAGAAGATGCTGAATCACTGCCAGTTCACTATGTACCTCAGAGCACCTGTGAAGCAAATCATCCTGAGATGAGCCTACTTAGTGGCATGAGTGAAGCTGTTGCTGCATTTCCACCTCACAAGTTACAGACACTCAGGTCAACTTCACAGAAAAGAATATCTCCCCTTAGTCTTGCTGTGAATTACTGTCACCACTAGCTTTTTGCCTACCTTGAAAGAGATTGCTGAACATTGTATAGCCTTAAATATCATGTGTTAAAGCCCTCTGGTCAAAATAAGGCCATTCAGAAGTATTGTTACATTGTGTAGCCTGTGTGTTATCACTCTAAATACATACATGCATTTTGGGGGAGGGAGTCGGGTTTCATCATGTTACCCATCATGTCGAGTGACGTAATAGACCGTGCAATTGTGCAATTTTTTGTACCCAGTGTTAATCATCTACATGCTTTAACTCTGTTCATTGAACAGTTCTGACCCTGTGATGTGAGAACCACTTGTAAATATGAACTCAGTGTGTCTTTCATGTTGTGAGTACATTGATACCTTCACTCATTGCACATTACTGTAGTTGAGGTAAAAAGCTTTCAAAGTGTTTACTTGAACAGAAGGCAATGAACTGTTTGTTAATTAACTTTTTCTAACATGAAATTCCTCTTTGCATGCGAAAGGACATTGTTCCAATGATTTGTAGGCTGTTGGATGTGGTTTTGTTACAGTGAGCAATGAACCTGAAGTCTTTTGAATTTTGAGGATCTTTTTGTAAACTTTATAACAAGTTGTGCTTTAAGTGAGAAAAGATTTTTATTCTGTAAAAAAAAAAAAGATTTTTAATATTTATATTTTAAAAACAAGTATTTGTGCTTCATTTTCCTTTTGCACTAAATCCACACTTCTTTTATGACACATCTTACACAATAAAACTGATTTGACTAAGAATATTACTTTATTATAGCATGTTTTACTATCTTGCATACTAAGAAAATGTTTTTCCCATATGCCTGTAACTTGAAGTGGGGCATTTTTGTGGACTGCACTTTTCTCATGGGACACCTGTGAAATAAGTAACAGCTGAACAACCCCACAGGCCTCTTTTAATCCAGTCAGCTGTGCAACAGTCCCACAAATGCCTAACATATGCACTCACAGTATGTGTACATACTTTCTACACCCCTCATAAAAGATATGGGTGTTCACACACTCAGTCCTGGATAAATCAGAGTCGTCAAGTTGTGGGTGAGCGGACAAAGATCTCAGAGGTTTACGGGTGATTCGACGATTAGGGTGCCAGTTAGAACTTATATACACTACTGGTCAAAATGTTAAAAACACTAATTCTTTCTTTATTTTTTTTTTCCAGTTTTAGAATAATAATAAAGTCATCAAATGGAACTATGGGAGTTATGTTGTGCAAGGATGAGTCCACAATTGGGTTGCCACTGATATTAATGTTACAAATATGTGAAAGGTAAAAGACATTTCAAAAATGGATAAAATATCCTTCACAGCAACCGATGTGCATATTCCCGATAAATAAATTTAAACTTATCTACAGCACTTTTTTTGTATTCTTAGTCATTTTTGCATTAATGTGTGAATCCATTTTAAGATCCAAACATCTCATGCCTGAAACATCCTTTTGTACATTTTAATCCCACTACATTCACTCAAATTAAATTATTAACTTAAAATATTACGTAGTCATTAGAACAATCTTAATGTTGGGATTCTATGCTAAAAAAAAAAAAAAAGAAAAAGTACCTAAGATGGGTTCAAACATTTGGGGAACACGTTGGGGGAAATACCAAGAAAAATAAAGTTTAATTTTTAAGAGTTAAGATACACTACCTGTCAAAAGTTTGGTACCACTTGACTGAAATGTGAAGTGTATGATTAAATGTTTGAAATTGGTGCTGTTGTAGACAAAAAAATATAATCATGCCAACATATTAATTTCTTTCATTAGAAAACTAAAATTTTATTTACAAAAAATTATTTTTAAATGGACGACGAATATTCCGAAAAGCAGCCGATAAGTGTCCAGCATAGGTGTGAACTCCTTTAATACTGTTTAAAAAGCATCTCAGGGGGATTCCTCAAGAAATAGGTTGAGAAAATGCCAAGAATACATTTCTGGAAATTCTAGGCAAAAATTGTGTCTACTTTGAAGATGCTAAAATACTAAATTATTTTGGATTTTTTTTTTTTATCACAACATATCAGAACATGCAGAGGGCAAATTATTTGAGTATTAAAAAATTTAATTGATCTTAATACGAATGCAGGGGTTTCATTACTGCTCAAATCAAGACACACTGAATCTGAGTGATCAGTCTATACACTCTGCTGTGAGCAAAATATGCCATTGT
Source organism: Ictalurus furcatus (assembly GCF_023375685.1). NCBI lineage: Eukaryota > Metazoa > Chordata > Actinopteri > Siluriformes > Ictaluridae > Ictalurus > Ictalurus furcatus. The sequence continues at coordinate 10,738,359 of NC_071270.1, forward strand.
TCTTTTATTGTCTTTGTAATGCTTTTATTACACACATTTGTATTAAAATGCACCTATAAAAGAACTCAGCACAAAGCAAAGTTATAAAATTTTTCCCATTTGTGATCATATCATCCTCCCTATCTAATGTCAATAGGCAGGCACATTTGATTCAATTTGACTGCACTTGGTTTGTTAAAGTCAGCTATTAGAATAAATGTTGCAAAGGAAATCAGCCAGTCTGTTTATTGTGTTCAATCGAATTACTATTATTAACATTTTATATGTCTTTATTTAAAAAATTAAAAAAAAAAAAAACTGGCCCATTATGTTAATTTAAAAGTATTGCAATCAAATAAATTGGTGGAGTGGGTTGGAGTTGGACTGAGAAAGATTTAAAAAAAAAAAAAAAAAACTTTAACTGATATTTCACAAACTACTACGCCAGTAACACAGTTAATCTAATCAGTCTCTGTACACACACCAAACCACTAAAATTGGATGCCTCCCCAAACACACGCATCACGAATCTTGAAAGAAGTCATTGACTAATGCACAGCAGCAGAAAGGGGGAGTAAAGAACACCAAGCACTGGCAAGATGATGGTTTTGTGACTTTCCTGGCTTAAACTCTGCAGTCTAGGTGTAAGCTTGTAAGCTTTTCCTGCCTGTCGGCATGACTACAATCTTCATTAGTCAACATCAGGCCATTGGCCCCTCACTGTGTAGTGTCCGCTCTTCCTACTCAATCTGTTCAGGCTCAGAAATCGACTGCCACTAATCCTGTTTATGAAGGGCTTTTCCAGTTGAGGGAAGTAAGTTTCTTTGACAAAGGATCTGATTGTGGAATGAGATTCTACAGTAGATGACATAATATTTTGATATACACTATATGGACAAAAGTTTATAGATACCTAATCATCACAGCCATATGTGGGCCTTCACCAAATTGTTGTCACAAAGTTGGAAGCTTTGCTTGTTAGTTTATACTGTAGCATTACAGTTTCCCTTCACCGGAACTCAGGACCAAACCTGTTCCAGTACGACAATGTCCCTGTGCACAAAGTGAGCTCCATAAAGATATGGTTTGCCAAGATTTGAGTGAAAGAATTCAGGTGGCCTACACAGAGCCCTGACCTCAACCCCCCTGAACACCTTTGGGATGAACTGGAACGATGACTGCACACCCCCCCCCCCTACTCGCCGCCCCCCTCCCCATCCCCTATCCCCCCAAGGCCTCCTCACCTGACATCAGTGCCTAAGTATCTAAGTATCAGTATATTGACCTAAAAGACTGGATTGGTACTAGACTGGATTTGATCTGGAATGTGATCCACTAATATTATTTTTGTGTGTGTTATGAACTGCCTGTGATGCTCACTGACAATTTTTAAAGTCATGTAGCTTTGATAGAAACATAATTTTCATATCTCCAGAACATAATTAGCTGAAGGAAAGCAATGGCAAATACCAATATCTTTAAAAAAGCATTTAACATTCTTTTTAAAAAGCTCAGGCCTAAAATAAATAACTAAGATCAGTGTTGCAACCGTACCATTATTCAATGATTTCATTTGGGGGGAAATGAATGGCACCTTTTATTAAGATTTCAGTGGCCTTGAAATAAGAATCAGCAACAAAACGAAACGGATTGGACATCTTGTTTCAGTTACAGGTCCTATTCCTATGTGCAACAGCTACAGTTACTCTCTGATTGCTTCAGAAGAGAGGTAACCTTCCTCCACCGGCCTGTCTACATTATTTATCACCATGCAACATGTCCATGCCTGAGTGCATTTGGTTCTTGAGGTGAAGGAGCGAGAGGACGTATGTGAACGGGGAGGTGATCAGTCTGCATCGATCGCACTAAAAAGCGGCAAGCATCAGCAGTTCACCTTCAGCGGGACGCAGCGCCCAGACGTAGGGCCAAGCACATTAATCAAAATGACTGTGTGGCGTGCTGGGCAGAATAATGAGACTGGAAGAAAAATCCCAGGACAAAAGGCTGCACCCCAACATCTGGACAGTGGTCTCAAAAACACACATTGCAGCTGCTGGAGGAACGATGCCTGATGGGAAATAGGGAGCATGAGCTCGTATTGCCATCCAAGACATTCTGCCTGATTATTCTCTCTTTTGTTTTACCTTTCCTAAACTGGCAGGTCTTTTTTTTTCCTATTTAGGGACGGGAGAGAGAGCATGAGAGAGACTGAGGAAAGGAGGGGGAAGAGAAAAGAGGGAACAGTTGAAGAGGAGACAGAAAAACACCCTTGGGGATTAGAGAAGCAGTGACTCCACCCCTCTGGATGACAGACAGGCAAACGAGCGAGCTGGCTGGCTGGCTCTGAATCCAGGAAACGGTCAGCACCGTGGTAACAGGCATGCAGCATAGTAGCCTGTTTCCATGGCAGCCAGGCCTTGGATACAGGCCACTGGTTGGTCTGTGCAGATTGATTTCAACATGCGTGCCGTTGTTGTTATGCTGCTCCAGCTCTCGAGATTGGGAGGGTTCGGCAGGATCTGTCTGCCTTTCTGGCATAAAGTGTTGCTAGGCACATTAGACAGGAACTGTAAACAAAAGACTTTGCCACACCTTTGATTAAAGATTAGTGAAATTATGAAAACCGTGATGGGAGGGAGGGAGAAGTTGGGGTGGGGGTCTTCTGTTTTAATCCGGAAAATCTGGCAAACAGAAGGAAGTGAATAAACAAAAACAATTCAGTAACAGCAATTTTTTTTTTTACTTAATACACAGGATTACAAAATATGAGCTTATGTGGAACATCCTCATGTAAACAACAGAAAACAAAGCATAGAAAGTGAAACAACAACAGCAAACAACATATTAATAACAATTTGGTGTGTGTTATTGGTTTGACAGTGATATATGACTTTCAAGATTTTTAGCAAACAACAGATTTTCTGAGCGGAAACAACAACGTGGTATACTGTAGCAAAGTCATGTAGCAGGAACAGTAAACAAACAGCTGAAGAACATCTCTAGGCGAAGTGCAGCTCAGGTTAAGTTGTCCCAGACTTGCACTGGAGGTCAACCTCGATCTCCAAGAGCCGCTGTCCTATTGTCACTGCTAGAGATTTTATCTGCAAGACAAAAGAAATAGATCAGAACAGTGAATAACAGTCTAATGCTTTGCTGTTCCCCACTCTACACTTTAGCTTAATGAGGGAGTAAAAAGCATAAAATGGAAGCTGTTCATAATTAATAAAAGCTCTTACTAAACCCAATTAAAACACACACACACACACAAAGTAAATAGCTAAAGGTATTTTTGCATCCATTGTTCCTGAGAGTAAGTTCACAATTAATCTAGAATTTGCTATTAAGTCAGACATGCTTAATTGCACATTTATAATATTGTGAATTCAAATAGGAAGTCTTATTTTGACAGGGACACTTATTTGCACTTGGTTTTTAAACAGATTAAATGGTAATATGAATCAACGTGGTATTTGTGATCAGGTGCCATCACCATGCCTGCTTCCTTGAGGATGAAATTCTTGAACAGGTCCTAACGGCTCTTTGTTTGGCCTCTAACAAAGAACTTTTCTCAGGCCAGAAAGAGCGCCATCTACTGTCTGAGCCCAACAACAGAAAAACAGCACATTTGCATTCGATATTTACAGTGTGTGTGTGCAGTAAATGCTGGAATTATTTTTAAGCAGATCAGTAAAGCAGTAAAAAGATTATTTTAAAATAAAATGAAACTGACCTATGCTTACTTCTCTCTCGCGTGAGTAATGTTATTTACATCTGCGTCTCATATCTGCACCAACAACTTGGAAATGAAAACAAATTTTCTTACAAACTCTACTACACTCAAAGCTCAGTTTCTGCTCTGGTGTGAGTTTTATTTCTATTGGTCTCTCATTTAGAAAATATATAAAACTGGATAGCTCACTGCCATCTTTGTATTCCCTAACATTCTGAACTCACTAACTGGGTTTATGTTTTATACACACACACATATATATATATATATATATATATATAGATAGATAGATAGATAGATATATAGGTAGAAAGAGATCAGTAGCCTAAATCCTTGTACACAAGCACACAGACTAAATGATAGAAGAGAAAATTCACCATGACAAGAACAGTAATGGTACACTTTATTCAGTAAGGAGAAATGAAAAAGAATTACTTCTGCAACAGCTTTTCATTTTAGAACCAGAACTTATCAAGTAAAACAGAGCCGTGATGTTTGACGGAATCATTTCTACAATTGTTGTTTACATCTGCAGATCAGATTTTTTTAATTGATTACATACATACAGTGATATATTCTATTTACACTATATAAAAGTAGCATTTCTTTGCAGTAAGTGCAAATAATTGTTAGATGCTATTTATACTTATAAATAGTGGCACCTCAGTATTGTTGTACACTAACAGGATGCAGTAATAGTGTAAATGAGACTATTTATAAAAAAAATATTAAATGGATGCCACCTTATTGGGACAATAAAGCCCTATATACACCTACCCCTAACCAATAAACACTGTATTATTAAAACAGTCACTTTATTTTGTTAGGCACTTTATTCCACTTATCAAATATTTTCTTCATTTTTATTGAGAATAAATGCCTTTCCGATCTGATATGTGATGGAAAAGGGAGAAGAGCGAGTTCGGCAAAAGGCGGATTCCAACCCGGGTTGAACGCGTCAAAAGCTACTTTCAGGCGCCACACTCCCACACTCGGCTATGTAAAAAAAAAAAAAATGAAAAATAAAAAATTATTTTCTTCCCCTGCCCATAATGCCCATTGGATAATCCGTCCCAGCATACACACACAAATTATTATATTATTAATATAAGTGTTAATTTTATAGGTTTACCTTGGTCATCTGTCGCTCAACATTGTCCATGTACTCCAATGTCACAGGCCTTTCTTCTCTGTCCACTGCTGCCACCTGCTGGTCAGGAGAGCCTAAAACATAACTACACAAAATAATCACAGTTTAAGTTTAGTCTACAGTAGGTCAGAGGTCACCAACCCTGTTCATGGAGAGCTACCTTCCCGAAGACCTTAGCTGTAACCATAATCCTGCCCACCTGACCATCTAACTGTTGCCTTAAGAAGTTATTGACCAACTAAAAGAGTTGTGATAGATTTTGTTTGGAGATGAAACCTGCAGGAAGGGAGATCTCCAGGAAAAGGGTTGGTGACCACTGGTCTAGGTTAAGAGTAATTGCTTTCTAAATGTCAGACCTTTTCGAGAGAAAAATAAATAAATAATAAATAAATAAAAGACACTGCAAACGACATTGTGTTTTCCTTTTAAATACACACTGTTACTGCATCTACAAGCTGCATCTACAAGCTGCAACTTTGTGAAATCTGAAAAGTGTGATGTTGTAATGCACAGACTCCCAATCCTGGTCCAGGAGCAGCCCTTCTCCTGCACATAATTAGTGTTTTCCCTGCCCTAACTCACCAAATTCAACTAATCAGTTAATTAACAGCCATTCCTGAGTTAAATTCATGCATGTGTGTTGAAGCAGGGAAAACAATAAAATATGCAGGACAGGTGGTACTCCAGGTCCAGGGTCAGAAACCTGTGTTGTAATGCATTTTCCTTTTACAGGAAATATGATTCTACCATTAGCCAGATGGAAATGTCTGCAGAAGTTGTCTGTTGTACCAAGCTGGAATGCTCCCATTTACCTCTCAATATTTTCAACCATGAGGCAGAAAATGGACCTTTTGTAGTCCAGTGACTTTGGAGTGGACATGTACATATGTCCAAGTTTGAAGCTGCAACCACGACACGTGAGATGCACAGCAAGGCTAAAAGAAAAGGAAAACGACAGTGGAAATGAAAAATTTGAACCATTCTACAGTCTACAATTACCAGGTTTAGCAGATTGAGCAATATAACTTGATGCCACAAGTTGTCTCGAGACAGGCTTGACAGTTCAATAAGATGGAGGACTGAAAACATAATCAGACACCGTACCATCGTTGTTCTTCACTTGTACCAGAGACAAAAGGTTCTTTGCCAATCACAATGTTGTCATTAACACCTGAAAAGAGAAAAAAAGTGTCAGGTTAAGCCTAATACACTTCGAATGGGTAAACAAACCGGTATTTTGAGCTGCAATTAATAAGCTCCAGCTTTTTAACGATTGTTCAGATGATTTTAGCCTAATCCCAGTCCACCACATCTGTAGTGTAAAAGTGATTTCCACCTGTTCCATTATATGTTAGGTAGATTAGGTTGAACTCTTAGACCTATAAGTGGAGATACAAGGTAAGTGGTGGATGTAGGCTATTCCAGTGCTGAAAACTCCAGCTTGGACTGATCATCTGCCAAAACACAGGGTAGACCTTTTGTTCCAGCTGGTAGGTTTTCCATTTTCCTTATTATTTGAATAGACTGATTAATAAATCTTATAGACTTAATCTAATTGCCTTACTGTTGTGTTGTTTTCTTAAAAACAACTTGTCTACTGTTTCATTAATAGTCGTCATTGAGAAATTGTTTCCTTTCTGCAAGCTAGCAAAGATCCCTGCTGGGGAAAAAACAAAACATTAAAAACAATAGAAACAATCATAGAAATTCCAGTGGTTTCCACTACAAATACCATTACAAATCATTAACTAACCATTAAATCATTACCATTATTGCTCCTTAATGGTATCCACTAGACATGACATGCCACCACCAAAAGGCAACAAATTACCAGTAGAGACCCACAGGGACCATTAGAGTTTATATTAAAACCAATACAATTCCCATTATAATCATTAATACCATTATAGTTTCTATTGCTTATTTTTTTTGTTTGTTTTTTCAGCAGGGATGGTCTACCAGTTTGTCCAGTGCAGTCTGTTTTTTGCAGAGGTGTAGGTGACATTAAGCCTTAGCTAAATTTCTAAAGTCAGTAAGAACATAACTCCTCTCAGAGACCGTGTTGCTTTTCAAGTCATAATTATGCGGACAGCAAAATAAAGTCAAGTGAAATTAGCTAATTAAACAGCCATCAAACTATCTAGTGGCGAATGTGAATCTGTACAGAGGTCATATGAGTAAACGAGTGCAAAAGGTAGATAATTATAATACACTTTAACAGGATCTGATTCTGCTGGTCGTCGCTCCCGGCCCATGAGAGCGAATCGCCGAAAGGCAACCTGCATTTTCCGCACAGAAAAATAGCAGGCGCGTCGCTGTCTCCTTCTCCATCATCTTCCACTTTACTGCTGCTGTCTGCGACAGATAAACCCTCTGAAATCACGTATGTGTCATCTTTATGGCCGACGTGGTCGATCTCCTGCGCCATTGTATAAATGCAAGTGTGATTTATTTACAAAACGGGTCCGAAATGACTGATTCTGCGCGCGGATTTTTGCATTTATTTTTCTTCCCCTTGACCTCAGTGATGAGAGTCAGATCCGCTCAGCGCCACCTAGCGCTCTGGAGCTCATTCCGGCAACACCAGCGAAATGAGTGAAAATTGAATAAGACATAACATTAAATGTCAGAAAACAAACAAACAAAAAACATTCGGAACCATTTATTATCTCTTATCCTGATACTGTGTAAATCTAGACAAATGTAAAGTTCTGCTTCACCCCCTCCTATTCTCCAGGGGTGGTGTTTTAACACCTGTATACCTTCTTCACATGCTAAGACCTTACCACAAAGTCATTTGTTGATCATCTGACGTAGTATTTAGCTATATAAAAAAACTCAGCTATCTGTGCTTTTATTCTTCTTGCATCATGGACATGGTCAGACCTGACTGTGGGCCTGTGATATCTGCTGGCAGGTTGAGGGGCTCTTCCTCATCATACCATGCTTACACTGCTGTGCTTGCAAACTTAGTGGAACTGCTAGCATGCACTCACAAGTTGGAGGGGGTCGCCCTCCATAAGTTCCTGTATTGACACCAAGTTTGGCCTGCTTTGGCTCAGCACTACAGGCCGTAACGTCTAGATTAGCTTGTACCTACATCATAGATTACGATTGTGGCTACATCTTCTGTCTATCCAACTTCTGTACATCATCTCTTATCCAACACAGGGTCTCGAGGAGCCTGGAACCTATCCCAGGAGACGAGGTGGTGGACACCCTGGACCCGGGGCCAGCCCATCGCAGGGCACAAACAGACACACTCTCACACACTACAGATAATTTGGAAATGCCAGTCAGCCTACAACACATGTCTTTGGGCTGAAGGAGGAAACTGGTGAACCTGGGGAAACACGAGAAGCACAGAGAGAACATGCAAGCTCCGCACACATAGGATGGAGGCTGGAATTGAGCCCCCAAACCTGGTGGTGCGAGGCATGTTCATGTAGTCTATGCCTGAGCTCACTGGAAGTTCAGGACAGGCATCAGCTCTGTATCCTACAACCCCTGGCAAAAATTATGGAATCACCACACTTAGAGGATGCACAGCCAGGTTTTTTTACTTTGTAGCAAATAAACAAATCACAGACATGACAAAACAATTTTTGTAGAATAGCTGAACATTCTGGCTTTGTGAAACATACCTTGTGAAAGCTAAATTAAATTGTTTTCATTAATGGCATAATTTTTTCCAGATCAAGTAGACGAAAAAATTTATGGAATCATCAACCAAAAGAAATCACAATTAGTACTTTGTTGCTCCTCCTCAGGCTTTTATGACGGCCTGAATTCTTTGAGGCATGGACTTTACTAATGAAAAACAATGTTCTCCATCAAGCTGGTTCCAACTTTCTTGAATAATGGTTGACAGATCAGCTTTGCAGGATGGAGCCTTGTCATGGACCAATTTTGGATCAGATTGAGATCCAGAGTGTTCGCTGGCCATGTCATTGAGATGATATGCCTTTATTGAAGAAAAGCTTTAACACATTTTTCTCTGTGGCAAGATGCATCATCATCCTGAAAAATGACTACATCATCACCAAACCTATTTTCTACCAATTTAATGAATAGAATGTATACATTTCAGCGTACATCTGTGCATTGACTGTTGAGGTCTCCCCTGGTCCTTTACCTGCCATGTAACCCCATATCATAAATGTGTAGGAAATTTGATTTTCTTCAGGCAGTCATCTTTATATGTTTCTTTAGAGCGGCACCAGACAAAAGTTCCAGCATCATCTCCTTGGCCAATGCAGATTTGTGATTCATCATTGAATATCACTTTCGTCCAATCATCCACACCCCATGATTGCTTTTCTTTAGCCTGCTGTAACCTTGTTTTCTTCTGTTTAGGTGTGAGTTCTGGTTTTCCTTTGGCTTTTATATACGTAAATCCCATTTCATTCAGCCGATTTATTACAGTTCTGTCACAGTGATTGAACATTGACTCCTGTTTCCACCCATTTGTTTTTTGTTTGTTTTGTTGTGCATTTGATATTTTCAAGGCATATTGCTTTGAGTTTTCTATCCTGACCTTTGCCATCTTCCTTGGTCTACCTTTAGGTTTTCCTTTTTTAACCTTCTCATTTTGTTTATACTTGCACCGAATTTTAAACTCATCTTTTGCTACACTCCGTGTTGGATTTCCTTCTTGAAGGAGTTTTATAATCCTTTCCATTGTTTCAATTGACAACTCTCTTGTTGGGTCCATGTTTCCTTTCACAAAGTCCAAGGTTAATGTCTGTAAGCACTATCTTTTAACTGTAGACAAATTAGCATTTTTAGACTTGTGCTGGTATTTGTTTTAGAAATGCAAATTACAAGGTGATTCCATAATTTTTTCCTCTAGTTGATATGGAATAAATATGCCATTAAATAAAAATAATTTCATTTAACTTGTTTGAGGTATGTTTCACAAAGCCAGTATATTCAGGTATTAAACAAAAATTGTTTTGTGTCATATCTGTGATTTGTTTATTTTCTAGAAATAAAAAAGCCATCCTATTAAGTGTTTTGATTCCATAATTTTTGCCAGGGGTTGTATGCAATTGTAGTGATGCTGATACTGACAAGGCATGTTTGATTCACATAGTTAAACTCAGACTCTAAACCAAGTGCCACAACCTAGATCATCTGCTAATTGTAAATATTTATGGACAGTGATGGATGATAAGTAAAATAAAAAGCAGACTGCCCAAGTGCTGAGTGCAGGTCCATGGAGGGTATTCTCAAGAGAGCTAATGGTACATGCTCCCACTGAATTGGTCACTCCAATCAGCAACAGTTGAACCATCTGTGATGGAACTGATTGAAACCACACTTCTGGCAGTGGGACTCTAAGGCTAGGATAAAACCAATCTGCCATTAGCACGTTCGCCTCACACCTCCAGGGTCGGGGGTTCGATTCCCACCGTGGCCCTGTGTGTGCGGAGTTTGCATGTTCTCCCCTTGCCACAGGGGTTTCCTCCGGGTACTCCGGTTTCCTCCCCCGTCCAAAGACATGCATGGTAGGCCGATTGGCCAAAGTGTCTGTAGTGTATGAATGGGTGTGTGAATGTGTATGTGATTGTGTGGATGGATTGGCACCCTGTCCAGGGTGTACCCTGCCTTGTGCCCAGTGCTTCCTGGGATAGGACCCTGAAAAGGACCCTGACCTTGAAAAGGATAAAGTGGTAGAAGATGGATGGATGGATGGATGGACATCATATTTATATCCCATTGTAACAGGGCATGGACAAAGGCAACAACAGACTTTGTGAAAACTGAAAAAAAAAAGAAAAAAATTATTCTATAAGGATGACAGTTTGCATTTATTTAAAGCATTCCTTATGAGTGTCATTAATTTTGAAACATATTTTAAAGAAAAATACTATTTTTTAAAAGAGGTGTTTTTCTGAAATTGGTTGTTGATTTTTCTGTTGTCTGAGTGGAAAGTTTGGATTATTGTGTATAATATTTGTAATGTACCATAGATCATTGGAGTCGCTCTTCAATTAGGCCTGTAGCTATTTTTTATTCTGAAAATAAATATGTTCTAAAGATAAACCACATTATTTTAAATAATAGGCAAATCATTAAAAATTGATATACTATAGCCTATATAACAGGGATGCATTGATCAGACACATTGTATTAGTATCTATTGTGTCAATATTGGCCTGAAATGCTGAATAGGTGCTGCATTAGACCTGGTGTATTTTATACTATTAGTGCATTATGTTTACTGACACAACACAGTTAAAGCACATGAACACAGGACACAACTTGTTTAATGCGTGCTGGCATTGTGCATTTACATTTATATGTTGGGCATTTGGCAGATGCCCTTATCCAGAGGGAGTTTCATTTATCTCATTTATACACCTGAGCAGTTGAGGGTTAAGGGCCTTGCTCAAGGGCCCAGCAGTGGCAGCTTGGCAGTGCTACGATTTGGACTCATGACGTTCTGATCTGTAGTCCTAACTGTGCACTAGGTGGGTGTCAGCATTGCTTATGAACTGATAATCAAAACTGATATTGACATCATATGGAAAACGGAACGGGGAGGCATGACTGTGCTCCGAGGTTCACTCTTGAGCTCCGGTTACTGATTGTATGTGTGTGTGTGCGTGTGAAGTTTCTGTACATGACTTTCCTCTGAGTCCTCAGGTTTCCTCCTACCTCCCAAGAAACATACAGGTAGATGAACGGCTGTGGCACGGGTTGTCCACTAATCGTAGGGTTGGCGGTTCGATTGCCGGCCCACATGACTCCACGTGCCGAAGTGTCCTTGGGCAAGACACTGAACCCCAAGTTGCTCCAGATGGCAAGAGTCTTACATGGCAGCTCTGCTACCATTGGTGTGTGAGTGTGTGTGTGAATGGGTGAATAAGAACCAGTGTAAAACCAGTTAAATTGCAAATGAGTATGCGTTTCATCCCATCCAGGGTGTATTCCTGTACCATGCCCAGGATTCACTGCGAAATCAGTAAGTGAAAATGAATAAATGAATGACAAAATGGTATCAGTACATCCTTTCTATGAAGCCAAAGGAAATATCAAAATGCCAACCAACGCAATTCATTCACACCTTTGTACTGTGGAATTGTAGAATATATGGGGGCGGGGTTTTCTAAGCCACTAGGTTGCTTTATGCAAATGATCCTACTCCGCTTTAGCCTATAATCAGGGGAGGCACTCGGTGCCACGCCCCCTCCAGTACTCAACCGAGAGTTACGTTATTCTTTTAAACGTTAAAGCGTGACAGGAGTTACCGTAGAGTCGATGTAAGCTCACAGCGGAACCCAACTCTGACGGAAAAGGCAGGAAGACCACCTGACTCGCTGGGAAACGACCTTTACGAGACACGTTTCACTTGTTGCGCACTTGTTATTTTCTCCCACTGGGACCGAGTTACTTTGAAACATGCGTCTGTCTGTCTGTCATCCGCCGATGTTCTGCCTCTGAGCTCACGGTTTGTCTGGATTTCTGAATGCAGCGCGTCCGAAATAAACAGCTGTGAAAGGTATTATCAGACAGAAGAAACTCCAGAGTTCAGCGTAGGCGTATGTGGGTTTATTTATTTATTTCTTTATTTTTAATTATTATTGGCATTCCTCCTGAATGGCTGTAATTGAGCTTTAATAGACAACCCGAGCGCTGATTAAGATGAACATGATCTCTGCGGAGTCTGTGAGCGGCTGCGGGTCCCACAGAGCCACCGGCGGCTGGAGCTTTCACATTCTCTACAGTGTCCTCCTCCTGTGGAGCGACGAAATGCACGGACTCTCCGACTTCTCCAGTGAGTACAGTCAACTTCTCACTGAAACCATGATACTCACACTCTACGCGGTAAGAGACTGACATGGCGGCTAGCTGTTTATAATATAATCAAGTTATGTATGATGAAAGGAAAAGAACTAGCTGAGATAAAGTGATTAAAGGGGATGAGTCATGAGTTAGGTTAAGAATCCCACCCAGCAAAATCCCTGCTGGTGAGTTAACCCTTTCATCATGGAAATCAAGCCCTACGCTGTTGAATTAAAGCATACCTATTATGGTTTTGAAACGTGCCTAATTTTGTTTTAGAGGTCTGATACAATAGATTTACATGCATCCAAGGTCATAAAACATTTTAATTTTCTCATAATTAAAATTGCAGCATTACCCCCCCTGTCTCAAACGACTCCTTAAATGATCCGTTCTAAAGGATTCATTCTAAACTCCTCCTTTCAGAGAGCATACTCTGCTCTGATTGGTCAGGTGTCCCAGTGTTGTGATTGGTCTACCACTGTCAGCATGTATCGGAAAAGGAAAGGCCTACTAAAATAACCAGTTTCAGCTCCGTCCCTTTGCATGCAGCTGATGAAGACCAGAGCCTGGGCTTTTTGTTACAAACTTACGTAGGTTTGTACAGGAAGTCTGGAATCACTCGACGACTCGATTCAGCTGTTCACAATCGGTTCCTTCTTTTGGGAGTCAATAACTCAGTTTGTCGTGAACTTAGATTTTTTAAAACTTTGCAGATGTTATTAACATTCACAAACAGCTCTATTACACACTACATGAAAGGTAATATTTGAAAAACCATAATAGGTGCACTTTAACTCTTACAATGCCCATTTTGGACCAACAGGGTTGATCATTACACGTGATAATGTTATATGAAACACTTATTGTTAATGTCATGATATGATGAAGAATAGGGTAGCCTAATGACTTTATCAAAACCCTCTAGAGCTTGGGTGCTTCAAACCTGGTAGGTAAATTTAATAGTTTAACTAAAATAAGCAGTTGACTCAAATTCACTTTGTTTTTGTTTACTTATTTCAGGCCATTAAGTTTTTTTAAATGATAAGTGTAATAGGTGGCCCACATGATCATGCATACAGTATACACTCACCGTCTACTTTATTAGGAATAATCAGCCAATCATGTGGCAGCAGTGCCGTGCATAAAATCATACAGATACAAGTCAAGAGCGTCAGTTAATGTTCACATCAAACATCAAAATGAAGAAAAAATGTGATCTCTGTTAGGCTACTTTAACTGTGGCATTGTTGGTGCCAGAATGTTGGTTTGAGTATTTCAGAAACTACTGATCTCCTTGGATTTTCACACACACAATCTCTAGAGTTTACACAGATGATTTGATTTCTAATCTTCAACTGTTCAGCTTGGATGAGTCTGTGCTCATGATAGCCTCAGATTCTTGTTCTTGACTGACAGGAGTGGAACCTGATGTGGTCTTCCGCTGTTGTAGTGTTGTGGATAAAAAATGTCATAAAATAAACATAAGGGAGACCTAGCATCCAGCAAAGGGGAGAAGAAGAAAAGACGGGCACCTAGACACATAGAAGCGGGATTAGGCGGACATTGACAAATTGGAATTACACTTTAAAGATCTTTAAGAGCAGTAGTAGTCAAAAAAGTCAAAAAGAGGTATACGAGCTGAGCTGAGGAGTGCTACCACACACACACACACACACACACACACACACACACACACGCTCGTACAGTCAAGGGCGGGCAAGTAGACATAACACACACACACACACACACACTCTCCCTCTCACACACATACTACAATAACTTTATAAGACTAATAAAAAGGAATATTAAGATATTTTAAGGGTAATATCTTATAATAATAATATATATACTCTTTATAAAAACCAGAATAATAGGATATGTGGGACAGTAGAAGGGTAATATAATGATATTATGAAGTAGGAAGTACAGTAAACCGTGTTTTCAAGCAGTATAACTATATATAAAATAGAGATATAGAGCTAATATGAAAATAAATTATAAACTAGAAATGCAGGCTCGCAAGGAAGGCCTTAATTTTAAGAAAGAACCATGAGGAGCCATTTATAAGGGTGGCTGAGTCAAGCTGCCCCCCCCCCCCCCCCCGCGAGATAACAATAAGACCAAGGTCACTCTAGATTGTTTAGTCTTGTCCACTTTCTATTTTATGGGTTATTCAAATTCTCTGGTTTCGATTCTCTGGGTAATTCAAAACTCTGGTTTCTGATTCTCATCCACCTCAAGGTGTGATGTTTTGTGCACATGGAGATGTTTTTCTCCTCACCATGGCTGTAAAGAGTGATTATATGAGTTATTATATCCTTCCTGGCAGCTCGAACCAATCTGGCCATTTTCCTCTGACCTCTCTTATCAACAAGGTGTTTCCACCCACAGAACTGTCGCTCACTCAATGTTTTTTGTTTTTCGCACCACTCTGTGTAAACTCTAGAGACTGTTGCGTGTGAAATTCCCAGGAGATCAGCAGTTTGTGAAACTAACTCAAACCAGCCCATCTGGTATGAATATCCATTCCATGGTTAAAGTCACAGAGATTACACTTTTTCATCATTGCATGATTGGCTGAATGTGCAGGTGTACATGTGTTCATAATAAAGTGGACGGTGAGTGTAGTAGCATGAAGTGGCTAGACCCTTTCTAATAGCATTGCATGAAACATAAACTTGTGAAATTATTTTGTTGTGTAAGCAGGAGATACCACATTTCAATACCTACCCAAGTTATGATGATTAGGTCACAGTTTAAAAGTGTAATCACTAAGAATAAATTTTGATGGCCACCACACCCACAATAATCACACCTGGCCAGTAGAGATTTTGATCTAAAAATTTTATTTAATTCAGGATTTTTAAAAATGAATGATTTAATAGCACAGTGGGAGAAAATATTAAATACCTTGAAGTTCACCTGATGAACCCACATGAACTGAAGATTTTTAAGAACAAACAATTCAGGTGGAAATAGCCACATAATAATTAATTAGCTCCCTAATATTCTATGTGCTTAACTAAACAAATACTTTAAAATAGCCTCTGTGCACTGCTACTGTAATGATGTCATTTAACATGTGGTCCGGGTGTATGCTAAGAAAGCAGATGGTTGCATGAATATTATTCTGCACATTTACAACATTTGACAGACACCTTTAACCAGAGTGACTTACATTTATCTCATTTATACACCTGTGCAGTTGAGGGTTAAGGGCCTTGCTTAAGCTTGGCCGTGCCAGGATTTGAACTCTCAACCTTCTGATCAGCAGTCCAACATCTTAATCACTGAGCTTCCACTTCCCATAAATCATGTCATCCTCAATGGGAATTGGTACCACACGTAGTGGCCTGTCCGAGATGGACTACTCCCTGGTTGGGGGCCCATCAAAGGCAAAAGCATTGTGTGATTATTGTCCAGAACACTAATGGTACTAGAGAGAGGCCAAACGGTAGGAGTTTTAATTGGAAATGGTCATGCATTGCTCAGATTCACTGACTGTATGTGCTAGGGGTTGCATGACTATTAATTGTTATGAGTCTAGTGTGGCCTCTTACCTGGCAGGCTCGAACTAGCTGACTGTGATTGGATAGTGACATGCAACCAGCAGCACTAAATGCACTCTTTCGCACAATGCTGGTCACTATAGAATTCACTACACCACAGTACAGTATTTTTATATAAATTTGATTGTGTGAGAACAACAATTGCACTTCATACAATGTTATCAATTTAGTTTGCTTTCTGTAATGTCTACCCGCATTTCTTTAATGTCCGCTTCACTGATTTTGTTTCAAACTCCAACTACCACAACTACAGTGTATAAATAGGTGTCTGCATTTCTTGCTTAAGCAGTGTACATTTTGGATGCATTATGTCATCTGTTGACACAATACAAGTGTTATGGCAAACATTTTGAAGGGACTGGTGCAATGACAATGCCAGGGTCAGTGCCAAGTTGGTGCTCATCCTCTGATAGTGGTTGAACAGTCTTGAAGTATGGCTTGTTAGTCACTTAAATCCAAAGCTGTGTGTAATGGAGCCGAGCTAACATAGTAGCTAACCAAGCAAAGGGGGTGTTATAGCACGGAAAGAAAACCTCTCACACAATAGCTGTATGTAGCCACAGGTCCACAAGTCTTTGAATATCCGGGGATGTGGAAGCTGGGCAAGGCATTTGACTTTGTTATGGAATATATTCAACCATTTGCAAGTTAAGTAGAAGTGGGCGTAATAGAACTGGGAAAACACTAAAATGTGCAGCACGGGGGGGGGGGTGGATACTCCAGGACCAGGGTTGGGAGCCTGTGTTCTAAAGCATATATCAGTCCCTCCAGGATTTAGTGATTTTGTGCAAAAATTAACACAAAAACAAGGAAACTCTGCAATATTATGAGGAGCTTGGAATTTTTCTAAATTACCGCAGATTTGGGCCGAGTCATATTATGTCATCACAACGTGCATTCAGTCAAAGCCCTCTTCGATTCACATGTGTCGACCTTGAGTACAGCTAAAAGGTCTCATTTACCAACAAACATCATTGCAAAAGACTGTGCAAAATAATTTCGTGCAATTGCAATTTCGCCAATTTGAGTGGTTTTCCGCAAAAACCCCCCACAAAAAACAGACAAAAAACAAATTTTTAAAAGACTCCGCAGCAAAATCAAGCATTTTTGGCTACAACAATAAAAAAAAGAAAAAACTTCTCAAAATCCTGTGGAGGCTGATGTATTAAGTTGTGGGTGTCTTCAATAAGTGCCGTTTTTTCTGTTGTATTGTAGTAGTATGACTTATGGGCTGTTGTATGTTCCCATCCTTTAGGATTTTGTCACGGCTAAAATCTGGCAACCATACTCCAGCCCCAATGCTGTGTGTTAATGGTCAAGCTAACTAGCAATGGCGGTATAGATAGGGAAACCTACTTGACCATGTTAGCTGTGCTTAGAAAGGCCAATCCGCTGGTGAGGGATTGAGGTGAACCCACTCTGGCTCCTGTGGTATGGGGGGGCACTCAACCACATTAGTGGCACATATTCATAGGCTTGCAGGTAACCAGATTGTAGGTGGTGTGAAAAATTCAGAGTGCTGAGGAAGACCTCATTCGGCAAAGGACTGAGAAATAAGTGCCATAACTGTTATTGTGCTTCTTGAGTGCCAACAAGAACAGTTTGTAGTTACTTGTACACAGTATAGTGAATTATAGCTAACAAGGATAGGAAACTAATGAAGGAATCCACCTTGACCAGCTATGGAGTTCTACATGGACATCAAACGTATGGAAAATTCCACTCACCTCAGCTGTGGAGATAATAGAAGATGATAGGAGTCTGGTATTTATAGGAAATACTGGGTCATATATTAATCTCATGACTTAACTGGAAGATCTTAGCATGTGTGCACACATACGTACAAGATGTCCAGGTGATATTCAGTGCCGATTAAGAGTGGTGAAATACAACTGTAAAGCCTCATTCTATGTGCAAAATAACATACAATCTCCACTTTTCATTTGTCTCTGTTGCCCAGATTATTTATTCAGGATCATCATCAGTCACTCAGCACATGCCCGTGATGGTGAGCTTCTGCTGCTTTCTTGCCCACGCCACTCCACCATCTCTGTGCGGTCTGCCTTTTACAGGCCTCACACACCTCTCACATACTGCAATGCACCTACAGCACTGCAGGTGAGAGCTTTCAATCATGCACATCAACATCTGCAGGGTTGAATTTATTCTGTGGTGTTAAATTTATGCCACTGGATACGAATCTGCATAAATACCAACACCGGTTGTGTATACTCAGTACCAGCAGTGCAAATGCTGAATATATATCTCTGCAACCAAGTTAACTTTTATTGTGCTCAATTAACTCTCACTGTGCAGCATGAACAACGTTGCACAGTATTTTATAGTGTTCACATGTAGCAAAATGAACAAAAATATGATCTCAATAAGCAGCGTGTTAGAAAACACTATCTACATGAACGCTATACAGATTAAAAAAATAACAAAAATCACTGCATCCCACGGTCATCTCATTTATCATGGTATTAATTTGATTATATCTTTCAAAGCTTGATATTGTGTTTGAGGAGCAAAAACCCAATTTAGGTTTGTCCATATACGTATAGCCTGGAACAAAAACACACCTTTAAAAAAGTGAGAGAGGTTATGAGTGTAGTACAATAATTATTTTTTTGGGGCATACGTACCATTGTATAAATGGAGCAAGATAAGTTAATAGTGGTTTCCTTCTACACATCATTAAAAACAAGAAATTCACAGACTCTCTACCTATGCATCATGGACCCACAGTAGCCCCTGGATCCCACTGTGAGAAGCGTTAGTATAGGGCACCAAAAGGCTTTTACTCATGTAGGATGCCTGGATAGAGCAAAAATGAGGACTGGCTAAACACTGAAGTACTGCAACTAAAACTAGCACTAAAATACTACAGTTTAAAATTTTTCTTCCCCAAACAGAAGATGTTATCAGAATGCCAAGGCCGGAGAAACTGTCAAGTCTTGGTTAATTACCGTCTGTTTGGCAGTGACCCCTGTCCTGGAACCACCAAACACCTTCATGTATCATACAGCTGCAAACCTAGTGAGTACAACCCATGAGATTTATATACACTCACCAACTCCTTTAATAGGAACACTTACAGACCTGCGTATTCCTGCAATTAACCAGTCAGCTACTCAGCAGCATAGTGTATAATATCATGCAAGCACAGGTCAACACCTTCAGTTAATGTTTATACCAGACATCAGAATTGGGAAAATGTAATATCAATCACTTTGACTGTGGCATGATTGTTGGTGCCAGAGAAGGTGAATTGAGTATTTAAGAAACTGCTGATCTCCTGGGATTTTCACATACAATGGTCTCTAAAATTTTCACAGAATGGTGCAAAAAACAAAAACCCATTTATGGCAGAAAAATATCCAGTTAGGTTCAGAAATACCTTATTGGTCGGAGAGGTTGGATGAGAAAAGCTAGTTTGTGCTGACAGGAAGCTACCACAACTAAAATAACCACTTGTTACAACCATGGTGAGTAGAAAAGCATCTCACAATGCACAACATGTCAAACCTTGAGGCAGATGGGCTACAACAGTAGAAGACTACATCAGGTTCACCAATACTGGACAGTTGAAGATTTGGAAAAAAGAAAAAAAAAAAAGTCTCTTGGTATTTTTTTTTTCCAATCTTCAGCTGTGCAGTTTTGGTGAACCTGTGCCCACTGTAGACTCAGATTCATATTCTTGGCTGACAGGAGTATAAACCAATGTAATCTTCTGCTGTTGTAGCCCTCAAGAGCTCAAGGTTCAACATGTGTCTTCTGCAATACTTTTCTACTCGCCATGGGTGTACAGAGAGATCATTTAAGGTTACTGTAGCCTTCTTGTCAGCCTGAATCAGTCTGGCCATTCTCCTCTGACCTCTCTCATCAACAAGGTGTTTCTGCCTGAAGATGTGGTGCTCATTGAATGTTTTTTGTTTCTTGCACCATTCTGTGTAACCTCTGTAGAGTGATGTGCATGAAAATCACAGGAGATCATCGGTTTGGAGGAATACACAACACCAGTGACTGGCTACATCATCAAGTGCATAGATGATGTGACTTCCTTCAAGACCATCACCACACTTGTAAACCAGAAACTGTGGACAACTGCTGAAGTGTGCTTGCTACTGATGACATGAGACCCTGCCTTCAGATCTGATGACAAGGTAGCAAGGGCCAATCTGTCCCAGGCTATCAGAGAGGCAAAGTGCAACTACAGTTCATCCGGAAAGTATTCACAGTGCTTCACTTTTTCCACATTTTGTTATGTTACAGCCTTATTCCAAAATGGATTAAATTCATTATTTTCCTCAAAATTCTACAAACAATACCCCATAATGACAACGTGAAAGAACTTTGTTTGTAATCTTTGCAAATTTATTAAAAATAAAAAACAAAAAAAAGCACATGTACATAAATATTCACAGCCTTTGCAGTGACACTCAAAATTGAGCTCAGGTGCATCCTATTTCCACTGATCATCCTTGAGATGTTTCTACAACTTGATTGGAGTCCACCTGTGGTAAATTCAGTTGATTGGACATGATTTGGAAAGGCACACACCTGTCTATATAAGGTCCCACAGTTAACAATGCATGTGAGAGCACAAACCAAGCCATGAAGTCCAAGGAATTGTCTGTAGACCTCTGAGACAGGATTGTATTGAGGCACAGATCTGGGGAAGGGTACAGAAACATTTCTGCAGCACTGAAGGCCCCAATGAGCACAGTGGCCTCCATCATCCGTAAATGGAAGAAGTTTGGAACCACCAGGACTCTTCCTAGAGCTGGCCGCCCGGCCAAACTGAGCGATCGGGGGAGAAGGGCCTTAGTCAGGGAGGTGACCAAAAACCCGATGGTCACTCTGACAGAGCTCCAGCATGTCTCTGTGGAGAGAGGAGAACCTTCCAGAAGAACAACCATTTCTGCAGCACTACACCTATCAGGCCTGTATGGTAGAGTGGCCAGATGGAAGCCACTCCTCAGTAAAAGGCACATGACAGCCCACCTGGAGAAGGACTCTCAGAGCATGTTGAAACAAAGATTGAACTCTTTGGCCTGAATGGCAAGCGTCATGTCTGGAGGAAACCAGGCACCACTCATCACCTGGCCAATACCATCCCTACAGCGAAGCATGGTGGTGGCAGCATCATGCTGTGGGGATGTTTTTCAGCGGCAGGTACTGGGAGACTAGTCAGGATCGATGGAAAGATGAATGCAGCAATGTACAGAGACATCCTTGATGAAAACCTGCTCCAGAGCACTGTGGACCTCAGACTGGGGCGAAGGTTCATCTTCCAACAGGACAACGACCCTAAGCACACAGCAAAGGTAACAAAGGAGTGGCTAGAGGACAACTCTGTGAATGTCCTTGAGTGGCCCAGCCAGAGCCCAGACTCGAACCTGATTGAACATCTCTGGAGAGATCTGAAAATGGCTGTGCACCGATGCTCCCCATCCAACCTGATGGAGCTTGAGAGGCCCTGCAAAGAAGAATGGGAGAAATTACCCAAAAATAGGTGTGCCAAGATTGTAGCATCATTCTCAAAAAGACTTGAGGCTATAATTGGTGCCAAAGGTGCTTCAACAAAGTATTGAGCAAAGGCTGTGAATACTTATGTACATGTGCTTTATTTTTGTTTTTTATTTTTAATAAATTTGCAAAGATTTCAAACAAACATCTTACACATTGTCATTATGGGGTATTGTTTGTAGAATTTTGAGGAAAATTATGAATTTAATCCATTTTGGAATAAGGCTGTAACATAACATAGTGTGGAAAAAGTGAAGCGCTGTGAATACTTTCCGGATGCACTGTATGGTTTTAATCTGCCATAACATTAAAACCACTGAAAGGTGAAGTGAATAACATTGATTATCTCGTTACAGTGGCACTTGTCAGGGGGTGGGATATATTAGGCAGCAAGGGATCAGTCACTTCTTGAAGTTGATGTGTTGGAAGCAGGAAAAATGGGCAAGTGTAAACATCTGAGCAACTTTGAGAAAAGGGACAAATTGTGATGGCTAGACAATTGGATCAGAGCATCTGTAAAACAGCAGGTCCTGTGGGGTGTTCCTGGTATGCAATGGTTAGTACCTACTAAAAGTGGTCCAAGGAAGGACATCCGGTGACAGGGTCATAGGTGCGAGTGGGGAACGAAGGCTAGCCAGTCTGGTCTGATCCCACAGAAGAGCTACTGTAGCACAAATTGCTGAAAAGGTTAATGATGGCTATGATAGAAAGGTGTCAGAACACACAGTACATTGCAGCTTGCTGCATATGGGGCTGCGTAGCCATGGACCAATCAGAGTGCCTGTGCTGACCCCTGTACACTGCCGAAAGCACCTACGATGGGCACGTGAGCATCAGAATTGGACTATAGAGCAATGGAAGGTCACCTAGTCTGATGAATCATGTTTTCTTTTACATCATGGTGTGTGTGCATCGCTTACATGGGGAAGAGATGGCACAATGAAGAAGGCAAGCCAGAAGAGGCAGTGTGATGCTCTGGGCAATGTTCTGCTGGGAAACATTGGGTCCTAGCATTGACATGAATGTTACATTGACACGTAAACATTGTTGCAGACCAAGAACACTCGTTAATGGCAACAGCTAATTGCACTGACCTCTCTCAGCAGGATAACGTACCCTGCCACACTACAAAAATTGTTCAGGAATGGTTTGAGGAACATGACAAACAGTTCAAGGTGTTGATATAGCCTCCAAATTCCCCTGATCTCGATCTGATTGAGCATCTGTGGGATCTGCTGGACAAACTAATCTGATCCCCAACTCGCAGCTTACAGAATTTAAAGGGTCTGCTGTTAACATCTTAATCCCAAATACCACACCTCACCTTCAGAAGTCTTGTGGAGTCCATGCCTTGATGGGACAGAGCCGCTTTAGTGGCACAGGGGGATCCACACAACATTAAGCAGGTGGTTTTAATGTTATGGTTGAGCAGTGTACGGCAAGGTATCCAGGCCATCATGGACTGCAAAGCTCCATCATGTCTAAGATGGCGATGCCTCACTCCTACTACTTATCCAATCTGCCGCTGATTGGATAATTGCGTTAATGAACAGGTGTACAGATGTTCTTAGTAAAGTGGCTGGTGAGTGTAATTTTTTTCTCTTATTAATCAAGCTGTGTTCTTTTTCTTTCAGCGGAAAATAAAAACAGAACCAGATGTGAGGGAGATCAAATGCTTCTTCACTGTAAGTACCCAAAGTTGCTCAACATCTATTCAGCCGTGTATGGGCGGGAACTGGGAGAGAAAGCAGCTTGTCTTATAGAGGAAGAGCAACCACCTCCCTTTGGTGAGTTTATCAGTCAGTCTAAATCCAAACTGCTGAATAAGTTGCCTTTTTTTTTTGTTTATTTTTTTTTAAAAAATGCATACAGGCTCATTTAACCAGATATTAGACATAACCCTTGTAGATGTCAGGATTGACCCACATCATTTTACTTTTATGTTAAAATTATCCTAAATTTATATTAATCCTAATTGGTAGTAAGAACAATATGTATGGAAATAGACACAAAAATTGTTGATGATCCTCGTGATTGCAAAATCACTTTGAATTCATCTTCAGGTCAAAACTGACAAACTAAACAAAACGTAAAGGATAATAATACTTTCTATCCTCTCATGTTCCGTTTTAATTGTGTTCATGTTGATTTGTGTTTAACAGAGTGCTTGTATCATGGAGCCCTAGACACAGTAAAAAACTTGTGCTATGGAAAGCAGCGGTGTCTTATCATAATTAATGATCAGCAATTCAGAAATCCCTGCACGCCTGAAACAAAGAAGTACCTCAGTGTTGTCTACTCATGCGGTATGGGTATAAACTATACATAGAAAAAAAGAGAAAAGAAATAATCATATGTAAAGCCTATACATACCTTGATTTAGTTTTGGAGTTCCTCTATATGTGCATTGTTTGCGAGTGTGGGAAAGTGAAGTTACATGAACCCCATCTGTCTCTCTCTCTCTCTTTTTTTTTTTTTTTTGCTTATCTATACATTTTCTTCCTGAAGCACAATGACAAAAAATAAAAATGCATGTTCAGGAATAGAGGCAGAGAAAGCGCATACCATCAAGAGACTTAACGTGCTTCCTGTAGGACTTCCGGCAATTGGTTAAAATACCAAGCTTTTGTTTCTGATTGGCATTGGGCATGTTAAATGGAGAATAGGATTACTCATCGGCCTCTGGAGATACTGTATTTCCTTGCCAGTGATTCCTCAGGCGGAACTGTGCGAGTTGGTAAAAGTTCACCCTGTGCTCTTTGAACAGTGGATATTTAATTTCATGTTTAAAAAAAAAAAGTGATAAGCTTGCTTTGTTTTTCCCCCCACAGTTATAGAGTAACTTATCTAGTGTTTTGCATATTTTACTGAAGAAAATGTAAGCTCATTTTACCTTAAAAAGAAAAAAAAAGAAGAAAACTGAGTTCAAATACACCATGTATGGCCATATGGTTCATCTGTTGATGAATAACACTTTACATTTCCCTTTTCCCCCATATTACTGACAGTTCCACAGAGTTTACTCAAAGAGGCTGACCCCAACTTTTTCCAAACTACCACAATACCCCAGGAGACCACCAAAGCTAGTAAGGACATGTCGTTACATCATTTGTGGATCTGATTCATGTGATCATGTAAACGTATCTGTGTGATTTTTGCTTCGTATTCACAGGGAAGCTTCCAGATGTCAGAGAGTCCAGATTGCCAGGTAAAAAAGGCATCCTAGTGAGCAACTCTCTTATGGCATATGGATACATTAAAGGTAGAGCAAGTCTGGGTTTCCTAGTTCAAAACTATTACAGTTACATTTATACTTTTAGGAGACACTTTAATCCAAAACCATTAAGCAGTCCTGAGTACTGGTAAAATTGAGTGCACTTTACATTGTAGAACATCCTGATAAAGCTGGACTGCTCTTCGTCTCGAGTGTGTGTCTGGGACTGATCCTTGTCTTACTGGCCATCTCTATGAGGATAACCTGCACCAGGCATCTTAAAGGATTGAGCTGTCTAAACAAGACGACAGTCACTGTGGAACCAAAAGACAAAGATGATGATGAAGAAGAAGACAGTGATGAAGAGTCAGAGCCATTGGTGGACAGCTCAATGATGTCAGAGGTGTGCAGGAAAGTGTATTGTTGGGAAGAGGCAATATACACGACTGAGGCAGCTGAACTGATCGAGAGGCTGGAACGACGAGAGATGATCATCCAGGAGATCGGGATGAATGCATACCTCAATGGCACTTCCTGCACTCTGCACTGATACACGCTGGCTGTTTTGCTGGATAAAAGAATGAATACATGTGAATGTGTTGAAATCAGAATGTAGAAGGTTGAAGGAGTCCTTGGCTTGCCTGATCACTGTGTGGTCATTAAATAAATGATGTATGACTTGTGCACCTTCCACAATTCATTGTACGCCTTTATTATTAAAATAAGAGTTATTTAATACTGAATAAAAGACATAACTTTAATAAATATTAAGTCTCCAGAAGAGCCATACTTTAATACTAATGACCCTTTATTTCACACCTTTAAACAAAATACTTTAATAGTTATCATCTTCAAAACTTCTACCCAAAGACAAATAATCATTTGATTTCAACTAAAAGGGAGTTACAATAAAAGGTACGATAGCCTTTTATTGTAACCCTTTAGCCGAAAGGGGCTGAAGTCGTTATCTTTTTCTTACACTCCTTGGATGACCTCTGTATCCCCGAGGCCTATGATGCAACTTCCTGCCTGTAAACAGCACCAGCTTTCAGTGAAGTCAGTGGAAGGATCACAGACAAAGACAGGAAAGGTGTAGCATCCTTCTTTCTCTGTGTTCTTGATTGAGGAGCTCAGAGATGTTCAATTAGTATCAGTACTTGGCAATTTACATTTAATGACCGTTAGTCATCACAAGCTGTGTTTACAAACTCATTAATTTATTTAAAAGATTTGGAAGATTCTATATTTTATCCGCTACAGGTAGGCTGAAAAAGGCATCAATTTGCGCAAAACCGTCTCTGAGATAAAGTCAGTAAGATCCATTTATCTTGGGCCCCATTTGATATTTGTAAGTCCTTGAAGTTGTCTCTTCAAAGCCTGCCGGTCTGACCACTCTGACTGCAAATAAGTATCATCATCTGCTTCATCCAGCTTCTGCAAAGAAAGAAAAAATCAGAACAGTGCTCAATCAAATAAGAAAGATGATGACACCTTTATGTCAGATTGGGATTATGGAGTTGTGATTTTAAAAAAAATCACAATCAGACTGAACATAAACCATTTCCAGCACACTGTTCCCACAACAACAGAAAACAGAACAAATGATATAAGAGCCTTACCTTGAGTTCCTCCTGCCTCCTGTAACAGTGCATCATCATCTGCTTGTGCGCCTCCTCACTGACCAGAGGCTCCCGTGCTGGCGCCCCCTGGCCTCTCTGAAGTAAAGGGCAACATTAATTATGAGGCTTTTTGGTCAAATGTACACATTCACGTAGTAAACGCAATTAAATGTGAAATTATTACATGTAATAAAATCAATAGCCAAAAGGAGAAGTTAACATACAGACATACGGTAAGTGCTCACCTTCTGGATCTTCACAATAATCTTTGTTTTGTCATTTTTTCCAATGTAATCTTGTAGTTTTTTGTCCCGATGCAACTCTTTCGCTGCCCACCACAGCTGAGCTTCTTTCTCTGGTATCACCTGTAGAGAAGCCTACAGGACACGCATCATGTTACAATTGAGTTTTTCATTCATTTTTATTAGGTCAGGGAAATTCCACATATAATCAAGTCAAACAATCACCAAATTATTTTGTTCGTAAGCACAGTCACTGTAATCAAAACTCCAAACTGCATATAGCTACAAACTGCACATTACTAATGTAATGTTTCACACATGAATGAAGGAAATACATTACACATTACTACAGTTACGGTGAAAAACTATTGATTTCTTCTGTTTTTGTCTCATCCTATATAGGTTTAGATTTTCAAACAAAAGACAGCAAAAGTCAAAGGCAACCTGAGTACACACAATACAGTTATTTTTTAAGTATAAAAACATTCTCCTATAGGATTTTCTGGTAGAGAGCAGAATTCATGTTTCCCTCAATTAATTCAAGTTGCCCAGGCCCTGAAGCAGCAAAGCATCCCCACATCATCACACTTCCACCACCATGCTTGACCATAGGTATGATGTTCTTTTTGTGGAATTCTGTTTGTAATGGGATGTAACGGGACCCCTGTCTTCCAAACAATTCCCCGCTTTCGACTCCTCAATCTACAGAACATTCTCCCAAAAGGTCTGCGGATCATCAAGGTGTGTTTTGGCAAAATTCAGATCTGGCCTGGTTGCATCTAGTCCAGCTGAACCCCATTATGAATGCAGTTTCATAGATTTGGGGAATTAGTAACTACAGGGTCAGATACCTATATTTTTACACAGGTCCAGTTGTTATTGAATAACTTTTTTGCTTCAATGAATAACTGTATATGTGTAAAATGAATTTTGTGTTTACTCAGGTTGCCTTTGTTTTATCTTAGATTTTGTTTTAATTTCTGAAAAAAATTCGTACGAGAGATACACAAAAACAGAGAAATCAGGTTGAATACTTTTTCACAGCACTGTAAATATTGACTTTGCACATGACAAAGAAAATGGATCCTGTCAAGCACGAGTGAAAAGAGCTGTAAAATTTTGTGTAAAAATGTTGCATGTTTTCTGCCACCTAATAAAAAATAAAAATAAGATCATTTCAGGATTGGTAAGCAAACACTGGGGTGGCTTAAAAAAAAAAAATCCAAATTCAAACATGTGTCAAACAACCTGTGTTCCTGCAATATCTTCTTGATTTTCCAACTCCATTCTGATGGGCTCATGAGGCGGCAGGCCCATTGGGTAAACGATCATCACTGCTCCTCGCAACTGGTCCAGAGCTTCGTTTACCATATCCATGGTAACGCACACGTTCGCCTGCACTTGTTTCTTGAAGTAAAATAAAATCAAAATAGTACAGACCCAGCATATAACCGTTGCAAGCTTTGAAAGCATTAAGTTTAGTCCCAAACTTACTTTCGAGATCAACGCTTTGGCTTCTTCCATAGTCTTCTTCAAAATATTCTTCATTTTTTCATTGGGTGCTGGAGCGAGAGAAAAGAGAAATTCATTTCAGCTGTTGGCTTTAGGGTGCAGGGGTAGCTCAGTGGTTAAGATGTTGGACTTCTGATCAGAAGGTCATGAGTTCAAATCTGCCCCACCAACCAGCCCCACCAATCTGCCACTGCTGTGCCCTTGACACTCAGTTGTGTAAATGAGATAAATGTAAATTGCTCTGGATAAGGGTGTCTGCCAAATGCAATAAATTTGAATGCAGAAAAGACTTGTCAAAGCAGCACGGAGTGTTTACCGTGCCCATTCCTGCATCCAATTTCATCTTTTTTGAAGTCTGCCCCACCGCTGGGGATGCACTTGTTTTCCCATTCATCCCTTAACTTCAGGTCTGTGATCTGGTCGTCCGTCAGGCCTTGCATGTTGGGAGGAAGTGTGATACCGTGATCTGCAAGTTCAGGAATCTCTGGAGAGACACACACAGAGTACAGATTCACCACTTTTATCTCACCCCAATATGGCTAGATTTTTGTAATGCTCAAAATCGGTGACTTCCATCCCTGGTCCCAGAGTCCCTGTGCCCTACACATTTTAGCGTCAGCTAGGAAGGGTCTGTTCACTAGCTAAGAAGTTGTACCATGACTGAAAATCACTGGTCAAGAGTAGTCAACAGTAAGAGAAATGTATACACATTTACATATAATTCTTTATTGTAATCACTTATAATCAATATAATTGCATGGAACAGTGTAGACTTACCAGAGCAAATCCGCTCCACCTTCAGCCTGCCATTGTAGACCTGAGTGACCTGCTGAATGAGCGTCTCAATGGAAATATCCACCGTGGCGTTGAAAAGAAACTGGCTCTCATCTCCGCGTTTAACGTGAAGCTGGACCATAGCTGCTAATGTGAATCTGGAAAAGACTGCAAATCGGCAGATTTAATGTGGACTCTCTAAATAGTCAAGAAGTGGAACAAAACTAGCTAGTATTACAGTGCGCGACGTCCGTTTGATTGCGTTGCCATGGTACCTACAACACTTGGGTCCTGGTGCTAGAAAGTTCTTTAACTATGCTAGTTTAGCACTGCTAACAAGAGCATGACACAATTCACGAAGATGTGAAAATATGTATGAATATAACCTATATAAACTTTTATTTGTATTTTAAGAAATTGCTACATTAAAAATAAATAAATAAAAATACAACACGCACGCTAACATACTTACAAATTCTTAGTCTCCACACACACACTACTTTCGGTTAGTGCGACGCCATAGTAACGTCGACGGCCGTATTTTGTGGTATATACGCGCTCAGAAAATCATATACCGTATATACAGAGCATTTAGAGCATTCGTTCTCAAACTGTTTACAACCTTTAAGGGTAAAACTATTTCACGGACCTCACTCTGATTTATTTAAAGAACATTTCTATTCAAATATTAGTCTCATTGTTGATTTGTGTACAATAATATTTTATTTATTGCAGTCATGGAGTTTTTATTCCTGAATTTCCCACTTATATAACACGATTTTTACATTTTATTGAAAAAAAAAAAAGATTTAAGATCAAGGCCTACTTGCTTCTAAGTTTTTGAGGTTTGAATTAAACTCACATTCAATTCAAGTGACCAGTCAAACAGGCTAAAAACTATGAAGTAAATCAATCATAAATATAACCAGTTTGATAATTGTGGGTTGTGATTTCCATCTCTGTAATTTTAAATGAATGAATTAATTTTTAGAAATCAATAACCCATTGGCCTTTCTTCATCGACCCTGGGGGTCTCCGAACCCCACTTTGAGAACCGTAGATCTAGAAACTGTGAGAATCTCTTCCAGACGTCACACACAATACCATTTTGTACTGAATAAAATCTCAGACTATTAATGCATTTACATTAATACATTTACATTTATTATTGCATACATACAACATCAATTACTCCATACAGTTGTGCAATTTGATATGAACTTAAATCACAGGTTGAATACTAAGAATACTAAACTGCAGTCATGGTTTGTGTATACCTACAGTTACGGTTAACAACACAAGGATCTCTACCACTAAGCTAAAGTTACAAACGTCAACATCACAAAATGAGTTAATAGTTAAATATTTGCATGACTTGATTTGATTTGATTATTAGCTGAATACAACTGAACAGTGCATGTAATGCTATTATTTTCCAGTGGTTATATTATTTCCAACAGCTGAAATAAAACAAAAAACGAAAAATTTCCCATTCAGTCATATTTTAGAGCGGGTTAGGATTTAGGATGGGCATCTCCTTTTTCTTAAGTAGCCTCAAGGGAAATATTCAAATTTTACAATTGCTACATCCTTTTTTTCTTTAAAAAAAAAAAAAGTGTAGGGAGTAAAGTGTGCAAACAACATCTGCTTTAAAGGTACAGTTTCTATAACCTACCTGCTGTACCTTCATGACTTTATGTCTGGTCAATAAGCAAGCCCTCCATATGACCATATGCAATGGACAACATGTATACAGGATCATACTGAAAGGAAATGGCATGTCATGACATTTCTCACACACACTCAGTTTTTTCACACAAAACTGAAACTGTCCAAAAAAAAAAAAAAAAAAAAAAAAAAAAAAAGAGAAAGAAAAAAAAAAGACTCACTATAAAATGAGGTGGCTCACTTGTCTCCCGTACCCTTTGTCCCCTGCCGGACTGCCACTGTTTTTTTCCTCCACAGAATGCCCTCTTAAGATGAGTTAAATGTGTTTAAATCCACAAATTAAAAGTATTCAGATATGCAGCTGTGTAACTCAAGAACGACTCAAATGTGAATACTGCAAATAGTGCAGTACTAACACTACTAATGCGATGTAACAAAACACTGCACAAGCAAAAGATTTGAATCCCCAAAATGACAAGAAAATATCAAGAGCAAATCACCAGATCAAAACAGCAATACAGTATGGAATGCACAAAAAGTAATATGACTTCAGAACTGGCAATGACACGATTTGCACAGTGGAGGTACCTGACAAAACTGGGTATCAATAAGGTAATCAGAAAAACAACATGTAACTGATATATTTTCCTACTGTGCGTGTTTTAACATGCTTAAAGGCCCTGTTTGATTCATTCTGAACCAGGAGAGTGGATGCACACAAAGTCAAACTGCTAGGTAACAACAAAAAACCTCACCCCATCAGCACAGACGTACACAGTGCATATATGCAGACAGAGAGCACTCACCAAGACACAGCAAATTATTTCTTCACACAAAGAACAGAAAGAACCACATTCCCAGTGAAATTAAAGTGAAGTACCAACTCACTGTGAACCAAAAACCGTGAGATTAAGTACACACAGCTTTCTGGTATGGTCAGGGTCGCACATCTTGGCATCATAGACTAACGCCAGAACTCACTAAAATAAGCACATTCGTTAAATGCACAGCGGTTTTGTTGAACGCTTTGGATTACGTGAAACAGAAGCAAGGGTATACACACTTGGTTGAGGGCAGTTGGGAGGGGAAACAGCACTCATGCCAGGAAACAGATATGCTTTCTCAAACCTGAAAACTCATAACTCAAAGTACATTTAAAGACCTAAAGGTTAAGAGCATTTCAGTGCAATACCAGTATGGCGGGTACATATTACAAGCGAATATATAATATATATATACACAGATTTTAGACTACTGTACATTGTTTAAACCACGCTGAAGGCTACTTAATACACATATCCACAACTTATATACTTGAGCATGTTGGTCTAGAGATATAAGAATACAGGAAAATTGGGTCTGTGTAATTAGAGGAATGATCAGTGTTACACAGTAATGAAAGATATGCCACACTTTTCCACCACTTTGGGGGAAAAATACAGACATTAAACATAAAACAGACTGAACATACATTCATAATGAGAGAGAAATCATAGCAAGCGGTTACAGAGTCACTATGTGCTGTGGCTAGTTTTTTTAAACTAAAATTCCAGAGGCCATATTACAAGGTCTAATAGCTCTCTCCATCCAAGAATCTACATGACACACTGTGCATTCAAGAGAGACATTGTTTTGCAGTTTACAATCACTTTAAATGCTGCACAACCAAACAGCGGTAAAAAAAAAAATGCATAAAAGCAATTATATTTGATAAGCATGTCACTGAAGAAAAATTAAATATTGCACAGAATTTATCACACAGTTGTGTGTGTACATGAATTTCTAAATATGTGTACAGATAGAAACACCAGAACGGTCATATTTAATCTAGGCCGGTTCTGGGTTGAGTGACTGATTTATCAGTTTCAGAGAGACATGACTTGAACAGCACACTTGTATACAAACCACAAACATAAATAAAGAATTTCTCCAGTCCCCCCCACACACCTCAACATCAGTAGAACATTACAATATATATTATCTTTCCATGAACTCTGGGATCAGGGGGTTTCTTGGGGTTGCGTTAGCGTTAGTCCTGCCTGGCACAGGAGGGGGCAGTGTTGGCAAAACGGGTGTGGAAAGGGAGGCCCAGTTACTGTTAAAGTCAAACCCAGAGGTGGAGGAGCTGCTTTGCGGCTGCTGGAATGTAGTGCTAGCGGACAAAGGAAGCAGTGGAGGTTTCGTCATTGCAGTTGATGCTGGAGCTTTTCCTGACCTTTGAAAGTCTGAATCGTCATCAAAGGTCACCCACTGCTGGACTTTGGGTGGAGGTGGAGCTAAAGCTGCTGGAGTTGGTCTGGAGAAGGAGGAAGGCAGAGTTGAGCTGTAACTGAGGTCGGATGCGGCTCTGTAGAGGCTTGGCTTGGCGTCGAAGTCGGGTGTGAGTGAGCGATGCTGTGATGCTGCCATGGTGCCAGTAAATGGGTTGGTGCTGTTGGGTCTAGATTGGATACCAGTCAAAAAGGGGTTTGAGGACACTGGGAGGGTTTCCTGTGAGCGGCTGCGGGAAGGAGGGGGCGGGGCCAGCAAAGCTGGCGTGGGGTCAAGGGTCAGCATTAGGTTAGACTGGGGAAACCGAGGAACTGGAGTGGAATTCAGAGACCGTGAACTGGTGGATGAGTGGAAGGAGCTGTAAAGTGAAGAACTACTAGACAGGGATTGGCTGTTTAACCAGGAAGTGGAGGAGAACACGTCAGAGGTGAGCGGGTCAAAGGGGCCGATTGTAAATTGTGCTTCTCTTTGGATTCCATTTGTTCCATTCGTCTGGAGAGAAAACACACACCATCAGAATCAATCAAGACTGACTTTCAGCAGGAAAATGTAGGCTTAGTTAATGCAAAAGCCTCAAAATGAACATACCTGACTAAAGTATTGATCTAAATATAAGCAATACACCTATATTACAGTTACATTAAACGCATGAATGTGATTAGTCTGCGAGACTTTCCTTTTGTTTAATAAAAAGTAGAGCCTCATATACTATGATTTATGGATTACGTTGGTGTAATAGATCCATAAGGTTCACTGAGAAGATGCTCAGAATGACAACTGAAACAACTGACAGACAAAAGCTGGTGACAAAAGACAAAAACTTTCCTTGAACCATTTACATTTACATTTATGGTATTTGGCAGATGCCCTTATCCGAGCGACTTACATTTCTCATTTTATACAACTGAGCAGTTGACAGTTAAGGGCCATGCTCAACGGCCCAACAGTGGCAGCTTGGCAGTGCTGGGATTTGAACTCGCAACCTTCTGATCAGTAGACCAACAGTAGAACCATTTGTAAAACTCACTGTTTACCTATTGAACTGGTAATACTAGTAACAATTTTGTAGTTGCACATTGCAAAAAGGTTCAAGTTAAGTTTTTTCCCCCCAAACACATACATACTACCAAAAATAATAAACCACCTAGAAATGGAATTGACAAAAACTGAAACATAAAAAAATGGGGAGAAACAACTACAACATGGAGGTCACTACAACATATGAGTATACACTGGGAGAGAGGACTATGGTTCTGTGAGCACAATGTGCAATGCTGTGAGGCCAGAACTAGTATTAAATACCTTTCAACCTGAGGATTGCTCCTGCTTGAGGGAGAAAAAGATAAAGACACACACACACACACCAATCAACAAAAGCAGGAAATCAGAGAATCACAGAAACAGTAAGGGTAACAGATAAGAAAAGCTGGGGAACAACAGAATATTTGGATAAAAATGTCCCAGTGCCCAAAACAGCCTCAGTAATGAAGGCCTATCGGTATCATAAGGTGTTGAATAATTTGTGTTTTTACTCAATTTGATTAAACATGTAAAAATGCATTAGTTTCATTCATATAAAAATGACATGAAGCTACAAGTTTACTGTCAACATAAGCAAAGAGCAGCGTGATCAACATGAATTTACAGATGACATGTTGTTCACTTAACCAACGACATTACTGCGTTTTAATGAAAGAATGCATAAACCTCTGGCAGGAGGTAATGCACTAAAACACAGCCATCGCTGCTTCTTTTGTAACATATAGGGCTGTGCCCGAAACTGTTTTCTGGCAGTTCTCACATAAATAATTCACTTAAACACTGTTAATACAGTCCTTTTTCTTTTTAATGAAAAAAAAAAACACACCAGCTGATTTCACTTGTAACATATAGGCTTCTTGCTTAGATAATAGCAAGGCAAAAAAAAAATGAAAAGTAAAAAAGTCTTTTAAATGTATGTTAAATTTAACATGAATTTGCGACCCTTGAAAATGTGAGCAAACCATGCTCTTTTCTTTTTTAGAAAAAGCTGTGTGCTTTTTCATCTTTCTTCTGTGATCTAGATTTCTGACTGGTTGCATGCACACCTGTATCCGTGTATCTGGGTTTCCTCAGGATTCTCAGATTCCTCCCACTCCCAGTCCAATAAACTGGACTGACTATGCTAGTTGTGAATGAGTGTGTGAATGTGTTGTGCGCATATTGTCCTGCGATGGACCCTAGAACCCTCCAGGGTTTATTCCCACCTGGAGTGTGTTCCCAGGATAGGCTCCGGATTCACTGCAACCCTAACCAGGATAATGCAGTTAGTGAAGATGAATGTATGAACTTTGAGAGAGAGGAGTCCAAAAAACAAAAACAAAAAAACAAAAAAACAGCAAAATATAAAAGACTGTGGCGGTTTCATTTATAAATGTAAAAGGTCTGTACAACGCAGTGCATGCTATTTCATAGCAGCCCGTTGATGATGCACAAATGGAAACACTTGAAAACTCCCACCAGTGATGATGGGAATTCCGTCTATTTTCCGTGAGTCAGATTTGACTAACTATGGCTGAACTTCTCTCGGGTAATCTTACTCTACCATCTAATTAACTAACTAATAGTACATTTAATTGGACTTTATAAAATCTATTTTAATCATTATAAAATCAACAAGACACTACAAATGTGCATATAAGCATTTGTGCGTTCATGTTATGTTTTCATAACATTGCTTGTTCATGTTCATGCTTCATTAAGAAGATGAATTTTCATTTATACTGATAATCACCTCTAATAATAGATATAGCACATTCTTGTCAAACTGCAGTTGGTGGATCCTCACTGTTTACCTCACACACACAGCTGAGAGTCAAACACACATCACACCATTTACGCTAACAAACAGCTTAGATGTTGTATAGAGATTTGCACCCCTGCGACTACTAGTCTTTTATTATGACATATGACAGCCATGTGAATTGCATTATATAAAGGACAAGACTGACCTGAGCCTCAGGAGCAGGAGCAGGAGAAGCCTCTGGTGGCAGGGCATGTGAGGAGCGGCTACGGGGCGGTGGTTTGGGTGATGCCAGGCCAGGCTGAGGTGGCAT
This sequence comes from Ictalurus furcatus, assembly GCF_023375685.1. Classification (NCBI taxonomy): domain Eukaryota; kingdom Metazoa; phylum Chordata; class Actinopteri; order Siluriformes; family Ictaluridae; genus Ictalurus; species Ictalurus furcatus. Next base: position 10,774,508 of record NC_071270.1, read on the forward strand.
AGCTGCTCCGGTGCTTGTCGCAGTGGACTGAGGCTGCAGAGGGGTTGCCATTGTTGGCACCATAGGTGCGGGAAGCGTAGGTACCATGGGCGGGGGCAGCTGGGACTGTATTGGTGGCCGAATGGGGGACGTGGACTGAGGCTGCATTGGAGACACCATCTGAGGCCTCATAGGGCCAGGCAATGAGGGAGGAGGTGCTGTAGGACATAAAAGAAAACAGGCCCGTCAGTCTCACTACAATGGATATCCTGAAGGAAGGTCCCCCCTTTCATTTTCATGAACAAGTGATACACTTATAAAGTAAAGACTTGTACGCTAAAGACAAAGATGGGTCTTAAGACAGGAATACAAAGCTTCAATAACAGGGAAAGACCTAATTAAAAAGTTCTTTTGCCAGCAACAGAGAAAGTACCAATCACCCATAAACTTTAACTGGACCGCAAAATGGACAAGTAGTTGTAGAACCTAAAATGTAATGAGCTAAGTGATGCAACGAGGACTAAAAACACTATAAATATTAAGCAGTGCCAATCAAAATCTGAAAATATAAAGTACATTGGAATCAAGTAAAGAGAAATATTGTATTTCTTTCTTTCTTTTTTGAGTGCCAATCTAGAAGCATTATTTATAACTAACTACAGGCAAGACAGGCATGAGGGAACTCTAGATCCTTAAACGAGAGGTGATATTTTAATTTAGAAGCAGTTTACAGCTAGAAGCAGCAGGTTTAACAACAGAGTGGTCAGAATATTAATCTGAATAAAAAGATAGCAATATTTTTAGCTCAAATCTGCAATGTTTTGCAGTTTAGTAGCCTTTTTTTGTGTGCTGTGATTGTTCACTTACCCAGAGGGAGTTCTGCTGGTTTTTTTGGTGCATCTGGGACAGGTCTCGGGGCTCCAGGGTGGTTATCTGGAGTAGTTCGGGGGGCTCCTGGGTGAACCTCAGCTATGGGTCTTGGAGCTCCGGGGTGGGCAGGTGGTGGGGGTCTGGCTTGTGGTGGCACACTGATAACACCTGCCCTAGCAGGGATGTTCTGAAATAATATTTTTCATGACTTTAGACTGATTTATTGAGGTGGATACATCTGGTCTGGCTAAAACTTCTCAATTTCTAGATCATCAGTAAGTTCTTTTATATAGTCTTCTTCAATGTCTACCCACCGGTCTTGAACCGCTTGGGGCTCCAGTAGACTGGCCTCGTCCTGAAAAACAGCAGGAATCATTCTTACACTTAAAAGTGCCGTCGGTCATCCTCAAAACAAAACATTTTTTTCATTACACTGCTAATACCATCTGCGGATTTAGCTTCAGCACCCTCCTGCTATCTAACCTTGTTCCTTCATATTTGACTGCATCCCCACAAAGCCATATTATTCATGTGTATAGCTTTCTGAGCCTGCTGGAAGTCTGATATGGTCTTTGAAGTTAAAAAAAAAAAAAAAAACAACAAAAAACCCAAAAAACATCTGACCTGATTGAAAGTTTTTTTTTTTATGCAGAAATTGCTGCAGTGCTCTCATCCCACAGCAATCTCCTCCACCCTCCACCTTTCCTCCCTGACTCACCTCTTCCTGGTCAACAGGGGGTCAAACAGTGCTGCCAGGCCCAGCTCTCTGGCCAAATCCCTGTATTATTCTCACATGCAAGAGCATACTCCCTTTCCCACACAACTTAAATGACCAACAGGTAAAGACTGGCTAACTTCCCAAAAACTCCCTCCATTCCAGTGCCTTGGAGGACTAGTCATTGATCATGGCATTGAGATCTGAATGCTTTCACTGAATGTAGTCAAATTTATACATTTAATCTCTGTGTGCGTACTTACCAGCAACATCTGCTCTGGGTAAAGCAGGGCTTTTCTGTCCTTCGCAGCATGGAGGAGTAAGTGATCTACTATTAGTCTCATTTTCAGTGTATCCATCAAATTCTTAAATGTTATACATTTATAATACTATGTATACAAACTGTACATATTTACAATAATTAAAATCTATATAAGGGCTCTTCCTGAGAAACTACCCTAAATATGAATACATTATTCGGAATAAACATATACAAACAGAAACACAGGTACACATAGGAGGTGCACTATTCGTGTTTTTTTTTTTTTTTTTTTTTTTAAAGGTTCACAGGGTATCTGGTTGAGACGAGGATAGTACTGTACACAGAAAAAAAGTCAAACCGTATACTTTTCATGTGAGTGCAAGCGAGTGGTCATATATGAAGCACCTAGACAAAGACTACATAGAACAAGAAAGTGCGGTGCTGCTCGATGCAATTACAGCATCTTTAGTAACTGCCTGGTCAGGGTTGCAGCGGTTTAAATTGAGTTTGTTAATCGTTTAGGAAATAGAAACAATTAAATGACTTAGACAATATCACAGGCAGGTGCAAACTAACTGCGTGAGCAGGATTTTTAAAAAAAAACAAAAAACAAAAGCCCTACTGTATACACATTTCTACTTGAAACCAGTTGTGAACTCCAGTGATGTCGCTGATGTTGAGGAGCCAGATCTCACACAATGCTGAAAGTGTTTTCCACTGTTCACAGGACAATAGTGGTAGGGTTCATACTTAATTAATTAGTAATTAAGTGGGGGAAAAATGCTTCCCGTTTAGACCACTTTGGGTTTAAATACAGATATGGATCTTTTTAGCACTAAATAGATAGCACTACAGATGGATTACAATGCTAGTATCCATGTATGTCTGATTGAATTTTTTTTTTTTTGTCTGAAGCAGATATCTATTGCTACATCACACCTCATCTAAGATCTAAGCACTCACAGCAGAACTGAGAGGTCATGCACAAACATAACTGATCTTGAAATACAAAAAGATAACATTTGATGTATAAAACCTAGGCTAATTCTAGCCAAGAGTGCATGAACTCTTCATTTCTAGTGTGTTAATAACACACAAAAGTCAATGAATAGAGAGGAGCTATATAAAAGATAACTACATTTTTTTTTCTTGTAATTACCTTCGTTATCACTCAAATCAAGTATGTTTAGATTCTCTTCAAACAAACAAAGAAGAAAAAAAAAAAAACAGCCAGAAACTGAATAGTTCCAAAATGGTAATAATACAAAGGGAATTTGATAACAGAGACCAACAAGTGCACATTTACCCAGTTAATACAAAAAACAATCCAGATATTTCTGATAATTCCTTTGCAGTAACACTCCACAAACACAAGCTACTTACATTAGACCAAAGATTGTGCTAGAGAATGAAAGATGTAATATTTATATTCTTAAAAAAATAAGTTAGGTCAGCTTGCTTTACCTGAGGGAGGTGGTGGGCGCTGTGGAGGTGCCGGTCTGGCAGGGGGAGCATTGGGTCGTGGGGGAGGTGGGCGTTTTGGTTCCAGTCCTTGTGATGCAGAAGCTCCTAGCACCTGATAATCCAAAGGAGTAACTAAAAGAAAAAGTTAATCATAACCACCATCAATATTGGGATCATAATTAATATATTACATACATACATTCATCAGCTTTGGCGTAACATGCAGCACGAAATAGACACAATAAATGCTTTCCCAGCAGCTTTAAAACCTACAGCACACATATTCAACATATCTGTGGCACCTCTAACAGCTTCACTCTTTACCTGCCTGTTCCCTCCTACATGTGATCAGACTGAGACCACCTTTCAGCCACAGTGAAAAAATCAAATCAAAACACTGATCGCAAGATTTAGAAGAAAATAAATCAATTATGTCAGTGGAAATACAATAATTAAATGCAATTTAAAAAAAAACATCTTAAATTCATTACCCTTTTAGTTCTGCATATTTCATCATAAAATATAAACAAAGTAAATGTATAGGGAAAATGTGAGCAGCAATTCAGCACAGGGTTTCTACCTTGTGGAGGTCCGGCTGTGCGTGGTGGAGCTCTGCTTGGCCTGCAGGGGGCTGCGGGCTCTCCGTGAGTTGGCGAGGGGCACGGGCTGGAGCGGGGAGAGGGTGCTGGGGAAACACCCACATCCACACCAGCCCCAGGCTGCAGGTGCTGAGGAAGAATATTCTCCACCTCCTCATCCACATCGCCTTCAAAACACATCAGGGTCAAAGATGATTTCGGAATACTTAAACCCACTGCTTTGGCTTTATGGATTTATAAAAAGCCGTGATCATAACCCGACATACCCTCCATGTCAAACTCGTCTCCCATGTCGTTGTCCTCGGCGAGCAGCGTGGAGCTGGCGGAAGTGGGGATGCTGCCACAGATCCTCTCCACACTCATCTCCTCTTCCAGACTCTTGATCCAGCCGCTGCTCTTCAGACGGATGTCTATGGTTTTCCCCAACACCTCAATAAACAGTGAGAAAGGTTATACATAAGTAAATCTGTCTTGGTAAACAATTCCTAGTCTGTGATACTGTTGCACCGAAAACCTACAAATGATGAAATGTACAGTGCATATAATATGAATTTTTTTTGGTGTTTTTTTTAAATCAGAAAATTATTTTCAATGAAGACTGCAATCACAGTAGCATAACAAATCAGATTTCATTTTAATTGCTCTGCAGTGAGTTGATGGTTCTTACTGTATGATAATCTGTCTATATCGTGCAGTGCTGTGTGGTTCTACTTCCCCCAGTTTCACATTTTGTTTTTAAGGTATTAAACTCAGAAATGTTGAGTGTCATTGCAATTACAATTTCCCAAATAGCAACTGTAGATTCAACCACACAATTAAAATCCTGTTACTTACAGTGGAGGCACTCAGTGAAAGTGCAGCCAGTGAAGAGTACCCTTCCAAAAATGTCACCCACATCTTTTCCTCTACAAACCTGTTTTTAGAAATGAAAGAAAATAAGGCTTCATGAAAAAGAGGATTATAGCTCCATGTACTAAGTAAGAATTCCACTTTATAATAATCGTCAAAATACTTATTATAGATTAACAAGTTTCTTAAAAAACAAAACAAAAAAAAACCTGGCAGTAAATACCTTGCTCAGAAGCATATCACAAATACCATAATATTATTAGCTAGAATCACACCTTAACAAAACCTTTACCTGATCAGAATGACCTCGCCAAAGTTAGCAAACTTGTCCAGCAGTTCATCTATCAGAGCATCATCGAAGTAGTCATCAGGCCCTGAAGTGCACAGAGAGACTAGGACAGTGCCGTCAGGTGGACCTTGCAGGGCGATCACATCTTTGTACACCTGATGACGCGCTTCTGGATCCACTTCGAGAATATCCACATCGATGATGGCCACCACCGGCCTGGAAGAGACGGATACAATATAGACCAATACTAAAAATCACTTACGAATGTTTGTCTAGACACAGATTAAACTTAATCTTGGAAACCATTTTCCACAGTATCAGAGAACAGATTCAGCAAAATGTACCTACTGTCATTTATTCTTTTCCACACTCAAAAACATGTAAGGATCGAATCTTTCTAAATGGTTTTAACAGACGTTTAGGTAAATAGCAAACAATGAATGAAAAAAGCATATTAAATTACATTATAAATCCACATAAAAAAAAGCACCAGTGTAGCATATGCTAAGAATATACATGGACATATTTTTAATACACACACGCACAAAACCCCCCAAAACATTATTAATGCTTTAAATAACATTTAGAATCCTTGACATAAGGCATTTGGTGCCTCATACAGTTTTACACATAAACATAAGGGGTTTGGTGTTTTCTGTACCTGTGGTCTGAGGTCTTGAGCTCAGCTCTGCTGTAGTACTTTAGCTCACCAGGGCTCCACGGGTGCTGATCTTCCTCATCTACTGGAGCTCCTACTACATTCAGGTCCAACTCCTCAGCTACACACACACACACACACACACACACACACACACACACACACACACACGAGTTCGGACTGCTTCAACCTGAAAAATACAAGGGCAAGAAGCTAAAATATAAACGGCATCCCATCCCACCAGTTTTCTGAAAGTCCCACTTTCTCCTCTTCCAGAGCACACGGTCGGTCCATGCGGGTGTGCGGCATTTCTCACTCGTGTCATAGTCATCAGAAAAGAGGTCATATTTGTAGGTAGGAGCAAAATCCAATTTTCCTTCAATAAAGCCCCTGAATACCTGTAATAAAGAAGAAAATGGACTTTAGAGATCTTTGTCTAATTGATTTATTCGTCATTCATCATTTGTTCATACAGTTTTAAAAGATAAGCTTCATGCATCATTCATCTTCAGTAAACAGAAACCAATTTATGCTAGTCACGGTTGCGGCAGCTTCATGGCCCATACATATATATATATATATATACACACACACACACACACATACATTATATATATATATATATATATATAAATGAAACATGCCCCTTGCATAATCAGCAAAATGTAAATAATAAAAAAATATAAAATAAAAATGAGAGATCATTAAAATTGCTTGTTGTTTTTTGTTTTATTTAGTACTTCCCTGAATAAACTATTTCACATAATATGTTTACATGTAGTTCACAAGACTATTACAAACTAATACTAACTGACTTTACACAAATGAACCAGTTCAAAAGTTTACATACCCTTGATTCTTAATACTGTGTGGTGTTACCTGGATGATCCACGACTGTTTTTTTGTTTTGTGATAGTTGTTCATGAGTCCCTTGTTTGTCCTGAGCAGTTAAACTGCCCACTGTTCTTCAGAAAAAGAACGTGTAGGACCTGGAGGATTTTTCTGAAGAACAGTGGGCAGTTTAACTGCTCAGGACAAACAAAAACAACTATCACAAAACATAAAAACAGTTGTTGATCATCCAGGTAACAACACACAGTATTAAGAACCAAGGGTAAACTTATTAACTGTTTAATTTGTGTAAATTCAGTTATTATTGTGTCTTTTAAACTATATGTAAACATCTGTTATGTGAACTAGTTTATTCAGGGCAGAACTAAATAAAAAAAACAAAATGCAATTTTAATGATCTCTTATTTTTTGAAAATTATTAACATTTTGCAGATTCTAGGGGATTTAAGGGGTATGTAAATTTATTAGCACAACTGTACGTACACATACATAGATATATGTTTATAAACAGTATACTTTATTGCGAATGTACCATACGATGTACTGTAATACATGCATTCTTTGTTACCTGGCCTGCATTCTTCTGTTCAACAAGCTGGTCCCCAGTTATGAGTGCATCCCAGTTCTGCTGCCTGATCAGTTCTTTTACCTCCTCATTTGGCAGGTTGATGCGATAGTTGAAGTCCCCACACCAGAACACATAATCGTGGGAGTAGAGCAGACGGCCCTGTGCACAAAGACAAAAAAATAAGAAAAGTAAGTATGTGTTTTGGATAAACTGTGGCAATCTAAGGTTCAATGTTTTTCATCGAAATGTGGTTTGTCTGCTTGCCTTTATGCTATTAGCACAATAAAGTAATAGTTACCATAGGGAATGATAGCCTGCGAGTGATCTCATTGTAGTCGTCATTTCGCTCCTTGACCTGTGACTGGCCCGCGGCGAAATGCGAGCACACGAAGCAGATACTGGTGGTGTGGAAGAGCATGCGGATAGCCACACCTCCTTTGTTCCCCGTGGCGCCACCCATTCCAGTCTTGACTGTATCTACAGCAACATCTCTGTTCAAAATGGAGAAGAATTCCTATTAATAGAGAATTGCATCGTTTCTTCTGTGCTGCCCATCAACAATCAACAACTCATGCTAAGATGGTGACCACTGAGAGAATCTAGAACCAAGAAAAGACTGACAACCCTTTAAATATCTCTATATAATGTTGATATACAGTGCGCAGGTGACAAATTAAAGGAGTATGGTTTTAGGCCACAATAAGCCAGTGTTCAGTGTGCCTTTGGCATAGATTTGAAAATTCTGGCAACATGACCTTCCAGAAAGTTGCAGTCTATAATAAAATAACAAACCTAAGCAATGCCCAACTGAGTATACCTGATGAACGCAGCATGCTGGGGCCGAATGAAAATGAAGAGGCAGACTCCCACCAGTTGCTCTGAGGCCAGCAGCACATACTTATGATCCCGTGAGATGCTCTTTTGCAGCTCTGCTGCCCACAGCTTCTGATTGGTGGTGCTGTACAGAAAAAGAATCATATGTAGCGATATTTCAGCCTAAAATGTCAGCATACTTGACCTTTACTTTATAAATATTACTAGACCTTTATACAATGGTAAAGACTGTGGTGATTTCTCAGATCCGTTTTAGTAAAACTGATGTCTCTGCACTCCAGGAGTATTTGATGTGAAGCAACCCCAGAATTGCAAACATGAAGTACAACAATTTTATTAAAATGTACAGGGTACGGTCAAGAAAACAACCATTTTCTAACTATTGACTGAATTATTTTAAGGTAGAGTATCTCTTTAAATTGGTGTCTTGCCAAAGATGTTGATGGAATGAGTAGGAAGATGAAGGCGATAATTGGCAAAAGGCAAAATGGTGCCTGTTTTTAAAAGTTTTTTTTTTTTTGTATTATGAATAATTAAGCATGACAGATTCATCTTAATGTAATAGCTGTTGAGGTACTTTCCACAATTTTTATATGGCCCAGTTTTTAAAATGAAGAGATTGTGGGTTTTTGCACCTTGCACTGACTATGTTGCCAGCATTCAGTTCCACCATTTCCTCAAAGCCAATGGCAAAGATGTCTGCAGGCTGGGGTCTGCTGTCTGAAATATAAAGCAATCACTCTTTATATTCATCACAGTACACAGTGTCAACATGTACGATAAGAATTCATAAATTATTAGTTAATAATAAAGAAATAAGCATCTTTCAAATAGCTGCTCACCTTGAAACTCGGGGTGGCCTACTTTTTTTGGTGCATCTAACAGCCAGTCGCTGAGGGTCTGATTCCGAAACGCAATGCTACGAAACTGCTTTCCCCCATTGACATTCCATGTCCCCACACACACACGGATCTTTTTAGGCCGTGTGTATTTGTGGTGGTTCTGACACATGCCCAGCAACACTCTGGGAGATGCTAAAAGCCAAAAAAGATCAGCAAAGTCAGTAAATAAACTCCTGAAACTCTTATGGCAGCCACTGAATCTCAAACATCAGAGAAATGACATGAAATTAATGGGTAAAATATGGTTAGTAAACATACACTTCTAAGTGGAAAAAAAGGTGGAGGATATGAGAAAGTTTTCAAATGGCTTAAAAAAATGGAATAATGTTTCACATTGTTTTTATATGATTTGTATATTTGCAGATATGTGCAACGGTCTGGGAAACGGAAATGCAACTGTTTATAATGTAGGTTTGCTTTAATCTGCTAACTAACTGTTTTGCTATCTATTAAATGTCTGAAGAATATCAGCGTCTCTGTACTATTATAACACACGTGTCATGGTCTAGGAGGAGTTGTCTAATCAGGGTTTAATTCTTAATTTAATAAAATATGACTGGAAATATAATTCAAATATATTTATGAATTCATAAGGGTGACAATAGTTGGTGCACACCTATTTTTAACAAATAGATAGATAGATAGATAGACGGACGAACGGACGGACGAACAGATAAACCTGTGTTGTGTTTGTAATTGTTTGAAATCCATGAGAGCAGAGTATTTTGTGATTTTTTTAAAACAAAAGTTTAGTGGAGGGCACTGTATTTCCACTAGCCAAGCAAAAATAAACAGAATGTTTAGCTATATTGTGTCCGAAATGTCAGTTACTTGAGTAATTTCTTGTTTATAGAACTGCAATCATGCGGTTATACTGAATATTGGTTATACTAAATAAATATACTAAATATAGTTAGTATAACTGCACTCTTGCTCATGTGAAATTGAAAAAAAAATTTATTTTTATATATATACATAAAAACAGTAGCATTAGGATGGCTGAGAATATTTGGGTTATTTTAGCTATCCTAAATGGCTGAGAGTATTCGGGTTATTTTAGCTATCCTAGCTCAAATAACCCGAATACTCTCAGCCATTTTCCCAGATATAGGGTAGGATAAGACAAGGTCTCCTAATTGACACTGTTTTTGCATGTCCCAAATTGCTGTAATTTTTATGTTTCATTAATTATACTGCTTCTTTACACTTCACCAGACATTTTGCACATATCCTGCATAAGGTATCATGAGACAATGCCAAACAGCAGCACTGAAAAGATGTTCAAAATAAAAGCGCCATACAAAATAAGGCAAGCAGTTAATCTGGCACGCCAAATCAAACACAAAAGCAATGAAACTCATAAAATGAGTAATCATTGACAGTTATAGCTATGCATACTGTACCTGATTGTAAAATGGGCTCAGAGACTAACCATGTAAGCAGTAAGGAGAGAGAGAGAGAGAGAGAGAGAGAGAGAGAGAGAGAGAGAGAGAGAAAGGGACACAAGCAGCACAGTTAGCAGTTAGCGAGCAAGGTAGATAACAATATTAGCACAGTGCTTCGGTTCTAATCTTAAACACACCCTGGGCAGCTGAAGGAGAAAGATTAGCAAGACATCATGAAGCAGTACTTCCCTAAACAGGTCATTGTTATTAACCACTTAAGCTAGAGCTACATATCATTTACAATATGGATATGGCATGACGTGTTACAGTACGAAAAGTAACCAACGCCATAGAGGTATGATATAATACCAACTTGCAGTTGATTATTTTTTAATAGCAGCACGTCCTGAAATGTTTTATTCCTCTTATACCACAGCAATCAGCAGTCTGGGAGACAAGTTAGTTCCTGTTATCACTTAGATTATATCAGTTATAAACAGTATTAATACATTAATAATAAGAAAAACTCAGATTGTCAAGTTACTGAGAAAGCAGAACTGAGAAAGGTGTGGTTTTAATATTTACACTACATAGTAGTTGTCAGGAAACCTTGTTGAAAGAAAATAAAATACACACGGCACTGCCATGACCTACTGGTTAATTAAAATGGAAGGAAAAAAAAAATGATCAACTGCATCACTGTTAAAGTGCCGTTTACATACCATACAGGCTGCTGGTGGTGAGGAGAGCTCTAGCTTTATCAGCCAGGTCACTGTTTAGAGTACTGCCCAACCTCAGAATATCAATAGCTTCTTGCTTTGAACTGTCAAAGAAGTTGTTCTGGATGGTCCTGGTGACTGAGCGTGCTCCATCTTTCAGCTTTCCAGCCTGCGCACCACCACAACGACAGACACACAGAAAACCCCTTCATAAGCAATTGGCTCATGTGAAAAAGACATATAGCATAGATCCATGTAAAATATTATGAAGGCAGAAATTTAAAACAGTAAACAGAGTGCACGCGTGAAATACACAAGAACAGCTGACTCTTTACTGAGGTGAAAACATCATCAGACAGTCTGACTAGAAGTGTTTTATCTGTCTCTGTCTTGATCCTTTTCTCTTTTCTACACACAATCACGAGTAATACTGCAAAAAGTAGCTCCTAACCGTCCGAGGAAATTATTACAAATACGGACATGTTAATCATAAAATTAAGACTTTTACAGTCTAGGAGTCATTAAGCAATAAAAGCAGGCCCTAAACCTGCGAAAAAAAGGTTTACGTATTTGTTATATTTAACGACAGCAAGCTCTAAAAAGTTATTGTGTGGATTACAGGAGTATTTTAATGATTGTGGAGTTGTATGGGTGATCACCTCAGCTACAAAATAATGCAGTACAGCTAGAGATCATAGTTTAGACAACTCCTCGCTACTTAGCCACATGTACTGAAAATTGCAGTTATGCAATGCATTTTACATTAAACAATAAATGCCCTCAGCACTGCCATTAACAATGCGATCACTGCTACTAATGACGGCATTTTTGATAACTGAATGCGGACAGTGATTGGCACGGTCGTCACAATAAACTCATAAATGGAAGAAAAAAAAACTATTGCACAATGTCCTAATAATAATGGCAAAAAATTATTATGTCAAATAGTAGGTTTTCTTTTGGTTATTTAGTTTACAGCACAGTTAGTAGCACTGCTACCATCTCAGGAAAATCCCTGTCAACATTCATTCATAAAACATACTGAAGGGACACACAAAATGTCTTAGTAGTAAGGTAAGAGTCTTTGTAAATACAAGTCTAGATACTCGAAAATACAGACACAAAGACATAGTAGAAGGACATAGGCCTGCATGGCTGGCTTGTAAACTTACCAGGCAGGTAGATAAGTTTCCAGAGGGAAGCAGAGGACAATAGCACACATACAAGAGTTAAGAGACAGACAAAAGGTCCACAGTGGTGTAAAAGAGGACATGTTTGAGGCTTATATCAGAGCCTTTCAGTAAAACTTATTGGTGTCCAATTTGCCTGTACAACGAACGTGAGTGGAAAGTCCGTGTCTTTTAATTGGAAGAAAATTTTATATTGCCCAGTATTTTGCTTTCACAAATGTCCCAGTTTAATCTATTTCTCTGAAAGGTGTGTACCTTAGCCTTGCCATCTAGAGCACCTGTGCCAGCATAGATCTTGCTGACCGAGTCTCCATTGACCGACCACATGGTGCGGAAGACCTCCTGAAAGCGTGCCACCAGCTGGGGCTTCTCTGTAAGACCCATAGCTTCCAACTGCTTGCGCAACATCTAAGCAAAAGAGAGGAAAAAATTTAAACGTAAAAAAAAATAATAATAAAAAAAATGTAAATAAATATATATTTTTAAAATAATAATAAGTCTGTTATGTTCATATTAAGACTAACCAGCGAATTCACAGCTTTGACATTTCCACACCACAGATAAGCCAGGGATATTCTTAATTTAAGGCAAGAAGTGGTGGTGTAGATTCGTTGCTATATTAACAAACCTCAAGTGCAAAGAAGGCCTGGACACTATTTGTCCTGTCCAGGCAGTCCAGACAGTTGACCCGAAGAGTCCCAGTCTGACATCTAGAGAGAAAAGTGACAAATTTGTTTTTAAATATTTTGCACAGCTGAAGATATTTTTTGCCAAACTGTAATTCCAAAGCACATCTGAGACAAAACATAAAAATCAGAGAATTCTTGTATAAAAACTGATTAAACAGTGTATGAAAACCCTTTAAAGCGTAGAAACCTACTTTTCAATTCCAGTCTCAGCAGAGTAACAGAAGAAGCCACAATCGTCCAGGAACTTGCTGATCTGTGGTTTCAGCACAGTCGAGAGTTTCTCTGTCTTCCCTCCCTTCACCATTTGGTGGTAGTCAAAGTTGACCATCTTCACAGAGTTTGTATGCTCTGATGCTTTCAGGTGACTCTGTATGAAACCAAATGGACATGTGTGATCCAAAACATACACAAATAAGACTCAAAACCCCAAACTAAAACAAATTCAGAAAGAAAAAAACAAAAACAAACAAAAAAAGCAGCATCCAGAACCTCAACTACAAATAGAACATACTAGTTTATTTTACAGATTGGACTAGATTAAATGTAAATACATAAACAATAAAAGAAAATACGAATAATTCTAATATAATTAGTAGATTCTACATCCAGATTTCCACATTTCACACACAGTAGATTCTACATCCAGATAAAGCTGCATTTGATAATGTCCATTGCTAAAAGTGCTATGTAAATAAAGTGAAAAAAGAATTTAATAACAATATCAGGAGAGTAATTCAGGAAAAGCAATAACTAACCTGGAATGCTTTGCTGAGCATGTGCTCCCCCTCTTTCGTACCCAACAGGTTAATGATCAACTGCTTACCATAGAGCCTCCTCAGAGCTGTAAAATGCCTGCAACGATGGAGATGACAAGAAACAATTCAACATTTACATTTACAGCATGTAGAATTGGGGACAGTCTAGTAGTAAAAACAGCATAAGGAGAACATATAATGACAAATTAACACTCTATAACTTTCAGTTATATGGGGCATGATGAAGAAACATTTATTTCAATGAAATTATATAATTAGGAAATAGTGGGAATGATGAGTATCTTGTTCAACACACCAAAAATAGATGAGGTAATAAAACTCAGTGATATTGCAGAGAAGTTAGGAAGGATAAGGAAAGAAAAGAAAATGAGGAGTATTCTTTTCCAAACCAAAATGATTCAGAATAGCAATTAAGTAAGAAAACTTACATGTTTATGGAACTTATAAAGGCATGAAGCATATAGATAAGACTATAAGCATATAGGTAAAACATACATATGCAGTGTGCTAAAATTAGAGAAATATAGATTTTGGTCTTCTCTAAATAGATTAGATCTAGACTGTCTGAATAAAATATTTCTCAACATTACTCAATTCACTAAACACAAGTAACAGTCCAAAATTATGCTTCCCCTTATTGGTGGAAAATCCTGAAGGACGTTTTTCCTCATTTGACATTGACAGCACAATGATGTCATCGCGTGACTGTGCTGCAGCGTTCCAGCAGGGAGCAGCATGTGTTAATTACCTCTCAAAAGCCGGTGCGTTGGCCTCAAAACCACGGGACAGCTTGACGCGGTGGGAACCAACCTTTAGATATGGAGGAAGCAAAGACAGAGGCATATCACATATAACATATTAATAAGGAAGATGAAAAGACAGTAAAAGAAGAGTAGAAAGACATGAACAAAAGAAAGTTGATTCAAAACTATACAAAGCAAGTGTCGGCTGGCTATATTTGCCTCTGTGGAAAAGACACGCATTCACCATTTCACCAGCTTGCTATGTGTCAGCCTTAAAATGCCAAAAGAGACAAAGCACATATTATAATGTACACCACTATACACACAGCAACCCTTTATTTGATTTCCCATTTGTAACAGTCAGAACTGCTTCTCTTCCCAAAAATGCTTCAGTGAAATAATGATCCCACAACCAAAACAAAACATTAATTCGTTAAAAACAGCTCCCTGCAACTAATGACTGTTTTGAGTCTTAAATCCACTGCATTTCGTAAACTAAACCATTGTGACATTTGGTCACATGGTAAAAGCTACCTGAGAACCTTCAGCAACACCAACTCTGCTACTGTTACTATGGCCGGTGAAAAGCCTAACACTTGACTGCGTAACAGCATAACTAATAAACAAATACTTCACTGTAAACCCGGCCTTTAGATACAGTATCAGACTTAGAGGGCTGAACATTGGTGACACCCTCTCAGTGACCAATTTTCTTCTCTCTACTAGCTATTTAAAACAACACAAGTGCAACATTGGCGTGCTTTAAGACGATTTGTCCCAAGTTCAATGTAAAATCTGTCTCATGTCGATCAAAATAACCCAATCATTCATTGCTCAATCAACATTCACAACATGAAATACATCACAACAGGCCAGCACTCATTATGAGATTAATACTTTCCTATCTAAAGCTACGCGAGAATAAATAATTTATATTTAGATGATTAGACACAGTCCCTTCCTAAACTATTGGAACTCTCACAATATTTCCCTCATCAGCTGTTGTTTTCCTTGTTTGCCCCATTCACTGTCTGTTGCTCAGTACACCAGTGGTTTCTTTATTTTTCAGGACATTCCACATTGTTGTATTGGCTATGCCTAATGTCTGTGCAATGCCTCTGATTGATTTTCCCTCTTTTCTCAGCTTCAAAAAGGCATGCTTTTCTCCCACAGATAGCTCTCTGATCTTCATGTTGGCTCATCCTTTTTAAACAACAAATGCACTCTTCACAGGTGAAACTGGAGGCTAAAACCAAAAGTAGATGTTCAGAGCTATTTATTGATTAAACAATAACTATAACAAGGACACACCTGTCAGTTACATGTTCCAAAATTTTTGTCAATGTTGTTTTAACACATCTACATATAAAATATCAGGAGCTGAAATTCTAAACTCTCTTGTCATGTTCATCTTTTAATCTCAAACCCAAATGAATCGAATAAAGCAAAAAATAAATAAATAAATAAATAAATATATATATTTTAAAAAATCAGTCTTGCCATTCCAATAGTTTCAGAGGGTACTGTATACAGTGTAAAGCTGCAAATAATAATTCATAATAAAGACAAAATTTTCCACAGATTTGGGCCAAGATCATTTGACGTAATCGCAAGGCTCATTCAGCCAAAGCCCTCTTCGATTCATGTGCATTGCACATGAGTACAGCTGAAAGGTCTCATTTACCAACAAACCGTGCAAACAGCCGTGACCGTGCAAAACAATTTCGTGCAATTGCAATTTCGCCAATTCAAGTATTTTTCCCACAAAAAAGTTAGTGAGATCCTGTATGGATTGACAAGTAATAATTTGCAGGTTGAAGAAGTGTGTTGTTTATTTGTTTCCCCTCATAAATTAAACTGTACAAGTGGATAAAACTCTGGTTCTCAAAGTGGGATCTGATTTTTGTAAATTTAGTTACAGTGGTGCAAATCATAACCCACCGTAATCAAAGTTAGTGTATGAGTTCTTATAGTTATTACCCTATTTGACTTGTCCCTCAATAACTCAAACAAGTAGGCGTATAAATAATGTTAATGTGAATCTAACGTGTTCCGTCAGTGGAAAGTTCAGGAACAAAAAAATCTGTAGTTTTAATAAACAGACAAAATGTTGACAATAAGCAAAACAATAGATAAAACATTTAAATAATGTCTACTAAATAAACAGTGACAGGCTCTGTGGAATTTATTTTATTATTAAAAGTGGTCCTGAGACCATGTCAAGGTCTACGATGATGAATAGCTGTGAAATATGGTGTAAACATCACACAGGTTTCAACAACCAATAGCTGAAATTGAGTTTTGTACTTGTCCTCACTGTGGAGGAGGAACTGTTTCTATCTGTGTGTGTGTACGAGTGAATGCATGAGAGGGAGAGATTGATCACGACACAGTTCACATCCTGCTGCGCACTGTCCTCACTGGTTCCTCTCTGCTACTGTAAACAACCTAATGATACCTCATTACACATTCCCTAAACAATCCTAACAACTAAACTCTGGCCACAGAAATTACCTCCAGGACAAAAATTCCAGGACTCAAACACCATTTGAGTTTAGGGGTTGGGTTTTTTTTCCTGACATAAAGCACAGTTCCACACAATATACACTGATATCACTAAGGAACTGGTCCATGTGGACAGGATAAACTGCCACACAGTCCTGATTGACATGCCATAGTCCAAACATATTTTGGCATAATGTAACAGACTTAACACTCAAATAATAACACAGAACATGGTTGTGTCCACTATCAGGCTGACTTACAGTCAGCTTTGGAATTATTGGCAGCCTTCAAGAGAATTACTGTAAACAATGATTCATTTTTCATTCAAACAATAAGAGACACAGCAAAAGCAAAATAAATACCATAAGAAAAAATATAAGTTGCTGTGGCCACTCTAGGCTGCAACAGGCTCAACACACACACTGAAGGCGGTGGTAGGGGAATATAAGGTGCTCTTTTATTTAGGATCAAGTAGAGGAGTGAAGGTGTGGAGGTTCCCGCTCAGTGCTGGACCTGGAACCAGAAGTCCTGTAGAGAGAGGAACCATCGCGTTAACCTGGCATTTGTGTCTTTTTCCCAGGCCATCCATTGTAGAGGGGCGTGGTCGGTGACCAGAGTGAAGTGGCATCCGGCCAGGTAATACCCGAGCTCCTCGACAGCCCACTGCTCATCAGGGGTGAGCTTTCTGCTGATGTAATGGACGTGGTGCTCTTCCCTGTCAAAGGTCTGGGACAGGATGGCTCCCAGACCTGTATCGGATGCATCCATATGGGATGACGAATGGAAGGAAGAAGTCGGGGTTCCTGAGAATGGGCTAGCTGTTGAGGGCCTGCTTGAGTGCCTGAAATGCTCGCTCTGCATCTTTGGTCCATCGTACCCGGTCCGGTTGGCCCTTCTTGGTGAGGTCTGAGAGGGGAGAAGCTAGAGAGAAGATAGGGACAAATTTCCTGTAGTATCCCGCCAGCCCCAAAAAGGCACGTACCTGTTTTTTTTTTTTTTTTACGTGGGTCGGGGATACCCTTTCACCGCTTCCAACTTCTCCTGTGGTTTTTAACAGGCCCTGGTGGATGTGGTACCTCTTTGTCAGCCCCAGATGGCACTTCTTTGGGTTGGCCATCAGCCTGGCTTTCCGGAGGCTTCCGAGTACCTCCCTGAGGTGTTCGTCCCAGGTGGAGGAGTGGATTAAAACATCGTCCAAGTAGGCGCCTGCAAACTGGCGGTGGAGTGATGCTGGTACCCCATGTAGGCCTAGACCAGGGGCTGGCGGACTCCTCAAAGATCCAGTCATATAACATCTAGCTTACTTCCTCCTCAATAGCCTGATGGCGAACCTCTGGGAAACGGTAGGGCCGCTGTCTAATCACAACTCCCGGAGCGGTTTTAATGTCACATTGGACTAAGTGGGTAAGGCCTGGGGTGGACGAGAAAACGTCCACGAACTGGTCTACCAGCTTCGTTAGCTCTTGGTGCCGCATGGGGGTGAGGTCCTCCCCCACTGGACGAAGGTACATTCGTTGGACCCTGTAGGAAGAGTAGAGATGGCGGACAGCGAAGGGGCAGGCTGGACCCATCTTTTTTACACGGCTGCTGCAGGTGTTCACTGGGTCAACCCTCTCACAGACCACATAAGGGGACAGCAGGCCAGGAACTTGCAGGAGGCATTCGGGAGTAACAGGAGCACCTGGTCACCTGCCTGGGATTCCTGGGGCTGGGCTGGTCAATTATAGCTCAGCTGTTGTTCTCGCTATGTCGCCTCCATGTGCTTGCGGACGATTGGCGTGACCAGGTCAAGCTGTTCCTGTACATCAGGAACGTATCTCCTGTACATATTCCACCAAGGAGCAGAATGGAGAGGGTTGCTCCTCCCAAGATTCGTGGGATAAGTCTAATGGTCCTTGAGGTCGCCGTCCGAAGAGGAGCTCAAAGAGGGTGAACCCCATAGAGGCTTGGGGCATCTTCCAGACGGTGAAGAGGACGTAGGGAAGGAGGAGGTCACAGTTACTGCCTTCTTCATCCACCACTCATTGGAGCATCTGTTGAGGGATTGATTGAAGCACTCCACCAGGCCATCTCTCTGGGGGTGATAGACGGAGGTCCGAAGGTGTTTCACCTGCAACAGCTGACACAGATCACCCATTAATTTAGAGATGAAAGGCGTACCTCAGTCTGTTAAGAGGTCCTTGGGGATCTCTACGCGGCTGAACAGGAGCGACAGTTCTCTGATAATGTTCTGGGAAGTGGAACTCCGCAGCGGGACTGCCTCGGTGTATCTGGTGGTATAATCAAGGATTACTAAGATGTACTCATGACCCCAGGCAGACTTTGGGAGCAGCCCTACCAAATCCATGCCTATCCGCTCGAAGGGGATGCTGATAATAGGAAGTGGGATAAGGGGTGCGGGCGGTGGCTTTCGGGGCTCCGTCCTCTGGCACTGGGGACACTGCTGGCAGAAGGCCCGGACTTCGGCATCCATGCCGGGCCTGAGGAACCGGTCACACGGTTTCGCCAGGGTACTGCGGTTGGCTGTGGGCCAGGTGGATCAGAGGTTAGGTTCTGGGGCTCGACACGACCAGGAGATCACAGGGTTGACCTCAGTATTTGGTCCTGAAGTACAGAAGGCCGTTGGACACTAGGAAGTAGGCTGCAGTGATGCTGGTCGACGCCATCAATCAGCCACATCCAACCCCAGCAGTTCCTCAGTCGTGCATCCTCCTTTTGCTTGTCGCCGAGGTTCCCTTCCCGAGCAACCTGGTGGAACACAGAGGAGATGAGGTTAAAAGGTGTGGGTGTCTCACCTGTGGAGGTTCATCCGGCGGTGTCCTCTTCATCCTGGGCAATGTAGGCCGGCCTGAAATGGGCTGTGGTGGTGGCTGGCCTCTTCTTCTTGTGCTGGCGACGGTGGGCACTGGCGATGTGAGGAACCCAGGCCAGTCCCAATTGAGCAGCAGTGGTACTGGGAGCTCGGGGATTAGTCAGACGAGCAGCGGCCATTTGCCAGCCAAGGAAGAGACCAGGACCTCAGTGGCGGGTACCTCTCGGACATCTCCATGGACACAGGAGACCGGGTTGACCCCTGCTGGTTCAGGCGGCTGATCGAGGATTGTCAGGCTGGCCAGGGTGACTGCACTTCCCGAATCCACGAAGGTGGTGACTGGCTTGCCATTTACCTTGACGTCCAGGTTTGGGGCGCTGGGTGGCGCAGTGGCATGAAGGGCACAGCCAGCCAGCCAGGGCTTGTTGACTCACTGGGTCGGGGCCGGGCCCGGCTCAGTAGGCATGGGCTCATCCCGGGGTGTCTCATAGGTGGGGAGGCTTTCCAGAGGTCTCCTCTTCCAGTGTAGCCCGGGCTTCAACCGCTGTGGGGCTTGGCCTTGGAGGAGTCCCGGCAGATTGTCTCTCTGCTTGCCCCTGCCGGTGCTCAGGGTGGGTGGGGCACACTTGAGGGCTTCCACCATCTTCCTAGGTGTCTGAGCACTCCTCATCCCCACCGCTTTGCATTCTTCTGGCAACAGACGCCTCAGGAAGTGGTCTATGATGATCCTCTTGACCACCCACTTTGGGCTAGCTCCTGGGTCACCGTCTGCTGCTGGAGGTTTGTCTCCAGCAGGTGTTGGAACATGGGGTCTGTGGTGGGCGTGGGTGAGTATGTTCTAGTGTGCCCACATTCTCCACCAGTGTGGCCACTCTAGGCTGCGACAGGCTGACCACAGACACACTGGAGGCAGTGGCAGTGGAAAATAAGGTGCTCTTTTATTTAGGATCAAGTGGAGGGGTGAAGGTGAGGGGGGGCGGTGTTGGTGATCGCGGTCTTCCCGGTGGGGGGCTGTGATGAGCATGCTGTAGTAGCAGCGAGACAGGACCCAGGGGGCATGGAACTGTACTTCCTACAGTTGCATAAAAACGCAAATAAATGGTCATTCCAGGGGGGAAAAAAGATTGCTCTTAATCCTCGGGATTTAATTTCCTTCTATCCAAATAAAAGTAATCCATCTCCAGGGGAAAACACAAAACACAAATTGTTGGTCTATACAATCCAGGTAATGGATACAAATAAATAAGCAGTTAAAAATTGCATTAAGCAAAATTCACAAAACTTTTAAAGAGTGAAATGTTCAGCATGAAGGTCCAAGATTCCTTTCTACAAGTGTCTGCCACCTTGTTAGACATTACATTAAGAGACTCAATGCTTTTATTTTCTTCAGAGGAGGCTTTATCAAATATTAATTGCAGGGGTACCAATCATTTCAAAACCCAAAAAACAATACAGTACTAAGATAAAAAACTAAATTGTACAACATCCCCATATGTTAAATCTCAAAACATCACTCATTGAAAGTGTTGTGTGATGTCAATCATTTTTATTGTAGGTGCCAATAATTCTGTACATGGCTGTGTTAAATTACAGTGAAATAATCAAACAGGAATACTGTTACCGAGCATGCTTTGTGTTCGGTGAATACAGTGACTGGTATGGACTGGGTGTTAGTTTACCACTGTCATTTAGCAGGACTTCCCAACCTATTGGTAAGCTTCTCTGTGCAGATCTCGGCCATAAATATTTAATACTATCTTAACAGCCACATCCAAAGCATCTCAGGTTACTCTCATATGCTTGGAAAAACACATCAGAACCTTGCTTCTATATGTTTGCTATTATTAAGAATGGCACAGCGCAGGATCAGCATGGAGCAAAGGAAAAGCAGAAGCAAAAGATTCCTTCCCCAAATCCCCAGTGAAATGGCAGATGTAAAGCCATGACCTCTGTTCAATGTCAGTGGGAAGGAATTTTGTGACCTGCTTTGTGTTGTATAACATTTTAAAAATTTAACTCTATCTGGATGCGCTCACAGTAATGCTTGGTCTGATTATAGAGCTTTATAAAATATATATATATATATATATATATATATATATATATATATATATATATATATATCATATAAATATATATATATATATATATATATATATATATATATATATATATATATTTTTTACCACTGACATTGCACAAAGTGACGGCTTAAAAAAGACCATACACCAAATCGGATGTGGAACTGAGCCATGCAAATACCGGTTTTATGTCCTTCCTGTTTGTGCCCGAATGGCGGCTTTGATTCAGATGTGACAAAATTCCCTGGACAGAATTATTCCAACAACATGGTGTTCAGCAGCTGCTAGTGTAGATGTGCTGACTCATTGACCTTTACAGAATCCATTCAGTAGCAGATGATAACTCTGAAATGCCATTTCTAGTGGAATATGACACACCAAACTGTCCATGCGTTTACCTGTATACCTGGCTGCTCCCAGAACAAAGGTATAGATCCACGGATTTGAATAAAAGAAGAGACTTTGTCGTCTAGGAAAATAACCTGTGGGCAGCACAAACAATTTGCATATAATTATAAATGAATATATACACTCACACTAATGACTGGCTTTATTTATTTTTAAGATGTAAAAATCCACTACAAAATCAAAACAGCCCACCTGCTCGGTCTCCACAAAATTGGCCACTTGGCCGTCATCGTTGGTGCCACGCACATTGAAGCGTGTGCCCGCCCTCTCAGAGCTGAGGCGAGAGATGACACAGGCTTTGGCCTGCTTGTGGCCAGCGTAGATGGTGCGGATCTCCACTCCACCACACATCAGCCTCAACAGCCAGTCATCACAGTTCACACCATAATGCTTTAGGTGCAGATGCAGGGATTGATTCCTGATTCAGCCCAACAAAAAATGTAATGACTTACACACACAAATGTAAATAACCTCTAAAAGTACAGGAACAGCAAAGCTAATTCTTTTGTTTTGCTATACACTGAAGACATGAATACGAGACCTGAATAGATCCGAATCTTAGTTTTCATTTCCTGATATTTCCATCTAGATGTGTTAAACAACTCACAACATGGCACCTTTGGTGGCAGACTACCCAATTTTTATGTGAGCAAAGGGTCTGGAGCAGAAAGTCTTAAAGTAAATTAAACACACGTAGCATTTTGGTTGCATATCCCTTGCTTGCAAAAACTGCATCAAGCTGGTGACCTAATGACATCACCAAACTGTTGCATTATTCTTTTGGGTTAAGGTCTGGTGATTGACTTGGCCAATCTAAATCCTTCCACATTTTCCAAGTCCTTTGTTGTGTAGGCAGTGTGTTGTGTAGGCAGTGTGTTATGGGTGCTTGTCTTACTGCATGATGAAGTTCCTCCCAATTAGATTGGATACATTTCTCTGTAAATTGGCAGACAGAATGTTTCTGATGATGTCAGAATTCATTCTGTTGCTACCATCATGAGTTACAGCATCAATTAAGATTAATGAGCCCATTCCATCAACCATGCTAGCCCAAGCCATGACACTACCTCCACCATGCTTCACCAATGAGCTTGTATGTTTTGGATTATGAACAGATCCTTTCCATCTCCACACTTTGGCCTTTCCATCACTTTGTTAGAGGTTAATCTGGTTCCGGATCTTTTGTGGCTCATCTCTGTATTTCTTTGCAAATTTGGACTTCTGATTCTTACTGCTGATAAATGGTTTGCATCTTGGTGGTATGGCCTCTATATTTCTGCTCCCAAAGTCTTTGTCGAACAGTGGATTGTGATACCTTCACCCCTGCCCTGTGGAGCTTGTTGGTGATGTCACTGACTGTTTTGGGGTTTTTCTTTACAGTTCTCACAATGTTTTGGCCACCAACTGCTGTTGTTTTCTTTGCCAATCTGTTCGGTGTCTGATTGTTAGTACACCAGTGGTTTCTTTCTTTTTCATGACATTCAAAATTATTGTATTTTCTATGCCCAATGCTTGTGCAATGGTTTTCCTTTTTTTCTCAGCTTCAAAATAACTTGCTTTTCTCCTATAGACAGCTTTCTGGTCTTCATGTTGGATTATCTTTTTTAACAAGAAGTGTAGTCTTCACAGGTGAAATCCAGTGATCAAACCGAGAGTAGACATTTAAAACTATTAACTGTTTAAACAATCAATCAAACAGGATACACCTGGGTAACAAGGAACACCTGTCAATCACATGTTGCAATATTTTTGATCACTTGAAAAATGAGTGGGTTAAAGAATAAAAGGTGCCATGTTCCAAGTTGTTTCAAACATCTAGAGGTAAATAATCAGGAAATAAAAGCTGAACTTCTGATCTATTGTCTTATAGTCATCTTTTGATTTCAAACCCAAATGACTTCAGTGTGTAGCAAAAACAAAACAATTGGCCTTGGTGCGCTAATACTTTAGGGGGGGATTGTATAAAGATTCAGTTTAATGTAAATAAATAAATACATAAATAAATACATAAATAAATAAAGATTCATTGTTTTACAGCATATATCTTCTGATTTGATGAAAGCTTTCAATGAATCACTAAGATTAAGTTAGTGAACAGCACTGTGTTCAGTGAAGAGGCTTTGTGTATTTGACTTTGAAACAATTCTTTCATGCAATGGCCTGTAAGTCAGGAAGTGATGCACTGACAACAGCAAATTCACTTTAGGTTAGTGTGAAAAAGGGAAAGAATTATAGAGAACTTTGTGTGCAGGCAGTACTTAGGCAAGCTGGACCATGAACAGGAAAATAACAATGCAGCATTTCTAAATGCCTATTTCTGAGTGATTCTAGGGTGTTTTTTGTGACTCTGACACATTCAAAGGAGACACGGGACTTTATCTGTAAGAACATGCAAATACAAACCACACCCAGGACACCATTTCAACATTGTCAAAGCATTCTCTGTACAATTCAAGCTAATGCACATGGGCTACTTTTACCACAGCTAAACTTTTACACAAAGCTTTATTTCCAGTCCTGAAAGCTGCTGAACTTACCAGAAGAAACGATTGTCTGAAATGTCTTCTCGGATCCTGCGATGTGCATTTAGACTCAAGTCCATACTCACTCCAGTGGACGACCAGGCGAAATAAAAGTTGCCCGAGTTTAGAACCTTTCGCACCTCTGCAATCTTGTCCTCATCTGACGGATCGTTCTTCAGGGAGATGAAGTCTGTGGCCGTGACCCTGAACACTTCTGAATCCTGCACTTTCCCCACCGAACTGCACCCTGTCACTAACACCAAACTGTGCAGCATGGAGTCTCCTAATGATATTTTAAACAAACAAACAAAAAAAAAAAACACAGAAATGAAACATATTTGTTGCCAACCAACATCAAGAAAATAAGCCCTGTCAAGTCCGGCATTAAGTATCACTGATTTATAAATAGAAAGTGTAATAAATGCAGTAAAGTAATAATACACTATGGGGAAACTTTCTTATGGATAATAGCCTCTGCCTCCTCCAGTGAATCCAGGAGACTCTCCTCACTCACCAAGGTTAAGACGAAGAACCCCAAGAATACCATACGCATCCAGCATCTTGGTGTATGTGTTCTTGACAGCTTCCTTCTCTGCAGCCGCTGAAAACAAACAGACAGACAGACAGACAATTTTACAATTACAAGTCACAGCAAATCTTCATTGACAAATGCAAACCTACATGTTTTAAATCATCACTACAACAGTGTCCATATCAGTGTTAATATTACTCATCTAGGGATTATATCTGATGTGAAAATTTTTCAATGCATCTGTTTGTAATGCAAGAATTGCATTATAGTAAAAACAAACTGTATCTCCCACAGCAGCATGCAGAGTCTGTGCTTAAACATTTTCTTACACAGAACTGCCACAGCTCCAGACTCAAACATCAAGCATTCTTCACGATTTCTTGTTTCTACAATCACGCTGTACGGTGGCGGGTCCAGCTTGTGATAAACGCGATATCCTTTACTGAAAGCCATGGCTGATGGTCCACACAACTGGATTCAAACCTGTTAATCAGAGACGGTGACATTAGGGATGGAATGCATGAGATCTTATCAAAATAATGACTGACATCTTTTCAAAGAAAGTACACCCTCCTTCAATTCTATGTTTTCATTTATCAGGGGCTAAATGACAATTGCATGGCCCTCACTAACTTCTATAACAAACAAATAACCTCAGGTGACCCACCCCCCAAAAAAAAAACACACACACACAACAAATTTCAATTTGTAGTCATTTTTCCCCAAAAAGTAAACCAACATTCAGAAACCAGAATCATTAAAAGAGGAATTAGTAGCCAGGTATTCCTAATGAAATGAACAATATTAGTTAACCATCAATGGTGACTACCTCTATAACAGCAGAAACTTTGGCAGTTTGGTGTTCTGGAGCACTCAGGTGTGTGTCTACATTATGCCAAGACAAAAGGACATCAGCCATGACCACAGACTGTTGCTGCACATCAATCTGGGAGGCCATCTCCAAACAATTTGAAATTCATCATTCTACAGTGAGAAGAACTGCTTACAAATGGAAAACCTTCAAGACAGTAGTCAGTCTTCCCAAGAGTGGGCATCCCAGCAAATTCAGTCCAAGGCTAGACCATTTAATGCTCAGAGATATAAAGAAAAACCCAACTGCTACACCGTGTGAATTACAGGCCTCTGTAAGCACATTAAATGTTCATGAGCACAATCAGAAAAAGACTGAACAAGTATGGCTTTCATGGATGGGTAGCTAGGAAAAAGACAATTCTCTCCAAAAGGATTATAGCAGCACAACCTAGGATATGCAAAATTGCATCTGAACAAAACAGAAAAAAAGTTCTGGAACAATATCATTTGGATTTATGAGTCAAAGGTAGAGATGCTTGGTCATCATGCACAGCACCCTGTTTGGTGAAAACTAAACGCAGCATATCACCACCTCATATCAACACCTCATATTAACTGTCAAGCATGATGGTGGAGGGGTGATGATTTGGGCTTGTTTTGCAGCCACAGGACCTGGGAAACTTGCAGTCATTGAATCAACAATGAACTCCAATTCATACCAGAATATTCTTGAGACAAATGTGAGGCCATCTGTCCAAAAGCTTAAGCTAGGTCGAAATTGGGTCGTGCAACAGTACAATAACCCTAAGCACACCCGCAGATTGACATCTGAATGGCTAAAGAAGAAAAACATCAAGGTGCTGGAATGGCCAAAAAGGATTGCTGTAAAGAAGAGTGGGCCAAAATTTCCCAAAAACAATGTGAGACACTGATAAACTCCCACAGAAAATGTTTACTTCAGGCTATTGCTGCTAAAGGTTCTACATGTTACTCAATTATACTTACTTTTTCCCCTCACCCCGTTTTTGAATGTTGATTTACTTTTTGGGACAAAATGACTACATATTGAAATCTGTTGTGTGTGAGTTTTTTTGTCGACTAGAAGTTGGCGAGGACCATACAATTGTTATTTAGCCCCTGATGAATAAAAACAGAATTTAAAGAGGGTGTACTTTCTTTTTCCTTTGACTGAACATATTACAACATATACATACATCATACAGTACATCATATCATACAGTACATCAAATGAATCATAATGTACATACTTTTCCCACACATTACTCCTTTCACATAGCCATCTTTGCACATTTTTTGCAGGCAATCTATTTGCACATTTTTCTTTGTCCACTTTCCATACTGATAATGCACATAATAATCACTCGATCTGTACATATATATCTTGTGATTTCATCAATATACTGTTCATGTTTACACTGTACATGCCCCCTCTCAGTAAATACAAGTACTAAACTGCACCTTCCCTTGGCACTGGAGTGGTAATTTTCTTTTTTGTAACTTTAATATGCATCTTTCACCTGGAAATGTGGATATAGTGCATGTTAAAAAAAAAACAAAAATATTTAATGTACAGTACTATGCAAAAGTTTTAAGCACACGCAAAGAAAAGATACCTTCAAAATATTGAAATTAAATGTTTCTACATTTTAATAAAATACCGTAAAGAGCAGTAAATGAAACAAAGTCAATATTTGGTGACAAAAAATAAAAATAGTAGCCTCTGGTACAATTAGTACAGTTTTATAAAGAAATGAGCTTTATTGAGCATTTTGCAGAACCAGATACGGTTCTTCTGAAGACTTGGACTGTCACACTTGCTTCTTATTTTTGCAGCAGCTTTCATTGTGTTATTCTGTCTGAAAAGTGTCTCTTACTTAATATGCTGCTTTCTTTAATTACATTTTTCTGTAACATTCAATTCTGTGCTAGAAAACTAATGTTTGGGAATCTAAAATGTTTTTGTACTGACTTGATAATGTACAAGTCATAAAATAAAATTAAAAATCTATAACAAGGTTTGTACTAAAAAAAAAAAAAAAATAGGGTGCCTAAAACTTTTGCACAGTACTGTATATAATTAGTCCAAAGCTTTAAATGTACATTTACCACACATGCACTTTTCTACGCAAACGATACACAATAAAGGTACAAATGTGTACTTGAGGCTAGCATCTCAGCAACAAGGAAAGGGACTGAGTGTACTAAACATACCTTGCCATTCTATTAATCCACTTACACTTCACTTCTTTTGCACTTAGATGCTAAACTATATTTTGCTGTACTGGTACTCTGTGCAATCACAGTAAAGCCGAGTCTAATCCAGTATCCCTTATATACTGGGCCTAATGTCCACTGCAGCTCTACACCCAGAGACTCAGCAGGTGCACAAACACAATCAGACAGCTTTCATTTTAAACATCCAGATATAAAGGACATTTCCTTAAAGCAGTCTATCATCAGATTACTAAAAACCAACAGGGTTAGCGTGAATCGTGACAGAACAGAAACACTGAACTTTAGCGCGTTTATTTGATCAAGTCAACCAAATAAACATCGCCATTAATATTCCTGTGCTGTGATCCACAGCATTACTGATTACAGCTTGAATTAAATATTTATACGGTCCAGAAATATAACGAGTGCTGCTTTTGCTAGCAAGCTAATCTGCTAAACGTTCTCATTTTACAACAGGGGTCGAGAAAGACAGTTCGAATCAAACCAGTGAACCCTGATTAAGCATAAATGAAGTCTGTGCTAGTAGTACAGTAGCAAGCTAGCAAGTCCAGTACACAGCTAGCGGACTAACCTATTGGCTAGCATTACAGAAAGCAGCGGGCTAGGAAGTGAGATTAGTTTAGCATAGCCACTTTGAGGCATATAAACTGTGAGGTTTTGCATGTTCATTTTAATTGAGTGACACTGCACACCAACTGTAGCTAGCTTTCTATTGTCATTATTTATCTCAGCCATTGAAATGGAGAAAATAAAATAAAATAAAATAAAATAAAATAAAATAAAAAGCTGAGCTTAGTTTGCTAGCTAATATTATCTTCCGGTTAGACCACGGTTGACCAAATGAATCAGGTTAGCTAGAGAAGTCAGCTGCTACAAAACTAGCTGACGTTATAGAGAAATGGCTCAGCAGCGTTAACTAGCTGAGTATAAGGTCAATCTGTCCTGAAGCCTTCAGCTAGACATCAAGCATCAGCTCGAACGATTACCCAAGGTTTTCACCATCAGATCACGCTTTTTTTTCTCAAAATGTCAGCCCCGATTATCCTCACTGACACATTTCATAACACATTCGCGATTCACAACATTCATAGTTATTGCATTTAAAACATATTTTTAAAAAAATATAATGATCATCTTCTACCTGTCAATGTTGTGTCACCAGCCGGTGCAAAATCGTGTCCGGTTAGTGACAACTAACGAGGTGTCGTTCATGAACGAGTCGGTTCTATGAATCGATTCTTTTAGGTATACGTCGAGAACCGAATCGCATATATGAGCTGCTTGGTGTTTTGTTTTTTAATAGACGTAGACAATGCTGTTACTCTAGAAGTGTAATTTGATCGAATTACTTCGACGGAAACCCCTTTTCAACATCTGAACTGTGTGTATGAGGCAGCGTGACACAGAAGATCTGCTGCTTATTGGTGTATGTATGTACTGTACGCATTTAAGTGTATTAGAGGAGGTGATTATCAACATAAATGGAAATTAATCTTCTTCTTGAAAAGTCAGTTTGTTATTTGGAAGGTAGAGTAAGATTTCATGAAAAATCCTAGGCAAGAATTAGTCAAGAATGTGTCCGGTTTCAGCCTATAGACTCGTTCATGAACTAAACCAAAAGAGCCGGAATTCCCAACACCAGGGTCTGGGAGGGGTATCTAACTAAATAAACCCCTCCCACTTTTTCCCACTTTTTTTAAAAGACCGTAAAAAGGCGTCATTTCCGCCCACAGAAGGTTAGCTGTCGAATCTTATAACAACAACAACAACAACAACAATAATAATAATAATAATAATAATAATAATAGAACCATTTATCCTGTTTTTATTGCGTAGTAGGGCTACCAAGTATTTCCAAACAGCAGCGTGAAAAAACGACAGGAGAAATCCTCAAGACATACTGTACATAATGTACATAACTCTAGATTGAAATGCAAATAATCATGGGAAAATATTATTTCAACATGCAAAATCTGTATTATTATTATTATTATTGTTGTTGTTGTTGTTGTTGTTGTTGTTATATGCGTTCTTTCCTTTTTTTCTCTCTTTTTTCTGTTTTCTTAACATTAACTTCACTGTTGCTGTGTGAAGGGAAGTTTGCTGTTCATAAATTGACATAGGCTAAAACAAACACACAATCTTCAATATACAATAATTCACAGATCAATAAATTGGTAAATACATGCAAATGTGATTTTATACTTATTTGCCTGTATTTATCGAGTTATCAAACTTTATTGTATATTTTGTTTGTTTGTTTCTGGCTACTCTTTCTAGGTGGCACAGTGACAGCAGGGAGGCATTGCAGACTCAGCCATGAGATTCTTTACTGATATTACATTTCATTTACATTTATTCACTTAGCAGACGCTTTTATCCAAAGCGACTAACAAATGAGAAAAGTACAAGCAAAGCGATATATCTAGCAGAGAACAATACAAGTAGTGCTACCATACAAGATCCATTAATTGAGTTCCAGAAGAAGCAAAGTGCACAGAGTAGAGGTGGAAAGTGCAAATATATTTAAGGGTTTTTTATTTTATTTTATTTTATTTTATTTTATTTATTTATTTATTATGAGTTGGTTAAGTGTTCACGTAAGAGGTGGGTCTTTAGCTGTTTTTTGAAGACGGTGAGAGATTCTGCGGTCCGGATTGAGATTGGAAGTTCATTCCACCACTGAGGAACAGTTAGTGTGAAGGTTCTGGAAAGGGACCTTGCGCCACGCTGAGTGGGAACTACTAAGTGTCGGTCGCTAATCGATCGCAGATTCCGTGAGGGAACGTAGGCCTTCAGGAGAGAGTTGAGGTAGTAGGGTGCTGTTCCTGACAGCAGTCTTGTAGGTGAGCATCAAGGCCTTGAATTTGATGTGGGCAGCTACAGGAAGCCAGTGGAGGGAGATGAAGAGGGGTGTGACATGGGTTCTCTTGGGCTGGTTGAAGATGAGGCGCGCTGCAGCATTCTGAATCATCTGAAGGGGTTTGATAGAGCTGGCTGGGAGGCCTGAAAGCAGTGAGTTGCAGTAGTCCAGTTTAGAGATAGCAAGAGCCTGGACCAGTATCTGTGTAGCCTGTTTGGTGAGGTAGGGTCTGATTTTCTTTATGTTGTACAGGATGAACCTACAGGACCTTGCAGTTGTTGAGATGTGGTCTGTAAAGGTCAAGCTGTCATCAAGAATCACCCCAAGGTTCCTGGCCGTCCTGGTTGGCATGAGTGTGAGTGAGCTGAGCTGTACAGTGAGGTTCTGGTTGATTGAGGGACAGGCTGGGATGACGAGAAGCTCAGATTTTGCCAGGTTAAGCTTAAGATGGTGTTCCCTCATCCAGACCGAGATGTCCGACAGGCAAGCAGAGATGCGTGCATATTCTTCACTAATCACAGCTTGTAGGCTACTAGTTGTTTATTTTCCTATTAGCCTGTTTATTTATTTCTTTATTGTACCATTATCTTCTTATTCCTATTAGTGGTATCAGACTGTAGGACATATCTTTCTCCGTCTCCGGTTGTTTTGAATGCAGAGATACTGAAGGATACACATAGACAACATTGTACAGACAGATGCTGAAAATACTATCTTTAGTGTAAACGCTCTAGAAGAATTTGTTTATGTTTAAGGTAACTACGACTAGATATAAATGATGAATAACTGATTTCATTACAAAATGTAAACACAAACCTGAACGCTTGAGCTGTCAAGAGCCTCCTGCAGTACCATCACGGTACACTAGGGGGCAGCAGCTGCTTTAGCTCATGTTTCTCTCGACCGGTGTCTCTGAAATCTACACGACCATTCATCATCATATGCACGTCACACAAAGAAATAAGGAAAACGAAAAGAAGTTAATACAGACCTACACCACAAGAAATATCCATCCATCCATTTTCTATACTGTTTATCCTTCAGGGTCGCGGGGCCACAACAAACAATGTATACATATTCTTGTGATTTGACAAAAACATTTATGTATCTTTTTTTTTTAAGTCACTGACTTATTAATTTTTTTGTATTTTTTTATTTAATAGTAATTATTACTATTAATATTATTATTATGAACCAGAACAATAGAAAATTAGAAACAGCATATAAAAATGGTATAAGCAGCAGAGAAGCTGATCAGAGCCCTATGTTTAATCAGTATTTAAAAGGTTTTGTGGATCCACTGCCTGTGTTTTTGTTTTGTTTTTTGTTTTTTTGTTGCAAAAGATAGCAAAACCTGATCCTTGGTCATGTCTATATGATAGATCACTAAAAATGTTTGAAAAAAAAAAACACAGAAAAAATGACTGACAGATAACCCCGCCCCATGGTCTGACTGACAGATGGCCCCGCCCAGATGGGCTGATTACACAACCACGTAATAAAGCTCGATAGATAAATAGATAGATATTATATAGATAGATAGATAGATAGATAGATAGATAGATAAAATATCTCTGTCTCTCGCTATATATATATATACATACACACACACACACACACACACTCAAATACACACACAGAGACATACATACATAGATATCATCATTATTATTGTTATGCTAAATTATTATTTATATATCAGGTAGTAATTTAATTACATTAAACAGTTTAATTAATTACTTAATCAATTAATTAAACTACAATTTCACTTTTAATTTTGGCTCCACTATGCTTCCATACCTCATGCAGCCCATATAAGACTGGGTTAGATAGTTGTAATTTGGTGATTGGGAACCGACAGGTTTTGAACAGACTCGTGCAAAGCAGGAGCAAAGGAGCCCTTCGGTCCGCCCATTAATATAACCAATCGTGTTCTGGAGAATTGACCAATCAGATACCAGGACGCACTGGAAACAGGAACAGTTCATATCGGACATGCACACACGAATATAATTTCATCTGCCGTCGGTCTTTATCACACATGCGCGATATTGACTGTGTTTACTTCATCATACGTCGGAGGTAAACTTTGTCCTAGTGTGCTTGAAAGGGGGGTTTATGGTACAAATAGGGAGTTATGTGATTAAATTTAGTTTGTTAATAATACACCGGCACGGGATTGACTATACTTCTGTGGTTTCGGATGAAGCGTAATGTTATGTGCAAGTGACTTCTTGTTGTTTTTCTGTTCCAGCCACGTTGTCTGGCGGAATGAAGGGTTTGTATTTGGTGGAGCCGGTGGTCGCTGTGTACGCGTTTGCCAGTTTTATGGTGTATCCTCTGGTGCAGCAGTATGTTTACCGCCGTCTGTGGCAGCAGATCACCAACACCTCTTACCCTGTACTCGGAACTTCATCCCAGTGCGACACGAACAGCAGCAACCATTCCAGCCAACATGAAGTGAGTCTTTAGTCATACACTGAATAAATCCTTTGTCATAACGCAGGGTGTGTAATTGTCAACTTTTGTATTGGTTAACCCATTGAACTTAAAAAGTCCTCCCTGAAACACTTTAATGCGCACATATTATGGTTTTGAAACATGCCTAATTTTGTTTTAGAGGTCTCATACAATAGATTTACATGCGTCCAAGGTCAAAAAACACTTTAATGTGCTCATAATTTAAATTTCAGCATTACTTTTTTTCCCTCAGTGTCACAAACGACTTATTAAATGATCCGTTCTAAAGGATTCATTCTAAACTCCTCCCTTTCAGAGCGCATACTCTGCTCTGATTGGTCAGATGTCCCAGTCTGTTGTGATTGGTCTACCACTGTCAGCGAGCAGCCAATCAAGACCCGGGCTTTTTGTTACAAACCTAAGTAGGCTTATGTAGGAAGTAAATCTGGAATTAATGATGACTCCTTTCAGGTGTTCAGAATTGGTTCCTTCTTTTGGGAGTCAATAACTCCGTTTGTTGTGCACTGTGATTTTTGAAACTTACAGACTTTTTATATTCACAAACGGCTGTATAACACACTACATGAAAGGTAGTATTTGAAAAAGCATGATAGGTTTAGATTGAAATATTTGTGATGTGATTTTTGAGTTAATGTGTTGGTTGAGGTGGTATTTTTGTTATTCCTGTAAGAAGTTAGGTTGTGTGCTGTGCTGACGTCACTGGGGGACATCGCTAGTGCTGCGCCAATTGTGTTTAATAGGAGAAAAATTTCCAACAATTTTTAAATATAAGGGTTAATGAGCAGATTTCGCTGTTAACTCCTACAAACAAAATCACAAGCACTTCTTTTCTCACTTTTCTAATGACGTTCAATGTCACGTTGATGAGAAATCCAAGGTAGAGTTCTCAGGACACTAAGTAGCTGAGTTAAGGGGTGGTCACACTAAACTTTTCGTTCCATTGTCCTCCATTCATGCCTCCACACATGTGAATGTTGGAGACAGGAAACCCAAAGCTGCGTTCTAAAGTTCCAAAGTGAACTCTGACCTGGGAATTCGTATCACGTGAAGACGTGTGACCAATAGAAGATCGACAAAATCCAAGATTTAGGAATTATAGCTGGGTTGTACCATCCCGTTGTATACAACACAGCTTTAAAATAATAAAATCACCTTCAAGAGAGAAGTTGCCTGGATTGCGGTGTCTCAGCATACAGGAACAGATGGTATATTTTAACATTGGCGTGTGATGTCATATCTGGTTGCCATCCATACAGTATTCTCAGTGGACTCCGAAGAAATTTCGCATGCTTGAAAGTCTATTGTGACAGCCGCTTTATGTTAGAGACTCGACTCGTTTAGTGATCTAAAAGATGACGAACGTGATGGCATTGCCAGTGGTATTATTGTTAGAGTTGAAGCTTTGGAACCTTAATTGTTTGAGCATAGTATAGACAGACTCAAATACCAAAGTGCTGCTGCATCAGTCTCTTTAGGTACTGATGAAGTAAGGTCTCTGGTGCCACTAGCAGGCAGTCAAACAGCACTGTGTGTAATGTAGGAAACCATTAACTAAAGTAAAAAAAAAAAATTAACCAATTTGTCGATGAAAATTGATTAACTTGGAATTTTGTTACAAAGTAAATCTTGAACACTGAAGAAAATCAATGTGTTAATTATAAAGTCGTTCATGGTAGATTTTTCCTTTAAAAAGTCCTGTGTGCTAAGGGCGAGGCACATGGCGCAGGCTTTGTTAGACTGTTAAAGTGCATTTGCCACAATATTATTAATTCTTCTACTAACTTCTGCATTCTGCTTCCTCTTTCCACTTTCTGTTTGTTCATGCACTATGAGGGACACCCTTGTGGTTGGCTTGCAGCAGCATTGCTTTCTGCCTCATGTATTTGCCCTCTAGGCTGATTTGCACCATTCCTCTTTGTGATTATTTGTTTTTCAGTTGCTGTACTTTTTTTTTTATATTTTTTCAGGAAGTGCAAAAAGCAACCTCGCTGTTCTCCATGTACTCAGAACTTTTCTCCATGATCCCCAGTCTCCTGGTGACCCTTGTCCTGGTGACTTATAGCGACCAGCGTGGACGTAAAATCACCATCATTCTCCCTCTCATAGGCTCTCTGGTCTACTGCACCTGCTTCCTAGTAGTGTCCATCTTTGAGCTTAACCTCTACCTGCTAATTGCAGCATCCATACTCAGCTCCCTCTTCGGTGGTATAGGCACGATCCTGGGTGGCTGCTTCTCCTACGTGGCCGACTTGTTCGAGGATGGAAAGCAGAAGATGCTACGCATGGCTGGGCTGGACATGATGCTCGGACTTCTCTCTGGCGTAGCCTTGATCTCCACAGGCTACTTTATAAATTCAGCGGGATTTAACTGGCCCTTTTTCACCGCTGCCATGTTTCATCTGCTCAATCTAGTTTATGCACTGTTTATTCTGGAGGAAAGCAGGGTGATTGACAGTGTGGCTTATGGTGAAACTAACACTCATACATTAAAGAAGCTTACACTTGGGATCTACAGCCTCTTTGTGCGGGGAAGCAGGAGGAGGAACTACCTGCTTGTACTCTTGATTATCATCTTCTGCTCATTCAGCTTTGTGAACTTTGGAGGCCTGAGTTTGTTCATGCTTTACGAGCTGAACGAACCACTGTGCTGGAACGAGATCCTCATTGGCTATGGCTCGGCTCTCTCCACAGCTGTGTTTGCTGTCAGCTTCGTCGGCGTGTATGCGCTGTCACGCTGCCTCTCTGACACGACCATCATCTTCATTGGGATATTGTCTGTTTTCATAGGCTTCGTGATGATGGCCTTCATCAAGACCACACTTCTGATGTTTCTTGGTAAACATTCCAATGAACTCATCACAGTATCTTCTTATGACTGCACACATTCAAACAGGGTGACTTTAAAAAAGCTATTTTTGTATATTTATTAATTTGGCAGGTGTATTTATCCAAACAAGTAAGAATACCCAATCTGAGTTGAATACAAATCTGTGTCAGCGCTTTGTACGAATCAGAGGTAAAAATGTAACTAAGTTTTCCAAAACAGGAAAGTTTTCAGGACAGAGGGCTTTGTGGTTTCTTGCTAACATGACGTTGCTGTTCTTTAACATTCATTTTTAATCCTTGTCAAATTGTTGTGATATTTAGAGGAATAAAACACTTCAGGACATGCAGCTATTGGATACTACTACTATTACTACTACTACTAATAATAATAATAATACCAAAAAAATCTTTGGGTGATAACAGTAAGTATTAATATATCTTTGGGGTGGTAAGGGTAAATAGTAGTAACACATTAATAATGGTAATAATAACTGCTGTGAGTCAGGTTGCATCTCACCACCTCATCATTGATTATTTTCCCCATAACAGCATGCCCTGTTGTCTTTTATATCTTAATATATATATATATATATATATATATATATATATATATATATATATATATATATTAGTTATAGTGTTGTGTTCAACACACGTCAACATGTACTGAGCTGCTTCAAACACAAAGTGACGTCTCTGCATTTCTTTGCATTTTTTTTTTTTAAATCCCTCAAAAGCAGTATACCTCTATCCTCGTGAACATTCAAATAATATACTTCTGCTCTTTGGATATAAATTATTCAAAACAGGTCAGTTTGGTAACTTTCACCACCACTCATGTAGATGGTTGTTAAAAACAGCAGGAGTGAAATGCTGATCAGCAATCAATCGCTCATATCGATTTACCAATATCTTATCTCTCAACGATTCAAATGTACTTTTTCTCCTAAATGTGCTGACATTCCATGTTGATACCAGTGAGGCACTGTCCCTGCATGTTTTACTGTATTTCAGCTTGGTATAAGCCACACAGTACACCATATGGCCAAAATTATGTGGGCACCTGACCGTCACACCCACATGTGCTCATTCCAAAACCATGGGCATTAACATGGAGTTGGTCCCAGCTTTGCTG
Source organism: Ictalurus furcatus (assembly GCF_023375685.1). Taxonomy (NCBI): domain Eukaryota; kingdom Metazoa; phylum Chordata; class Actinopteri; order Siluriformes; family Ictaluridae; genus Ictalurus; species Ictalurus furcatus. The sequence goes on from NC_071270.1 coordinate 10,812,085, forward strand.
TTATTATAACCTCTACTCCTCTGGGAAGGCTTTCCACTAGATTTTGCAGCATGGCTGCAATGGATTTGTCCGTTCAGCCACAAGAGAGTTAGTGAGGTCAGGCACTGATGTCTCACAAGGAGGGGTGCTGTTGATGTTCCAATTTATCCAAAAGATGTTCAGTGGGGCTTTGTGCAGACCACTCAGGTTTTTCCATTACAACCTTGGCAAATCATGTATTTATGGCCCTCATTTTGTGCACAGGGGCATTGTCATGCTGGAACATGTTTGTGCCCTGTAGTTCCAGTGAAGGGAAATCAAAATGCTACAGCATATAGAGACATCCTATACAATTGTGTGTTTTAAACTTTCTGGCAACAGTTTGGGGAAGACCCACATATAGATGTGATAGTCAGGCGTCCACCAACTTTTGGACATATAGTGTAGTTGTATGATGATTTTAACGAAAAACAGATATTATTGTATTTCCGTCAGCACTGTGTCCTTATTTTCTGGTGCATTTTGGTGACACACTTCCAGCAATCTGCAACCACAGTTAAACACCAGAGTGTCCGATTACTGTGCAGGCTTCCTTTTTTCAATTCCTTTTAATCTCCCGATGCTTAGAGTACATTACTTTACACATATTCCTCCATTACCTCCAAAGTAGGTTTGATGATTGTCAAAATAACAGCTCACAAAGACTACTGGAACCAGATCTGAGAATATGCTTAAATGGACAATTAATGAAACAAATCGGTGAAAATGAACTATGGGGCCATATTAAAAAGGCCAGTATTCTTAAGGTTCACTTGCATTTTGTTGTGAGTGATGCACATGTGGCACTTAGTAGCATTACAGGAAGTAAAAGTAATTCATTAGAACATGCACTCATATTTCTATTTAAGCTTTATTTTTATTATGGAAGTTTACGTGTTCATACAAGCAGCATATAATGGCATAACTACAAAAAAATTCTACACTGGAATCAGTTGAATCGCTACCAACTTGAGAAATGATTGATAGTGTTTCAGTTAAAACCCACCTAAACCTAGCAAAGTAAATGTTTCTTATGTAACTTTCTCACAAAACTCCAAATGACTACCTTTTATCTCTATGTGATTTAATTGTGGTTAAGTGATCTGTGCAAATTTGTAGATTGCAAATTTGATATGTTTGCTTACATTAAACTAAAGTGTGTTAATTTGATTTTCTTTAGTGAGGATTCCTATGCTCCTGGCTATCATGCCGTTTCCTGTCATGCGTGCCATGATGTCAAAGGTGGTCTCAAAGACTGAGCAGGGTAAGTTTAAACACCTAAACCACTCTTTTGAATCTAAAAGCTCTTACTCAGCCAAGTTTCTATGTCATAAGTGCTCTCCTGTCATTTCTGCTGTTTCATAGGAATGTACATTCACTCAGCTGTAAATAGCCATTAAATTCCCAGTCTCACTGCTTAAAGTCCCCATGAAATCCCCATGAAAATCAAAAAAGTTTTGTGGCATTTAGTATGAATATGTTAGCCTTAAAGTTATCTACAAACTAGTGTGCTCTAAAACAATGACAAAAATCCACATTTAGAAGATATATACATTCAAAATTTACAGTCCCTCTCCCTCCCCACCTCTCTCTCTCTCCCTCTCCCACCAATACAGATCAACATTTATAATTTATCATTATAATCATAATTATTCTGTACTTCAGCTTCATTATAAAAATCCATGGTACAAATTGTCAAGTACGGCTCAGCTAAGCGCTATTGGCTATGTAACAAGGGGGAGGAGCCACCAATAAGTTCCGCCCAGACTTTCTGTTTCAGTGGCAATTACGTCAACACATTGAATATCATTGCATGTTTCAAGGCACTTCATGGGGACTTTAAACTTCAGGCCAAAAAAAATATCCATTAGTGATTTTAAGAAGTTTGCCTCTTAATTTTGACAGAAGGGGGAAAAAAGACAGATAAAGCAAATATGAGACTGTTTGTGGTTTTGTAAAGAGCTAATAATACTATTTTGCAGAGGTTTCTAATCCCAGTCTCGGAGGCCCATGTTCTGTGATTTAGTACACCTTATTAAACCTCTCAGTCACACATTTTATAGTGATTTGTGTTAGAGTTTGTGTTAGTAGTCAGTATCTCAGGACTGGATCCATTATGCATCACTGGTATTGGCACAATTATTGCATTATCTCTTAAATAATATGAGCATTAAGAGCAATACAGTGTCGATATTTCTTTTTCTCTGCTTGTTTAAGGTGCACTCTTTGCCTGTGTGACCGCCATTGATAATCTAACAACTACCATGGCAAATGCAGTATTCAACAGCATCTATGCTGCCACAGTAGCCTGGTTCCCTGGTTTTGCCTTCCTCCTGGCTGGTGGACTGTGCCTCATTCCCATTAGTCTGCTGGGGTAAGCATGTGGGCATATGATTTTCTATAGGACAGAGAGGCCTTGTTCACACCTGGCATTAACATGTGTCCTGGGTGATCAGATCAAGGGGTCAGCACTAAGTACAGGTGTGAATGGGGTCAAATGCAACTCGAAGATGCATTGTGTTCTGATCACTCGAACCACATTCAGAGGTGGTCTGGGACGCATATGGCCACATCACATTTGTAGTGTCAACATGAATATGTCTCTAGGACCAGCTAATCAATTGCTCATTCCAGTACTGGGAAATCGTGCTGAAATTATGATAACTCTCCACTGGACTTCTAATGTGCAACCAGGGTTAAAACAGCAGAAACAAAAACAGTCGCTTTTCAAGGCTTCTTTCGTCGTCTCATCTGCTGTTCATTTAAAAATTTCATTTGCAGACCATGAAAGCCAAGTGTTTGAAACAGCCCATATATGTACATAAAATTGGGTTCACGGGACATTTCTGCCTGAAAATATTCCTCTTACACCATGACAATTTGAAAGATTAAATTTAAATTTATTAATGAACATGATTTTTATAAATAAGATTTAAAATTTTATTTTTATATAGTTTTATACATTTAATATGGAATTTCCATGAGAAGTTCCAATTCTCACTTACAGTCCCCTCTGAAACTATTGGAATGGCAAGGCCAATTCATTTGGGTTTGAGATAAAAAGATGGATATGAGACGAGAGTTTAGGATTTCAGCTTTTATTTCCTGGTATTTACATCTAGATGTGTTAAACAACATAAAACACAGAACCTTTTGTATCAGACCACCCAATATTTAGTTGAGGAAAAAGTATAGCAGATAAGTCTTGAAGTAAATTAAAGTAAATAACACTTAATATTTGATTGCATATCCCTTGCTTGCAATAACTGCATCATGCTGGTGACTTACTGACCTCGCCAAATTGTTGGTTTCTTCTTTTGTGATTGTGATTTCCAGTCTTTTACAACAGCCTCTTTCAGTTGTTTGTTTCGGGGGTTTCTTCCTATAGTCTCCTCTTCAGGAGGTGAAATGTATGCTTAGTTTCGTTAAGGTCTGGTGATTGACTTGGGCAGTCTAAAACCTTCCATGTGTCCCCTTGATAAAGTCCTTTGTTGTGTTGGCAGCATGTTTTGGATGATTGTCTTGCTACATGATGTTCCTCCCAATGAATTTGGATGCATTTCTCTGTAAATTTGAAGACCAAATGTTCCTGTAAACTTGTGAATTCATTCTGCTGTTACCTTCATGAGTTACATCTTCAGTAAAGATTAGTGAGACTGTTCAAGAAGCAGCCATGCAGACAGGCTAAAACCAAGAGTACATGTTCAGAGCTATTTATTGTTTAAACAATCTAACAGGACACAATTGGGTAACAAGAAACACCTGTCAGTCACATGTCCCAATATTTTTGCTTGCCTACAAATTGGGTGGTCTGATACAAAATGTGCTATTCCAATGTTGTTTATCAATATATAAATACCAGGAAATAAAATTAGAAATTCTAAACTCTCTTCTCATATTCATCTTTTGATCTCAAACCCAAATGTCTTCAGTCTACAGCAAAAACAATTGAATTGGCTTTCTTGTTCCAATAGGTTTGGAAGGGACTGTAGATTATAAGCTGTTGTTCCCCCTCTTTTTTTCCTCTCTCTTGAAATTAATAGATCAAAATTACTGTAGCTTTAGGACAGAGGACTTCACACTTTCCAGTATCATGTCATGTTACCAAGAAGCCAGAAAGTACAAAGCCCTCTGTGCTGAAGATTTTCCCATGGCAGAAAAAGGAATGACTGTTACAGAATATTGACACTGAAGACTCATTTCATAAACACCTCCTTACAGAACGCTTTACTGTATGAAAGATTGTTTTTCTTTGAAAACAGGTTTTTAAAATCTGGTTATTGGCGTTAGATTATGTAGATCATCTGCCATAGTCGCTGTGAATGAGTTGTCACTATAGAAATGTATAGTATAATGTACATATAGTACAAATAGTATAATACATACTCTAATGTATAGTATCTCACAAAAGTGAGTACACCCCTCACATTTTTGTAAATATTTGATTATATCTTTTTTTTTTGTGACAACACTGAAGAAATGACACTTTGCTACAATGTAAAGTAGTGAGTGTACAGCTTGTATAACAGTGTAAATTTGCTGTCCCCTCAAAATAACTCAACACACAGCCATTAATGTTTAAACCGCTGGCAACAAAAGTCAGTACACCCCTAAGTGAAAATATCCAAATTGGGCCCAAAGTGTCAATATTTTGTGTGGCCACCATTATTTTCCAGCGCTGCCTTAACCCTCTTGGGCATGGAGTTCACCAGAGCTTCACAGGTTGCCACTGGAGTCTTCTTCCACTCCTCCATGACGACATCACGGAGCTGGTGAATGTTAGAGACCTTGTGCTCCTCCACCTTCCATTTGAGGATGCCCCACAGATGCTTAATAGGGTTTAGGTCTGGAGACATGCTTGGCCAGTCCATCACCTTCACCCTCAGCTTCTTTAGCAAGGCAGTGGTCATCTTGGAGGTGTGTTTGGGGTCGTTATCATGCTGGAATACTGCCCTGCAGCCATGCTCTGCCTCACTATGTCACAGTACATGTTGGCATTCATGGTTCCCTCAATGAACTGTAGCTCCCCAGTGCCGGCAGCAATCATGCAGCCCCAGACCATGACACTCCCACCACCATGCTTGACTGCAGGCAAGACACACTTGTCTTTGTACTCCTCACCTGGTTGCTGCCACACACACTTGACGCCATCTGAACCAAATAAGTTTATCTTGGTCTCATCAGACCACAGGACATGGTTCCAGTAATCCATGTCCTTAATCTGTTTGTCTTCAGCAAACTGTTTGTGGGCTTTCTTGTGCATCATCTTTAGAAGAGGCTTCCTTCTGGGACAGCCATGCAGACCAATTTGATGCAGTGTGCGGCGTATGGTCTGAGCACTGACAGGCTGACCCCCCCACCCCTTCAACCTCTGCAGCAATGCTGGCAGCACTCATACGTCTATTTCCCAAAGACAACCTCTGGATGTGAGGCTGAGCACGTGCAATCAACTTCTTTGGTCGACCATGGCGAGGCCTGTTCTGAGTGGAACCTGTCCTGTTAAACCGCTGTATGGTCTTGGCCACCGTGCTGCAGCTCAGTGTCAGGGTCTTGGCAATCTTCTTATAGCCTAGGCCATCTTTATGTAGAGCAGCAATTCTTTTTTTCAGATCCTCAGAGAGTTCTTTGCCATGAGGTGCCATGTTGAACTTCCAGTGACCAGTATGAGGGAGTGTGAGAGCGATGACGCCAAATTTAACACACCTGCTTCCCATTCACACCTGAGACCTTGTAACACGAACAAGTCACATGACACCGGGGAGGGAAAATGGCTAATTGGGCCCAATTTGGACATTTTCACTTGGGGTGTACTCACTTTTTTGCCAGCGGTTTAGACATTAATGGCTGTGTGTTGAGTTATTTTGAGGGGACGGCAAATTATACTGTTACACAAGCTGTACACTCACTACTTTACATTGTAGCAAAGTGTCATTTCTTCAGTGTTTTCACATGAAAAGGTATAATCAAATATTTACAAAAATGTGAGGGGTGTACTCACTTTTGTGAGATACTGTATTACATGTCATGTATTAATATAAACATATAATGTAAATTAAAGCCGTCTATTGCCAGACCAATTAATCAACACTTTCAGACCAGTCAAATTAGAGAATTTAACAGCGCTGTGGAATGCATGATAATTTTTCTTCTTCTTTTTTGAAAAGGCTTGTTTTGTTCAGAACTGGGGGTAGTATTTATTTATTTATTTATTTATTTATTGTTAACATGCTGAGTAAAAAAAAATTGACTGAGTCACAGTTAAACACTGCTGTTTTGATCTGGAATGAGTTTGCTAGAAATATACTTCCTCATTAAAACAACGCTGTGTAAATATTATCAAAAAAGATTATTAGTGATGATCTTTTAGAAGTACATTGAGTGTAAAAGCAACTATCTAGTGCGCCATATTTATATATTTGTAATATCTTGTATCCCAAATGTCAAAGTCCAAAAATAATACTGGTTTGTATGAGGCATAATCAGTAGTACTGTAGTAGTACTACACTGATTTATGTTCACATTTACAGGGTTTAGTAGACACCCTTATCCAGAGCTACTTACCGATGATTAATTTATGTTATCAGACTCACAATAAAATAGTTATGACACGGTTGTGTCAGTCTTGTCATTACAGGTGCCATATACTGTCATGTGTGGTCATGGACAGTTGTATAGCAGTTCAATCATGACATGTTATTGTTAGGTCTATGTCAGCATTCTAAAATGCTTGTCATACAAGTTGTGATTTCTAGTATGTGATCTGTAGCATAACGACCAACAAAGTGTCCTAAAAACAAGGAAACAGTGGTTGAGGTGCAGGGAAGAATGCAAACAGCCTAGGGGCTTTCTACATATTTTACTTCCTCATACTTAAAATAGCATTCTATAATATTCTAGATCCCCATACCACCTCCATTATAACATTACAACAGCTGTTTCCATGGTAACTTGTCGTGCATATGTCCCTGTACTCATGACTGCATATGACCATGATACATTATGGTTATGTCATTGTTATGATGCAGGTTTCTAGTCACCATAATAGAAACGAAAGTGACAAATGGGGTTATTTCCACCTAGTTTTACACAAGGCTATTATATTATAACTCATGAGTTCTGCTGGGACATGAAGCACAGCCATTTTAGTCACACAATCACCCTGTGTGACAGATTATTATGATTAACTATGAAACTAATAGCTGGAGAAGACCTTCAGTTCAGTTTTATTTGTATACCACTTTTTAACAATAGACATTGTCACCAAGCAGCTTTACAGAAATACAGATGTTAAGCCAAGTGGCAAAGAAAATCTCCCTGAAACACCATGAGGAAGAATCGCGGAGAGGACCCATACTCAAACGTGAACCCATCCTCTTCTGGTTGATAATTCTTCTCAACTGTATTCTGTAAAGTTAAAAATACTCAATGTGTTGAAAGGATGTTCAGTATATTGGATATTGGGAATAGGAGTCTTTTGAATAAGCACAGGACAGTCTTTGTGATTATAGCAGCAGTTCTTGGGTACAAGAACATATGTTCGAGCAAGAATACATCACTGCACATTAATGGAATATTTTGCCAGTTCTTTTGAAACTTTCAACACTATCATTTACAATTTTCTTCTTTAGTCTGGGGAAAAAAATTATTCAGTGGTTCAGTAAGTATAACACAAACAAATCAGATTTTTACACAAAAAAGGAAATTATTAGAATTACTTAAATGCTTTAAGATTACTAAATTAATTCATGTAAATATATGACTAAAACCCAAAGTGTATTTTAGGTTTTTTTGTTTTGGATTAAATCACTATAATTTGGTAAGTGCTCACAAAACTAGGAAAAAAACAAGTCCTGTTTACTTGAACCGATTGGACTCTCATACATGTGCAAATAAACACATGCCGACCAGACGAGGACCTTGAGCTTGCTGTGGCGCTGCACACATTCTGTTTCCTTTATATATGTTTAGTGACAAAGTTGAAATTAAATGAATCCTATCCAGTTGAAATGAATACAGCCACGCTGAGTTGAAATAAATGCTGTTTGCACCGTACAAAAGCTTTTGAACTTGATTTGTATACGGGTTTGCGGAACTTTAAACTGATTACATTTTGACCGTTATTGATTTCCTCTTTTTTGTTGGCATTAAAGCCTAGGGCTGTTGTATTATGAAATGTTTTGTAAGATTAAGTTTTATTGTAAAGGTCACTAGGTTCACCTCCTTTGTGGTTCTCAGTCAGATGTATGGTTGGGGTGTGTGTGTGTGTGGGGGGGGGGGGGGGGGTTCTGATGTAATTGGTCTGTTCGCATTGGATTTATACTGCATTGAAGATGTTATTGGTCATTTAGCAGTGATAATGATAAATGATTTGAAAAACTATACGTTTTCAATCGGAAATGAGATGATGTTTAGACAGTGTGTATAATTTTTTTTTCCACTTATATTTTTATTTCAGCTCAAACAAACAACCTCCAGTTTCATTCCTGCTGAACATTCCTGCTGAACATTCCTGCTGAACATTTCTTTTTTTTTTCCCTTCCCTTTCCCAAATATTTCATTGAGAAGAAAAAACAAACCAAGCAACACACAGCAGAAATCGTTCAGTTTTTTTTTTTTTTTTCTTTTTATACTAACAAAGGAAAACGAAATTAAAAGTACAAACACCAAAAACAAATCCGCCCCCCCGGCTCATCATGGCTACCCAATAACTGTCGCTGGTTATATAGATATTGTAAAAACCCAACAACAGGCACAAAAATTTAAGTGGGAAGTGTCTGTAACTCCATAAAGTATACAATAAAGGGATGCCATTTATATAAAAAAAAAACTTGTCCGTACAACCCCTCATCGTATACCTTATTTTCTCGAGTTTTAGAAAAAACATCACGTCCTTTAGCCACTGGGAGATAGATGGGTATTTAGCAGACTTCCAATGCAACAGTAGGGAACGTCTTGCTATAAGGGATGTGAAAGCGATAACATCCTTTTGTATCGAGTTCAGTGGAACTGAGGCGTCAGGAATCCCAAATACAGCAATCAATGGGCAAGGCTTTAAATCTACCCTAAGAATAGTGGACATGATGGTAAAAAAAACCAGACCAAAAACCATGGAGATCAGGGCAAAAGAAAAACTGCCAAGATGGCAGGGAGAGCCATGAAATTTATCACACTTGTCCTCTACGTCCGTATATATTGCAGAAAGTCTCGACTTGGACAGATGGACTCTGTGTAAAACTTTGAACTGGATAAGTCCAAGACGAGCACAAGAAGTGGTAGACTGTACCCTCCCTATTGCATGTTCCCAACACTCCTCACTTATCTGTACTCCTAACTCCGTTTCCCACGCATTCCTAATTTTGGTACTCGACTCACTACCTAACGCCAGAATAAAATCATATATCCTAGAAATCATTCCTCTCTGATGTGGATTGTTTGGAAACAAGCTTTCCCAAGCCTGTTCAGGAGGCGCAGAGGGGAGATCAGAAAAACATCTAGAAACAAAATTCCAAATTTGAAAATGCCGAAAAGAAATGCGTCACAGGGAGGTCATAAGTAGATGACAGATTGGCAAAGCTATCAAAGACACCATCGGCATACAGATTTCTAACTTGTTTAATACCCTTGTCATACCACACTGAGAATGTACCACTCCTTTCGCCGAGCCCCACACGAATTTATGGAGATACTAGAGATCCAGATTCTTTCTGCCTCTGGATGGAGCTCAATTCTTCTTTAATTCCAGACTGCTGGGACTACGGCTGCTCCTAAGGCCATACAGACTTCATATAAATCCATAATGAACTTTTTCACACTATCTGTTGTTACCCAGATGAGGATGGGTTCCCTTCTGAGTCGGGTTCCTCTCAAGGTTTCTTCCTCTTAAAACATCTTAGGGAGTTTTTCCTTGCCACCGTCGCCACTCAGTGGCTTGCTCAGTTGGGATAAATTCGCACCTTTAATATCTGTATACCATGTTGATATTTCTGTAAAGCTGCTTTGAGACAATGTCTATTGTAAAAAGCGCTATACAAATAAAATTGAATTGAATTGAATGTGGAGTCAAAACACGATGGAGGAAATAGATGGCTGTTGACTAAAGGACCCAAAGAGGATGCACCTAAAAATTTAAAGTGCCGTCTAAATTGATACCAAGTCTTAAGTGTGTTGAGAACAACTAGATTATCAGTATATAGGGAGAGTTTTGTAGGTAGAGAGGAATAGAGTAAAGCAGGTAAAGAGGATTCCCTACAAGAAGATAGTTCCAATTTAGACTAAGAAGATCCAGGAGATTTAACCCAGTAGCAAAGTTTATGGATGTGCGCAGCCCAGTAATAGAATTGAAAATTGGGTAATGCAAGTCCTCCACTAAGTCTACATTTCTGCAATAGAGATTTACGAACCCTTGGTGGCTTCCCTCCCAAATAAAAGTACTAATTAGTGACAGTGTGTATCATTTACAGTGTTTAGATTTACAGTGCTGCTTGAAAGTTTGTGAACCCTTTCGAATTTTCTATACTTCTGTATCAAACATTATCAAACAAATGAGCGAATTTTATTCTTGGTCATTTACTTATCGATGACCCACTTTTTCTTGAGATTCAGTTCATGGACAGATGTCCTGACATTTTCCTTTAGAATTCACTGGTATAATTTCTAATTCATTCTTCCATCATTGATAGCAAGCCATCCTGACCCAGATACAGCAAAACCGACTCAAACCATTATACTACCACCACCATGTTTTACAGATGGGATACGATTCTTATGCTGGAATGCAGTGTTTACCTTTCTCCAAATATAACACTTCTCATTTAAATAAAAAAAAAAAGTTTTATTTTGATCTCATCCATACACAAAACATTTTTTCCATTAACCTTCTGGCTTGTCCACATGATCTTTAGCAAACTACAGACGGGCAACAATGTTCCTTTTGGAGGAGCACATGTTCTCCTGATGGTGGACTCATGAACATCAACATTAGCCAATGTGAGAGAGGCCTTTAGTTGCTTAGAAATTACCCTGGGTTCCTTTGTGACCTTGTGGACTATTGCACATCTTGATCTTGGAGTGATCTTTGTTGGTTGAGCACTCCTGGGGAGTGTAACAATGGTCTTGAATTTCCTCCATTTGTACACAATCTGTCTGACTGTGGATTGGTGGAGTCCAAATTCTTTAGAGATGGTTTTGTAACCTTTTCCAGCCTGATGAGCAACATGTTAGTTGAATTACTTACATATGTAAGTTTCACTAATGTTTCGCTTCATCTTTTTCAGCATGCTTCGATTCTTTGGACTAGAAAATACCAACGAAAGTGAGAGTCTCTTGCCAGAAGAGGAAACTCCAGAAACGGACTACACACCTGTAGTCTAAAAAAAAAAGGGAAGATGCTTCTCACCACTCTGTCTGCAACTGTGTGCCTTGGGGCAACTGTGTGTATTTGGAGTTGTGAGCAGTGTATTTTAAACCAATTTTACTTTGGCACTTTAAATATTACAAAAGTAATGCTTTAACGATTATATGTGAAAATGCTTAGGAAGGGTATTTACAAAAAAAAAATGCTGAGAAGGGAAGATATAAATATGCTTAGTAAGGGTACTCAAGGTCATGTTATACTTTACATTTCTGAGGAAATGTATTTTTAGTTCTTTGCAAACTATGTTTGCAGAAGGATTTTATTAGTGAAACATGTATTTAAAATTACTGTATGGGTTCTTTTTTTCTTTTCAAAAATACAATATACAATAACAAATATAAGATTTTCTTTAAATTTATATATATATATATATATATATATATATATATATATATATATATATATATATATATATATATATTTTATATATATATATTTTATATATATATTTTATATATATATATATATATATATATATATATATATATATATATATATATATTTTTTATATATATATATATATAATGTAGCAGCATTCTACAAGAGAATAAAAACATTAGAAATAAGCTGATTATCATTAGATTATTAGATTCCGGGTGTTATGAACTGCCTTTATATGATTGACATTTTCAGTAAGGCGATATCAGAAGTAGGCCATTCCAATACAGTGCAAAGGTATGGGATTAAGTGTCCTGGTATTGTCAAACCTTTCTACTTTTTCTTCTGTCTGAAAGGAAGAAGCTTTTAAAACTGCTTTGCTAATGGACGTTTTTATACTGTTTTTCTAAGAAGTGAAGGTGAAGCATTACTCATTCTGTTACAAGTCATTTCAGGATCTTTCGTCTTGATTTCAACCTGCACGTTTCCGATTTTACTACCTACAATCTGGCTCAATCGGTGTGTCGTCGTGTTTTGTTTGTTTGTTTTCTCCCCCACAGATGGCTTGGCTGTGTTTCAATAGGTCAAAAATAGACATTAGAGCATAGGTGTCAAACATACATGCCTAGGCCAGCACTATAAAGATGCTATTCAAGCCCACCAAATAAATTTAGAATTAATATTCTGTATTAAAATATAAAAGATTCCATATTAAATTCTTTAATTAATTGAATTGAAAGATTTGAGAAAAAAGTGCTAGTTATTCCACTAGGGGGCAAAAGAGGAATATACTCCGGACAATAAACACAGCTATGGATCAAATGTGCTAATGATCTGTAATTCTGTATTAGCTAAAAAGCTAGACATGGTACCTATGGCTCTGAATACCTGGATACTTATGCAATTACAACTTAAGTTTTTTTTTTATTATTATTTGTAAACAATTTTGCTAGCTATATTGTTTATTTTTATTTTTTTGTATTTTGTGTAGATTCATGACATGAGATTCAAATTAAGTCCATATCAAAGAGGGTAAATACTTATGCAAGGAACTAAAATATATATATATATATATAAAAAAATATGGTCAAACCAAAATTTGTAATTTAAAAAAATTCTTTATTTTTTTTGTAGGTGATAGTTTTAGTGCATTTTAAAGATAGGTTTCAGATAAATGCTGATAAGTGAACATGTTTAAGAGGAGTTGTTGAGGTCTTGTTGGTCCACTGAACTGATTTTTGTGGTCTGGCTCACTGGACCCCTGGTGTTAAGTGGTCTGTTACTTAAAATGAATTTGACACCCCTGCATTAAAATGCTGTCATTTTGGTCATAATAAAAAAATTATTCTTGTTAGTCTGAAGGTTGAAATTGTCAACTCATTTACAGGTGCTGTTCTTTCATTATCCAGCTCATAGAATGTTTTTTTCTAATGGTCTTCTGTTAAGCACATATTGCATTGATACTCTCCTAATGGGCTTATGTTACCTGCATTTTACATATGGGCAATTGATATGACAAAAACATCATATCATGATACTCACTGTAGAAGACATTTCTACAATAAACGAAATGTATCATGATTTATAGGAAAACAACTGGAGACACAACGATGTTAATTACTTTAAATTGAAAGGGGCCAAAAGAATTCTAATAAATGTAAAGCAAAAAATGTTTACCATTTCAAAGGTTCAGTATCAGCATGTTTTAACATAAAATCTTCTGCTTCCGATCAGAGTTTGTGTTTGCTATTTTAAAGATAGTAAAAGATAAAAGATTGTGATAAATTAGATATCTCAGAAAAGTGTACTCTGCCATACGTTACCATGATAATGATTGTTGTCATATTGCCCAGTCTTAATTTTACACACTGCAGTGTGACTGGGTATCACCACTGTTATGTGTTGTGTGTTTACAGTTGGTTTGTAAGTAAGGAATTTCACTGTGAGAAAAGGTGGATAATGATTTTTCCCCCCATATATGAATAAAGGGTGTTTGCCACTGACTGTCAATTGTGCTTTATTCAAAATATACTCTTTTCTTAATGGCCACTAGATGCCAGTGTGTGCGTAAACTAGCACATCATGAACCATGTGGCCTGGTGAAGCATCTTCACCACTGTTCCCTAAAATACATCTATAATTGCTTGTTTTTATTAATGATTTGTTTTTTTTGTTTTTTTTTAAAACACATTTCTCAACTGGTAGATTGTGACCTGAAAAATAATAGTGGGTTATGGGTGTGCTACATTAAAAAGTTGAACTTTTATATTGGAAGCTTACAGATCTTGATTTTGAAATTCAGCTGGATTTTACGGTTCACAACTTGCTGCATAGAGCTGTCATCATTAGTCTAATGATAGATTTCCACAGATCCAGGTTGATGAAGGGTAAATATTTGCATCTCTCGGGTGTGGTCACTTGTTTGAACTTTTTTGAACAAAAAATTGTAATAGTGACGGAAAGAGGAAAACAACAAAATATTTGTAAAAAAACCATAAAAAATCGAATCACATTACAATAGCATAAAAGTAAAGTAACATGCCACCGAGAGTAAGGCAAATAATAAAAGTTAATTACAAGCTAAAGTGAAAAAACATGCTTTAGCTGTTTAAAATCACTGAGAGATGGAGTATGACGAATGTTATTGGTAATGTGTTCCAGATCTTTGGTGTATCAGAACAAAAGGCTTCTTCACCATCACCACCATGATGACATTTAAACACTCCTGCTGCACCTGACAAAACAACACACAAGATCTATGTCTGATTTACTGCCCTTAATGTTTACCAAAGTAACGCATCAGACTCTGAATGTGTACAATAGCTGTTATGCCTTCAGAGAGAATGCACAATATGAGATTGGAGTTAAGAGTAACTTGGATCGTTCTGTCTGTGGAGATAAGATCAGCTGTATTAAGATGATTTGGTGTGATGCATGATTACTACCTGAAACCAAGGCCCTCTGTTGTGTCACTCCCAGCCTCCCCTGGGCTTGATGAGAAAGTTCAGAAGCAGTAATGCATGAATGCATGGAGCCGTCTGAGTGTGTGGAGTATACAGGATCTAAACTCCGAGGACGGTGGGCTTCTTTGTGTTCCACCTCGCAGCTGACTCGGCACCACAGCGCTGTGGGGGACTGCTTTGTTCTTTCATGCTCTCTCTTTCAAGTACACTCTAACTCTACCATTCTCATTTACTAGCTCGCTCACACACACTCTTTGCTTGTGGTTTGCTCTCTCATCTGCCATATAGGTTTCACACCCACACACACACTACCCCAGCAGCATTAATAGCAGGCAGGCCCAGAGCAGAGGGGCACATCATTAAACAGGGCACAGCTGTTAGTGAGTGCCCACACACTACACATTAATACTAGTTTACTGGGGTAGGGGGTAGTTGTGCCATGCTTGATGCTTACATTGGGTTTATGCAGTTCAAGATGATTCATTAATTAATTCCTTTTTAGTAAATGCCTTATATTGGTCAGGGTTATGGTGGTGTTCAGGGTTGTGGTGTCCCCCCCCCCCCTTCTCTCTCTGCACATTACTCCTGAGACACCAGTGATCCTGACTCCTTCTGCCCTCCAGACCCAGTGGACCTACTTCTGCTTGGAGCCTCGCTCACCTGAAAATCACCCACTCCTGCTGAAGCCCTGTATGGATAGCCTACACATCACCATGCGTTTACTGTGGAAGGTACCACACAGACACCCTTAAGATGGTTGATGTTTATGTTCTTTCAGGAATGGCTAAGAACAATTTGCACTCAAGTGTCCATCATTGAACAGTTGATAACTTCTGTTGAATACCAGAAACTGAAACTTAAAACTCTAATGTTGCTCAAGTTCTTTTTAATACACTTAACAGTGTTTGACTTTATAGTATACAGTTATAGAAGGTAAATTATTTATAATCACACTATCTGAGTCAGGGTCCTCTCAAGGGTTCTTCCTATTGATGCCTCTGGCTTGCTCATTAGGGATAAATTAAAATAAATTTTTTATATCTGGATTTCTGTATATAAGCTGTACAAATAAATATACTACAGTATACAACAAAAATTGTATATGGCTAGAATTTAATTGAAATTGATGGAACTTGAGCCTATCCTGGGAATACTGGTTGTAAGGCAGGAATACACCATGTAGTGGACACCAGTTTACTGCAGGACAGTACGCATGCACAAATTCATACCTAGGGGCAATTAAGAGAAAATCAACCAACCAGCATGTTGGTGGAAGGTGGGAGGAAACCGAGAGGAAACCATGTGTACACGGGGAGAACATGCAGAGAAACTCTCATGCTCAGGATCAAACTGGGGACCCTGGATCTATGAGGAAGCAATGATACCTGCTTCACCACAGTGCCTCCAGAGATTATATTAACCCTATTATATCATCATTAAAATTGGTTTTATATAGTAAAATTCAAGCAAAACTTTTAGCATTTAGATTGTAGGCCTTGGTCAGCTCTGAAGAGGTCTTCAGGCCACTGCTCAAAGATCTGTACAATTCCAGATCCAAACTAAGGTGGACCAAAGCAAACAAAACCAGCACAATGTTATTAACCTACAAAATTACAACACTGATATCAAGGTCAACTGAACTTGTAAAAATGACAGAACACTATTACAGAAAATTATTTGTGGAGATGTAACTTAATACATGCAGTGTTGTGAAAAAGTATTTGCCCCATCCTGATTTCTTATGCTTTTGTGTATCTCTCATACGAAATTGTTTCAGAAATGAAAACTATATCTAAGATAAAACAAAGGCAACCTGAGTAAACGCAAAATACAGTTTTTAAATGATAATGTTACTTATTGGAGCAAAAAAAGTTATCCATACCAACTGGGCCTATGTGAAAATGTATTTGCCCCCACAGTTGCTAATTCCCCAAATCTATGAAACTGCATTCATAATGGGGTTCAGCTGGACTAGACACAACCAGGTCAGATTACTGCTAATCCTGTTCAATCAAATCAGCACTTAAATAGAACTTTTGCAACTGCAAAAGAAATTCCAGAAATGATGAGGAAGAAGGTGATTGAAGTACATCAGTCTGGGAAGGGTTACAAAATTATTTCAAAAGTTCTGGGACTCCAAAGAACCACAGTGAGAGCCATTATCTCCAAATGGAAAAACTCTGCACAGTAGTGAACCTTCCCAGAAGTGGCCAACCTTCCAAAATTCCTGAAAGAGCACAGCAATGTCTCATCCAGCAAGTCACAAAAGAGCCAAGGTCAACATCAAAGGACCTACAGGCCTCTCTTGCATCAATAAAGGTCACTGTTCATAACTCCACTATCAGAAAGACACTGGGAAAAATGGCATCCATGGAAGTGTGGTGAGGTGAAAACCACTACTAACCCAGAAGAACATTAAGGCTCATCTGTATTTTGCCAAAACACACCTTGATGATCCTTAAACCTTTTGGGAGAATGTTCTGTGGACTGATGAGTTGATAGTGGAATTGTTTGGAAGACAGGGGTCCCGTTACATCTGGCATAAACCCAACACAGAATTCCACAAAAAGAACATCATACCTACAGTCAATCATGGTGGTGGGGATGTGATGGTGTGGGGATGCTTTGGTGCTTCAAGTTGCCTGGGCAACTTGTAATAATTTAAGGAAACATGAATTCTGCTCTCTACCAGAAAATCCTAAAGGAGAATGTCTGGTCTTCAGTCCGTAAGTTGAAACTCAAGCGCAACTGGATTATGCAGCAAGACAATGATCCAAAGCACAGGAGTAAATCCTAGTCCTAGAAGTAATGACTGATCTCCAGTTATTGGAAGTGTTTGTTTGCAGTTATTGCTGCTAAAGGTGGCACAACTAGGTTTTAAATTTAAGGGGACAATTAGTTTTCACATTGATGACATTGATGACACCTATCACTGTGACACTGATGGCACAGTGATAGGTGTTGGATAACCTTTTTTGCTTCAATGAAAAAAAAAATAATAAAAACTGTATTTTGTGTTTACTCAGGTTGCCTTTGTTTTATTTGTATTTCGTTTTAAGATCTAGTAGTGAAATATACACAAAAACCAAAGAAATCAGATACGTTTTCACAGCACTGTAAGTTTGGCGGGGCACACGGTGGCTTAGTGGTTAGCACGTTTGCCTCACAACTCCAGGGTCGGAGGTTCTATTCCCACTGTGGCCCTGTGTGTGTGGAGTTTGCATGTTCTCCCCGTGCTGCAGGGGTTTCCTCGGGGTACTCTGGTTTCCTCCCCCAGTCCAAAGACATGCATGGTATGTTGATTGGCATGTCCAAAGTGTCCATAGTGTGTGAATGTGTATGTGAGTGTGCCCTGCAATGGACTGGCACCCTGTCCAGGATGTACCCCGCCTTGTGCTCTATGCTGGGATAGGCTCCAGGTTTCCCCATGACCCTGAATGAAGGATAAGCGGTATAGAAGATGGATGGATGGATGTAAGTTTGGCTTTTGTTCCATTCACTAACATAGGAATGGGTGGGCTTAAAAATTCTACTGCAGCCAGACACTAGGGGTCCTCAGAGACATTTTGACTTCACTTTTTATTTTTACACTTTGTACTTATAATTTATATGTCCACAAATACTGTAATATATATGTTATTATGTGACACTCATTTGCTCAGTAGTATCCTCTGCCTGCCTTCAAAATCACAGCTCTGAATTAATCATCAAAGTCATATTTTGACAAAAGTACTTTATCTCATCTGGAGAACATTTTGAATTAAGTGTTAATTTTATGTGCAAATTAAACCAAAATATGCTAGTTCTTTTTATATTTGACTTTCAGTTAGCATGATTAATAGTTACCAATTCTAAGCTTGGTAGCTAGCATATCAGATTTCAGAAGATTGACAGTGTGGGATTAATGGCAACAGTATTTAAGATATTTACAAAACACAAAAAAGATTCTACTTACCTGAAAAATAGTTTCCTTCTTGGGAAAATGTTAAAGCACAAAGACCTGAGCATATTACTGTTATTCATGTGGTGCCCAACATTTATGAGACTAATTAAGAATACAGTTAGTAAAGAAAGTGCTTTATTTGAAGCAAGCATTGTACAACTGTATAAGAATGCTTAGTGGTTAGCATGTTTGCCTCACACCTCCGAGGTTGGGGGTTTCAATCGCCCCGTGTGCGTGGAGTTTGCATGGCCTCCCTGTGCCTTGAGGGTTTCTTCCACATACTCCAGTTTCCACCCCAGTCCAAAGACATGTGCTATAACAGAGGTTCTCAACTTTTTAAACTACAGCCCCCCCAAGCCTCCCCTATCATGTGGCACGCCCCCCACCCCCGTATTGGAGGAGACCAGGTATAATGATTCTATATAAAATCTGTTTATATATAACCTAATCTATGATCTGTTTTTGATATATAGATAGATTGATAGATTTTTTTTTGCTTTTGTGTTTTTGTACTTTTTAAATTACTTTTCATAACTTTTATGATTTTTAAAATAACTTTTATGACTTTTATAAAACTATATAATGGACAGGTGTGGAACATGAATGATCAAAAATGTTTCTGAACACTATAACTACTTTGAACAAGAGAACTAGGCTGAAATAACGTGGACAATTTTACATGTAAAACATGATGCATTCCATTCGTCTTGCGTTCTAAAAACATTCGTATACGAATTATGTAAATTGGGACTAAGGTCACGTCTTGTTAGCCATGACATTGTTAAATCTTTGACTCTCAGACACTCACTGAACAGAGCAGACGCAGAGAGAGGTGAGAGTGCAGCGGGAAAGCAAGACCTTGCCCATGCAGGACAGTATTAGCGACATTTGGAAAGTTGCTAAGGTTTGTCCAAAAATTCGCTAGGCGCTTTTTTTTGTTGCAAAAAAGTCACTAAAGGGGTCTGAAAAATCACTAAGTTGGCAACACTGGTCTGCACTGACAGCTAGATAAAAGACAGGCTAAACTCCGCCTCTCCCCAGCAAAAAAAAAAAAATACAGAGGGAGAGGGAATGCGGGGTTTTTCATTTATGCACATTGTATTTGAAAAGCAATAAAATACACAGAGTACCCAAATGATGCCCTGTCTGAGTTTTTTTTACTTGAAAACAATTTGCGCCCCCCCCTTCCCATCTCTCCGGGCCCCCTCTGGTTGAGAACCACTGCGCTATAGGCTGATTGGCCTTTCCAAATTGTCCATATTGTGTGAATGTGTGTAGAATTGTGTCCTGCAATGCCCTGGCACCCTGCCCAGCGTGTCCCCCGCCTTGTGCCTTGAGTTCCGCGGGATAGGCCACAGGCTCCCCCATGACCGTGTGTAGGATAAGCGTTATGGAAAATGGATCTTTAGATCTCTAACAGACTTATTAAACTCAGATGTTACACAATATTGCAACTGACCCTACCCAGGTTGGTTGAAATATTTTGATCACTTGGGTTAATTTTATATAATGGTATTTGTTTATTATGAATAGTTAACAGACAAATGTACCTGTCATTTGTTTAAAAAACTGGAGATTCCATCCATACATCCTCAACCGCTTATTCGTAATCGTGTTGCGGGGGCAACAGCTCCAGCAGGGGACCCCAAACTTCCTTTTCCTGTGCCACTTTAACCAGCTCTGACTGGGGGATCCCGAGGTGTTCCCAGGCCAGTGTGGAGATATAATCTCTCCACCTAGTCCTGGGTCTTCCCCGAGGTCTCCTCCAAGCTGGACGTGCCTGGAACACCTCCCTAGGGAGGCGCCCAGGGGGCATCCTTACCAGGTGCCCGAACCACCTCAACTGGCTCCTTTCAACATGAAGGAGCAGCGGCTCTACTCTGAGTTCCTCTCGGATGACCGAGCTTCCCCTCACTCGTGAACAAGACCGCGAGGTACTTGAACTCCTTCACTTGGGTTAAGTACTCATTCCCTACCCGGAGTAGGCACTCCATCGGTTTCCTGCTGAGAACCATGGCCTCAGATTTAGAGGTGCTAATCCTGTTCCCAGCCGCTTCACACTCAGCTGCGAACCGATCCAGTGAGTGCTGAAGGTCACGGACCGATGATGCCAACAGGACCACATCATCTGCAAAAAGCAGCGATGAGATCATCAGGCCACCAAACCGCAACCCCTGCCCACCAGGACTACACCTCGATATCCTGTCCATGAATATCACAAACAGGATTGGTGACAAAGCGCAGCCCTGGCGGAGACCAACCCCCACCGGAAACTTTTTGCAGAGAATCCGGACACAGCTCTCGCTTTAGACGTCCAGCAATTGAATAGCCCTAAGAAGGGAACCCCTCACCCCATACTCCCTCAGCACCTCCCACAGTAAACCTCTGGGGACCTGGTCATACGCCTTCTCCAGATCCACAAAACACATGTAGACCATTTGTTCCATGACCAGGACGGAATCCGCATTGTTCCTCTTCAATCTGAGGTTCGACTATTGGCCGAACCCTCCATTCCAGCACCTTGAAGTAGACTTTATCAGGAAGAAGTGTGATACCCCTATAATTGGCACACACTCTCTGGTCCCCCTTTTTGAACAGGAGAACCACCACCCTGGTCTGCCACTCCTTTGGCACTGTCCCCGACTTCCACGCAATGTTAAAGAGGCGTGTCATCCAAGACATCCCCTCCACACCCAGAGCTTTCAGCATTTCTGGAAGGATCTCATCAATCCCCAGGGCCTTTCACTGTGTAGTTGTTTGACTACCTCAGTGACCTCCACCAGGGAAATTGATGATGATCCCCCATCAGCCTCTACCTCTGCCTCTACCATAGAGGGCGTGTTAGTCGGATTCAGGAGTTCCTCAAAGTGTTCCTTCCACCGTGCAATTACTTCCTCAGTTGAGGTCAATAGCGTCCCATCCTTACTGTACACAGCTTGGATGGTTCCCCGTTTCCCCTTCCTGAATTGGCGGATAGTTTCCCAGAAACACCTTGGTGCCGACCGAAAGTCCTTCTCCATGTCCTCTCCGAACTTCTCCCACACCCACTGCTTTGCCTCTTTCACGGCAGAGGCTGCAGCCCTTCGGGCCTGTCGGTACCTTGCAACTGCCTCTGGAGTCCTCTGGGATATAACATCCTGGAAGGCCTCCTTCTTCAGTCGGACGGCTTCCCTGACCACCACGATGTTTGAGGGTTACCGCCCCTTGAGGCACCTAAGGCCTTGAGACCACAGCTCTCCGCCACAGCTTCAGCAATGGAGGCTTTGAACATTGCCCACTCAGGCTCAGTGCCCCCAACCTCCACAGGGGTGCCAGAAAAACTCCGCTGGAGGTGTGAGTTGAAGATCTCACGGACAGTGGCCTCCTCCAGATGTTCCCAGTTCACCCGCACTACCCGTTTGGGCTTTCCAGGTCTGTCCAGAGTCTTCCCCCACCCCTTGACCCAACTTACCACCAGATGGTGATCAGTTGACAGCTCTGCCCCTCTCTTCACCCGAGTATCCAGAACATGCGGCCTCAGATGAGATGATACAATTACAAAATCGATCATCGACCTTCGGCCTAGGGTACTTGGTACCACGTACACTTATGAGCCTCCTTATGTTCAAACATGGTATTCATTAAAGACAGTCCATGACTAGCACAGAAGTCCAACAACAAACGCCCACTCGGGTTTCGATCAGGGTGGCCGTTCCTCCCAATCACGCCTCTCCAGGTATCTCCATCATTGCCCACGTGTGCGTTAAAGTCTCCCAGCAGAACTATGGAGTCCCCTACTGGTGCCCCCATACAGGACTCCGTTCAGGGTCTCCAAGAAGGCCGAATACTCTGACCTGGTGTTCAGTGCATATGCACAGACAACAGTCAGAGTTTCCCCCTACAACCCGTAGGTTGTAGGGGGAAACGTAACGGCGCTCAACCGGGGACTTGTGAGTATCCCCACACCCGCCCGGCGCCTCACACCCTGGTCAACTCCAGAGTAGAATAGAGTCCATCCCCTATCCAGGAGTACGGTTCCAGAACCAAGACTGTGCGTAGAGGTAAGCCCCACCAGATCTAACTGGTAGCGCTCCACCTCCCTCACAAGTTCCAGTTCCTTCCCCCACAGAGAGGTGACGTTCCATGTCCCCAGAGCCAGCCTCTGCCACCCGAGTCTGGTCCGTTGAGGCCCCTAACCTTCACTGCCACCCGTGTAGCAGCGCACCCGACCCCCACGGTTCACCCCACGAGTGGTGGGCCCATAGGATGGAGAGGGGGTGCCACGTTGCTTTTTCAGGCTTTGCCCAGCTGGGCTCCGTGGCAAACCCAGCCACCAGGCGCTCACAGTTGGGCCCTCCTTCTGGGCCTGGCTCCAGATGGGGGCCCCTGGCTTCTTCCGGGCAGGGTAACTCCTCCTCTCTTTGCTTTATTCATGAGGGTTTCTTTGAACCATTCTTAGTCTGGCCCCTCCCCTGCGACCACTTTGCCTTGGGAGACCCTACCAGGAGCACAAGGCTCCAGACAACACAGCCCTCAGGTTCATAGGGACACACAAACCTCTCCACCACGATAAGGTGACGGTTCCCGGAGAGGCACACTGGAGATTATGTATTATTTAATAATTTATGTATTATTTAATAATATTTACTATTATATTTATTATTTAATAATATTTACCAAATAAATTTTACCATGATATTAGATTGTAGGATTAAAATCTTTTCATAGTTCCTATTATGATTTGGAAGCGGAGACGGATGCAAGTGCAGATTTTCAGTTTTAATGAATACCTAAAACAAAACACAAAACAAGAACTATGAACAGGCAGCAAAACAGCAAGGCAAGAATCAAACATTAACAAAAACCATGAACACAAAGACAAAACCGACAGCAACGACAGACAAACGCAAGACTAGGAGCGCAGTGCAAACTGTGGTTATATACACATAGTTGCTTGTTAAGTGAATGTGATTCAGGTGCAGGTGGTCATGTGACCGCGAAAGCAGTGAGGTGCAGTGGCTGCTCGGAAAATATCAGAACTTCTCTGATATTACATGATGGTTCCACTCGTACTGCTAATGTAAGCTAACAAAACATGTTCTACATCTGTTCCAGCAACAGCACGCTTCTTCAACTGACACAGGCCCTTTTGAATAAGTTAAAAAGCAAACTGGTGCTGGTGTTGACCTCTAGAGTGAAGCCATGCAAGGATGGAAACATGAAAGGATCTTACTTCTATTTCATTCAAGTTTCAACCTCAATAGTACTCATTCAGCCATTACCTTTTCTGTGAATGAGCTTATATCTTTGCCTTGTATATTTTCTCCTCCCAACTTCTTGCAGACGTGTTTGTATATAGGAGATGCAGGAGCAGTGCGAAAGCACTTTGTGCCACAGTCATAATTATAGGGTTGCCGTGGTCTGGATACAGAGGGAAAACATTTCTAAATGCATACTGGACTACTGAATACACCATTACCCTGTGTACATACAGTAGAGACAGAGAGAGAGAGAGAGAGAGAGATGGAGAAAGGCATCTAAACAAAACAGCCTCACTTTAAAAACGTCACATGTAATTACCCAGTAAATAAGAGTTATGCTACTTGACAGAATTTGTACAAAAAATTCAACATTTGAATAGATAAAATGGGTAATTCATCATTCAGAAACTCTCTTATTGTGTTGCTAACTCCATTCTTATCCCTCTTTTTTAATAATGTTCCCATCAAAACTCTTAGCATTTACCATTTAGATGTCAGCATGCTCATAGACTGTAATTATATCATACTACACTCTCTCTCTCTCTCTCTCTCTCTCTCTCTCTCTCTCTCAGCCTCCTTCCTCCTCAACCACATCTCTGTGGCAAATTGACAAGCTTTTTATTTTCAATCTCAAATATAGATCGGTGTGTGGCGTTTCAAACCACAGGCTCAGTCTAATTGAGATCTGTCGGACTCCACTACATCCAAGGCTCGGAAAGGCTGGAACGAGTGGAGCTCCCTAGGATTTCAGCTCTTGACGTGTCATCCTTTCTGACAAGGTGATATCATGTTGCAGATCTTTATTTTTAAGTTATCAGAGAGGACCGCATTTGTTAGGATAAAGGTTAGATTCAATTTCCATGGTCATCTGGAAAGGTTCATATGCACTCACTTTAATTTCCTTTCAAAACTGAATCAGAATAGGTTACTAGCCTATAACTGTGATATTTTGTCCAAAAGGAGAGTATTTTTTTAATAACTGTGAAGTATGTTCAGATTAGTACTGAAAAAGCAAGGGACGTCAACTCTATTCATGCTCTATTCACACACACAATAACACTTTTTACTGCTCATGCCTAATTTGATTCTGACCATTGGCCTCTCTCTTTGAAGCGCTTCACACTGTCCCAATCCTAATTACAGGTTTCTAAGTCATGTTTAAATTGAACACTGTGTCTTGTGAGACAGCAGTCACAGAAAGGTCAGTGAATCAATAAATCAATCAATAAATATTTCACATCAGCCCAAGCTTTGGTTCGCATCAGCCACAAATTGCATTATTTCACTCTTGCTGTATATCATGCTGACTTATTGTGTATCGACAAAATCTTCAAAGTTAAGGCTGTCTACTCGGAAGCCATGTTTGCAATGCGCCCAGGCAATTATTTTCAGTCAGGCTCTTATCTACTTGAATGGAGAGACCAGAAACAGATCAGCACAAAGACATTTTAAACACAAATTTTCAATGGCTCTTCAAATCTGACAAATGACATAATAATGTGTAGTCTTTAGCTCAAATTATAAGATTATATTAAATTATAAGATTACTAATCATATTTGTTTAAGAGACTCTCCCTGCGTATATCCTTCCTGCTTTCCTTCAAGTCATGCAGTTCCTGCTAGAGAGGGAAGCGGATGTAGTGTACGTGTGGACTCATTCATCTGTTGGCTTAGTGAAAATCCTAGACATCCAGGTTATCTGAAAGCAGATAGACTTTCTTTTCCAGGAACTAAGAAATGAACTTCCTGTTTTGTGTTTTTATGTACATGACTTATTTTAATACGAACATGGATAATCCAATTTTCAGTGTTACTTAGATCCAACAGAACTGTGTCAATTCCATATGTCTGCTCACTCTGCTCAGTTTCTTTACAACCCCAACTCCAAAAAAGTTGGGACACTATGTAAAATGTAAATAAAACCAGAATGCAATGATTTGCAAATCTCATAAACCCACATGTTATTCACAATAGAACATGGAAAACATATTAAATGTTTAAACTTAGTAAAGTCATTTTGAATTTGATGGCCGCAACACATCTCAAAAAATTTGGGACGGGGGCAACAAAAGGCTGGAAAAGTAAGTGTTACTATAAAATACTATGTTACTATGTTCTATTGTGAATAACATATGGGTTCATGAGATTTGCAAATCATTGGGTTGTAATTGGTAAATGGCACACTTATATAGCGCTTTTATCCAACACGCTTTACACTGTGTCTCATTCATCCATTCACACACACACTCACACACCAATGGTAGCAGAGCTGCCATGCAAGGTGCTAACTTGCCATCAGGAGCAACTTGGGGTTCAGTGTCTTGCTGAAGGACACTTTGGCATGTGGAGTCATGTGGGCTGGGAATTGAACCGCCAACCCTACGGTTAGTGGACAACCCGCTCTACCACCTGAGCCACAGCCGCGTTGTATTTACATTGTATGAAAATTTTCAGTAAGATGTCAGTGTAGCAGGTTACATGTTAGACATTCATTTATGTTCAGTAAATGCTTTATCCTGGTTAGGGTTGTGGTGCTCTGGAGACTATCAGAGGAACACTAGGCATGGGGCAGGAATACACCCTGGGCACCATGCAAACACCATTCACACAAACATTCACACACTCATTCACACCTAGGCACAATTTAGCATAGCCAATCCACTTACTGTCACGTTTTTGTGTAGTTGGAAGAAACCGGAGACCCTAGAGGAAATCCACGTTGACACGAGGAGAATATATGAAACTCCACAGTGACAGTAACCCGAGGTCAGGATCAAACCGGGGACCCTGGAGCTATGAGCTGTCAATGATTAACCATTCATTTCTAATTATAATGTTACTAATTAGTTGTTTATTTAGTGTTCACATATTCTTACCCTATGAGTACCCTGAAATTATAAGGTTCTCTCTTATCATGTCTTTATATATCTTGTGTAAGACAATTAATTAAAAGCACAATTAGATTGTTACAATAATTATACTAATCACTCATTATCAATAATAGGGAACTTAATAAAGCACTAATAAGCTGCTAATGTTGCCAAGTGAATACTGTATTAATTACTTATGCAACCCCAATTCCGACAAATTTGGGACAGTATGGAAAATGCAAAAAAAAAAAAAAAAAATCTAAATTTTATTCACCCTGTAATATATTGAAAACACATTATTAATATTATTTGATGTTTTACTTTGTGAATTTTATTTATTTTTGAAAATATACAATCATTTCAAATCTGATGACTGCAGCACACTCCAAAAGTCGACTGTTTACCACTGCGTAAATCACTTTTTCATCCTTTATGCATTTCTTCAGCTGCGCAACTGTACGGGGCCGTCATTGCCTTATTTTGCACTTCATAATGCGTCACACATTCTCAGTCGGAGACAGGTCAGGACTGCAGGCAGGCCATGTTTGCACCTGCATTCTCTGCTTACACAACCATGCACTTGTAATCTGGGCAGAATATGGTTTGGTGTTGTCCTGCCCTGGATGGCAGCATATGTGCAAGTTACCCATGCCATGGACACTGACACACCCCCATACCATGACAGATGCTGGTTTTTGGATCTGACGCTGATAACAGCTTGGATGGTCCTTTTCCTCTTTGGAGAACATGACGGCTGTTTTGTCCAAAAACTATTTGAAATGTTGACTCGTCAGACCACAAAACACAATTCCACTGTGCTGCTGTCCATCTCAGATGAGTCAGAGCCCAGAGAAGTCGGCGGCACTTCTGGACAGTGTTGATGTATGGCTTCTGCTTTGCATAGTAAAGCCTTAACTTGCATCTGTGGATGCAGCGGTGAATGGTGTTGACTGACAGGTTTACCAAAGTATTCCCGAGCCCATGTCAGGATATCCACTACAGTCTCATGATGGTTTTTAAAACACTGACGTCTGAGGGATCGGAGATCACGAGCATTCAAAAGTGGTTTTCGGCCGTGCCCTTTACGCACCGGATTTGACCGGATTATGATTAGATGATTGCCTCACCTGTTTCATATTACCTTCTTATTTCAACTTTTCACATCACTATTAGTCCTAAATTGCCCCTGTCCCAACTTTTTTGGAATGTGTTGCATGCATCAATTACAAAATAAACTTTTACCTTCAAAAAACTATACAGTTGATTAGGTAAAACATCAAATACCTTGTCTTTATATGTTTTTTTGTTTAAATACAAGTCAAAGTACATTTGCAAATCACTCCTTTTTGTTTATATTAGCATTTTCCATACTGTCCCAACTTTTTCAGAATTGGAGTTGTACTTTATTTCTTCTATTTATATCAGAATACAGAATCAAAGTCACTAAAACATATGCCCTGAAATGACTTTGGTGATCTTGACCCAAAATATGAACAGGACAAATTCCTGTCTTTTTTTATTTTTATTTTTTAAGAAATGTGTTTATCTTTAAAGAGTCTGCATCTGTTTTCCCTCTTCCCCACTGAAAATGATCTCAGATTAGCAACCTGCTTATAATGTGCACATTTTGTGTGGCCTTGAGATGTAGCCAGACTCTTCTGTCTCACGGCCTCTTCCTGTCTCCTACCAGAACTTACGATGAAACAAAGCTGTAATGTTTAGAACAACGATGGCCAATTCATAAGAGCACAAGAGAGTGAGAGCAGGTGTCAGCAGCGATAACATTACCAAATGGACATAAGCTCTTCAGAAGTCAGATTCTGTTTCAGATCACTTATTTCCACTTGTTACACTATTTCAGAGAAGCCTTCGTGCCTTTTCGTGTGTGAGAGCAGTTAACCTCAGTGCAACATCTTAAGCAGCTGTCTGATTTTCTTCCTGCTCCAGAAGTGGGTCAAGGATGTGTCAGTAGTAGTAAAAAAAGATTGCAGGCATATGCAAGTCACTTGCTTTAATGTCTGATAGTGCAGCAAGACAGTTTACCTCCAGTTCTAATGCTATTCATATTGCCCTTTTAAACACGTAGCATCTACCATGATTCAATACAGTCATTATGTTATCTGGGTGCAGATGAGATGGACTGCTTGGTGTATTGATATGTTCTGCAATCATTTGTTTGGTTTATCATTTGTCCTGTATATGGCAGACCAAATGTATCCAAATGCATACAGTACAAACTGATTGAGCAAAGGCAGGACTTTAGAAATATAGAAAGTAAGAAATTGCAAAAATATAATCAGAGAGAGTGATGACACTGATGTCTCGTCACATCCCAGTCCAGACTTACTCCTGGATTTACAAACACTCCACTTTGCCAGCCTATTAAACATCAGCCTAAACAACCAACACATGTAACTCAATAATTTGCTCCTATGGAGTAATACCTGGATCTACTCCTATGCTTTGGATTTACTTCTAGGCTTTGGATCATTGTCTTGCTGCATAATCCAATTGTGCTTGAGTTTCAATTTACGGACTGAAGACCAGACATTTTCCTTTAGGATTTTCTGGTAGAGAGCAGAATTCATGATTCCCTCAATTATTGCAGGTTGCCCAAGGCTCTGAAGCAGCAAAGAATCCCCACACGATCACACTTCCACCACCATGCTTCACCGTAGGGAGGGATGGATGGATAGATGGATGGATAGATGGATAGATGGATGGATGGATGATTGATCCTTCACAGGAATTTAGGTTTGTTTCAAGCAGCAACCACAATCAATCCTCACATACAGGCAAACAGTGATCTATCTACATAACTAAGTTAGTAAAACAAAACATTATGCTAAAATATACTATACCTTATGATAGTATTAAAAAGATATATAAAATATCCAATACAAAATATCAAAAACTACAAAGAGTGTTATTGCACAACAAGGGACAATTGCACATATAGGGGGTGAAAAATGTCTAAAATACAACAGTAAAAATAATAAAACAGTTACAAATAATAAATAAATAAATATCAGTTATTGCACATTAAAGAGCCTGATGGCAGCAGGCAGGAAAGAGTTATGATGCTGTTCAGTCTTACATTTAGGTGGGATCACCTTGCCACCGAAAGTGCTCTGCTGAAATACCTCTAAGGCATGAAGTGGGTGCATGTCATTGCTCATGATAGCATTAATTTTCCTCAGCATCCTCACCTTCGCCACCTGCTTAACCCAGTCCTTTTTAATCAGTTTATTGAGTCTGTTCCTCTCAGATGTGCGAGCGCCCACCCCCCAGCACACCTCACCAAAGAACAGAGCACTGGCCACAACAGTCTTATAGAAGGTGCACAGCAGAGGTTGGAAGATGTTAAATGATCACAGTCTTCTTAAAAAAAATACAGCCTGATTTGACCCTTTTTATATACTGCCTCCATATGGTTGGACCACTCCAGTTTGTTTTCAAGCTGTACTCCAAGGTATGATGTTCTTTTTATGAAATTCAGTGTTTAGTTATGCCATATGTAATGGGACCCCTGTCTTCCAAATAGTTCCACTTTTGACTCATCAATTGACAGAACATTCTCCCAAAAGGTTTGAGGATCATCAAGGTGTGTTTTGGCAACATTCAGATGAGCCTTAATGTTCTTCTAGGTTGACAGTGGTTACCAGTATCTTTCTGATAGTGGAGTCATGAACAGTGACTTTTATTGTTGCAAGAGAGGCCTGTAGGTCCTTTGATGTTGTCCTTGGCACTTGTGTGGCTTGCTGGATGAGACGTTGCTGTGTCTTAGAGGAATTTTGGAAGGTCGGCCACTTCTGGGAAGGTTCACTACTATGTCGAGTTTTTCCATTTGGAGATAATGGCTCTCACTGTGGTTCTCTGGAGTCCCAGAGTATTTGAAATAGCTTTGTAACCCTTCCCAGACTGATATTCTGATATACTGATCGTTACTGGAATTTCTTTCAACTTTGGCATAATGTGTTACTGGGTAAGACCTTTTAACCAACTTCACGCTGTTGAAAAAGTTCTATTTAAGTGTTGATTTGATTGAACAGGGTTTGCAGTAATCAGGCCTGGTTGCGTCTTGTAAAGCTGAACCCTATTATCAATGCAGTTTCATAGATTTGGGGAATTAGTAACTATGGGGGCAAATACATTTTCACACAGGCCCAGTTGGTGTTGGATAACTTTTTTGCTTTTTCAATAAATAACATTATCATTTAAAAACTGTATTTTTGTTTACTCTGGTTGTGATTTTGTTTTTAATTTGTAAAACAATTTAGTATAAGATGTACACAAAACAGAAGAAATAGCACGGTGTATGTGTATATATATATATATATATATGTATATATATATATATATATATATATATATATATATATATATATACATATATATAATGTCTTTGTAAAGTCATCAACACCCAATATTTATCCTCTGTTACACTGTTTCTGTAGTTATAGACATTTTGCATGTGTTTACTTGGTTTTGTTGTTTGGATCCCTCTAGTAGGCTTTTTTCAGTGGTTTGCTTTTAAAAATGTGAACTGTTTAATGTCCTGCTCCAGTTCTAGTCCTCATGTTTGTAGCAGTGCCATGTTTGTTTTCAGACATACCAAGTTCAGATAATGCAGTAAAATGTTTTCTACCAATTTTCAAATCAAGATATGCATAAAATATGTGTAATGCTTGGGTCACTGTGTGGTTTAACAGAAGTCTACAGTGGAAGGGTCGTGTTTGGGGGATGAGCTACAGGGGTAAAGACTGATGTGTTGCACCTGAGCCATGTTTTCAGCTTATATTAATGTGATTTATCTACCTTTTTCTCTCTCCTAGAGCACTGAGCCATATGCATGTGTGTGGCTATGAGTAAAGCAGAGAACGGTGAGCGAGCAGGAAAGCTGGCAAGTCAATTGTTTTGAAAAGTTTTCTGTTACTGTCTACCATTCCACAGGCAAGAGCCTGAATAAAGAGCTCACATGCAACCTTGTTGTGGGTCTGCAACGTTTCTGAGCGCCCTACCGCCGACATTGTTACACTTGGCCATTCAAAAGGTCTGGAGTGACATGAAACAGTCCCACCTACTAAAAATCATAATTTGATGGGTTAATTCTACTGTCACATCCTAATTATGTTTAAGTGGATGCTTAAGGCCTTCTGTAGAGCTTTAACCTTCACAAACAATTGGTGAGATAGACTGTCTGTACCACCCTAGATTTCATATTTTAACCCTTTTTGTTTACAACAAAAGTGAGGCCATTCCTACATTACCTGCAGACATTCAATACAAGCATGATCATTCACTGAAAAATTAACTAAAAATCACAGGCATTATTTTTTTTTGTATTGAGAATTCCTTAATGCTTTAAATTCCCCTATTCTAGCACTTTTGTGTGCCATGTTTATAGCATTGAACATTAGGCCTTTGATAGACCATGTCACATAGTAACCTTACTTTGATTTTCAGTGATTGCAGAACATAGATCAACACAATAGAAAAATCACTTATCCTACTCTAACAACACACGCATCTAATTACAGATAAACATAGTGTGGTTAGCATACACTCACACGTGCACATACTAACAAACAGTCACATCAGATTCGTATGTTCTCCTGATCTTCTCCAATGCTCTCTCATTAACTTTGATGTATTTTCATGGCCTGACAATTGGTCCACTAAAGATGATGACCTCAGCTGACAGGCAAACCAAACAATACACCCTGCTTAGAAATCCCCACACCGCAACGGACCAGGCTATTTCCATTCACGATTCTGTGCCCACATGATCTGCTGCAGCTGCTCTGAGGGTATAACTAAACATGCCTAGTTCAATAGGAAGTCAGAGTGTTGTGGCCTTCCTCCCTCTCTGACCTGTGCTGTGTTCAGAGTGGAAAAACAGCCGACACGCCCTCCTGTAACCCCAAATGCACAGCAAGTCATCATGGGAACCACCCCAGAACCACCACAGTTCACTCACTCTGATAGTAATAATAACCTGCATCCTCTTTTCATGGTGTCAGAGATGAGGCACTGACACATTTCCTCTTCTGAAAGACTGCAAATGCTCTCTCTGATCTTGTTTCAATATATCTGTCCTGCCTGTTCTTTTTTTGGTCTGTGGTTTCCTTCTAGTAGTGTAATAATAAAAAACTGATCTCGGTTCAGTGCTTCCTCTGATCTCTTGTGTTGCTAATTCTGTGCTACGCAGCTACCAGCAAGTGCAGTGCCAGGAAGTTTGAACCCCATTCCCATATCCAGGATCCCTCATGACTGGAACAATTGGTTTTTGAAAGATTTATCGGACCTTGAGTGTATTTATAATGTAGACAAGCATTAACCACTAAATCAAGCAGTAAATGCCATGAGAGATTTCATGAAAAAGCTTTGTTATCACTTCTCTATTGTTCTTTTACTCATGTTCATCAGCCGGCTCTCAGATGGATCTGGAAATCCCGCCACACCCCATCATACACCCACCTCCGTCAGATCTTCCCATGTTTACCCAGCCGATCCTGAGGCAGCGTGTTCCACAAACAGACCCAGTCAAAGTGGTTTGTCTGATTGCTGCAATACTAACAATCAAGCATCAACAAAAGATTAATCTCCAAGGAGTTTTTCTTTGTTTTGCTTTGTTCTGCACAAAACCTCCCCCAGTATTTCTGAAATAATTCACATGTCAAGACCTTTGAATCAATAGCAAAGCCATGTAACCTGCTGTTTTATTATCCACATGCTGGCTCCTGACAGGGAGAATCTGGAACAGTGCAGCACTAATCAGACTGTTTCTAATCTACCTTATTGATTTTCACTGCATCCATCTGCAATATGTCCAAGCTCTCCTTCAGAACAATGATGCGATGTGCTCCTGTTCTCTAGCAGGCTATTACACCTTCATAATCTCCCCCTTCTTCTATCAACACTGCACAAGAACAGTGTGTGATGAGATGTTTATCAGTAGAGACATTTCATCTGAGAGCACTGATAGCTTCCTGATGGATAGCTGGTCTCAGCAAACATGGAGAATGTCAGAAGCTTTTAACAAGGCGTGCAGCAAAGAAATGCAATGTAAACAAAGGGGCTCATGCCAAAGCATCAAATTGTAATGAGGAGTTTTTGAGGCAAAGAAAGAACGAAGCTCAGTCCTAAATCGTGTCCACTTTCCTTGATTAAATGCTCAGCAGTGAAAACACTCTGTGTCTTTTGTGTATAAATGTATCTAGAGAAGTTATTCTAAATAGCTAAATATCTTCAAAGAAATGTGTTTTGATTGTTACAGTAGATATCAACCTGTCAAATATGGTAACTTGCTAGAAGCGCAACATGCTTATTTTTCATTTGCACACTTTCATAGGGCCTTATTCAGATTTGGTAAATGAAACCTACCTCAATATTTGTGGGGAAAGTTGTGTGTACTCAGAGATGGGTTAAGCACTCACTTAAGTCAATTTTCTGTGTGCACGTTTATGTGCAAATTTCCAGTGTGCAATTCACACCTCTGGAGTTATCAGACTTTTTTACGAGTAGAAGTGTCTGTGACAGGATTTTTCAACAGAGCCTAGACCACTGCCTTTAAACACAACCACCTGCTTTTATGCATGAAATAAATCAGGGATAGAAAATATGGACTGTGGAATAAAATAGGATTTTTTTTGTCATTGCTGTTAAATGAAATAAAATGCAACATAAAAACAAGAGACAACTTAAAAATCAAATAAGACTAAGAGAATGTTATGTGAATGGGAAGGACTGAACTACACATCTAACAGGTGTCTAGTATATTGTCAATATAGAGTATGAATTGCTGATGAATAGTTGTAATATGTAATTATCACATTAATAAACATCCAGTCAAATAAGTAATAATTTTATTTGCAATAAATTCTGTCCTCAAGATAAACAATGTCTCTAATTAATATGATGTCTCCTCCGATGTCCTCCGTGTTGAAAAAACCTTTTTGTTGTTGGTATTATTGATACTAATTAATGGTTTTATATTTATGTATTTAATATTGGCCTCAAATGGCATTTCATAGAGTGTATTTACAGCCAAAAACATGAATTTCAGTTCAACATATAGTGGTTGCAAAAAATTGCCGTACATTGATTCTGGACTTAATACTTAAAATTGAACTGGACTTAATACTTAAAATTATTACTTATTATTCATGTTTTTCTCAGCCAAGCTGACATCCTGCAAAATATCATGTGCTTAAGTTCAAGTTCAGAATCAATTGTAAATGGGTGTCTGTTTTCAACAAACTTCACCTCATGCATGCAGCTCTCTGAATAGCACTTAAGTCCAGAGTTATACCTGAGGTTTGAATATCGATTTATGCAATTTTGGGATTAAATCCTCACTGTGCATGTTTAACTCAACTCTGAATATGGCTTGTAGTGGTCACCTAAATGCTGACGTCTCTTGTATAATTCTGTGGTATAATTCATAAATGTTCTCATATCAAAAAGAGTAATATGTAATATTTCAACTTATCAACATACAAGTTTCTATTCATGACAAATTCCATGTCCATGCTTCAGTGAAACATTCAGTTCCTGATCCCAAAGT
Organism: Ictalurus furcatus; assembly: GCF_023375685.1. Classification (NCBI taxonomy): domain Eukaryota; kingdom Metazoa; phylum Chordata; class Actinopteri; order Siluriformes; family Ictaluridae; genus Ictalurus; species Ictalurus furcatus. The sequence goes on from NC_071270.1 coordinate 10,847,479, forward strand.
CTTCAAGTCAGGAGATCACCAAATTGCTACCAGACCCTTTTTTGCCCCTTGGAATACGTGGGGATTTGTCCTCAGTGGATTAAATGTACATGCTCAAAATTAGTGTTGCCTTCTAATAGCTATTTAATGTGTTCCCAAGCCACTAGGACACACTTCCTAATATTCATTGATCTTTTGAAATTTAACAGAATAACTCACAATCTAGAAGCATAGATATGAAACAGAGCTGGTGCTCACATGAACTGAGGAAGCATAAAAAATGCCTATAGATAGAAAGAATCTTGACTTAAAGAAAGACAAGACCTGAAAGTTTCATAAGTTGTACTCCTTTTAGTTAATAGCTTCCCTGCAAAATCCTTCACTTTGGATACTATAAAGGGAAAAGTATGACCTCAGTTTATTGCTTTCCCTTATTTGTAGTAAGCTTTCATGCAATTTTAGGCCTGTCACCATTTCACAAAACAAAACATAGCATGATAAAGACAAGATGCTGAAGCTTGGACAAAACCACTGTGATAAACACAGAATGCAAGATTAGTAGTTTGGATAAAGAGCTATACGAAATCTTTTAAACAGAACAGGACGTACAGTGTTAAAGGACTGGGAATAACTGAATGAAGCCCTGTTCCCGTGTGACTTTTTCTGGATACAAAATAACATCAGAATCTGCAGCATATACATTCTTCCAATAATAATGACTTTAAGATGATATACTGTGCTGTTTTATTATTGTTATTCAGTAAGGAAAGGAAAAGCTGTGAGCTTGTATAGTAAGCTAGTACAGTAATTGTGAATTGTATAAATTGAGCTTGTACAGTGAGCTAGTACAGTAATTGTGCATTGTATAAATTAAAATACTTTATACTTAATGCTTTGGATTATTTTGTACTTTTGTAATTTTATACTTAATCCATCCATCCATTTTCTTTACCACTTATCCTACACAGGGTCGTGGGGAGACTGGAGCCTATCCCAGGGGACTCAGGGCACAAGGCAGGGGACACCCTGGACAGTACAGACAACTTTCAGATGCTAGTCAGCCTACAGTGCATATCTTAGGACTGGGGGAGGAAACTGGACTACCCAGATGAAACCCCCAAAACACTGGGAGAACATGCAAGCTTTGCGCACGCAGAGCGGAAGTGGGAATCAACTGCCCAACCCCGGAGGTGCAAGGCAAACATGCTAAACGCTAAGCCACTGTGCCCCCTGAATTTTGTACTTAATACTTACCCAGTCACCTGGTTCATAGCTGAGTGTCTCTCCATGCCATTTATCCACAAATTTCTTGTTTGTTTGGGATGTATGCTCTAGGTTAGAGGTTATGAAACTTTTTACACCAAAGAGGCATTTTTTCATTTTTGCTTAATGCATTCAAAAGAGCCATTGCAAAAACTAATATTTTACTATTATAAAAAACACAAAGTTTTTCATTAACATTTACTTAACGATAAATTTATTTAGGTTTATAGACAAGTTAAAAACCAAACAAATATGCAACAAACAATAGGTTACATGTTGCAATATGGAATTAATTGTGCAGGGCTTTCACTTTGAGGTTGAGTTACCACCTGAACAGCATAAAACCACTTCAGTGTTCTGTGTGTGTGTGTGTGTGTGTGTGTGTGTGTGTGTGAGTGAGTGAGTGAAGAACAAAGCACAGTGCTTACACTGGGGCCTCCAAAAAATTACTTCCATTGCTTATAAACTACTTACAGGCTTACATCATGCCTCCTTAAAATTAAACTTCATTACATATATTTCCATGAAAATGTGCACTTCCCTATATTAGGGATACTCACAATTAATGTGACTTCTGCCTTTTCCTGATCTTGCTAATAGCTTTGTAGTCCGGGTCATATGTGGGAAAGTTCAATTTCATGCAGGTTTTCAAACTCTCTCCTGTTATCCTTGTGTGCTGATTGGACTTGATATTGTTCATATGCAAGAAAGACTGCTCACATGAGTACATGGTGCCGAACATAGTAAGCACAGCCTGGAAGTTCATTCCAGGTTTTCAATATGAGATTATCCTCATGTTCAAGGTTCCCATGTCCTTCCATTTCTGTTCCTTTTGCCAAAAGTTCGTGCTGACAAATTATGCTTTCCAGCTTGGAATTCAGAGTGACAAATTTGGTCGACCATATTTTTGCAGATTTGAACTCAACAGTCTGTAACACAAAACTGGCAATGTAGGTGCCAGGGATGACACTGAGCTGATTGTCATCAAGTGTGGTCTCATGTGGATGAGTGAAAAATTTTAACAAACTTCTGAGTACACAAAAGTCCCCAAAATGTGCTTTGAATGACATCAAAAGGTCAGATGTGAAAGAAATCAGCTGATTGAGTGCGACATCATGAATGGGCTCATTTGTGAGGTCAAAATGCACTGCTTTTCTTGCTCACATAGCAGAGATACGAAACATTTGCATTACCCACTATACCTGGAGCTCTGTCCGTGCACACAGAAACAAGCTTGTCCAGTGGCAATTTATTCAGTAGCAACATCCATAAACACTTTTAGTACATCTTCCCCTTTAGTTGTATGCTTCATAGGCAGAATGGCCAGACCTTCTTCACTTATGTCACCAGACACATAGCGCCCAACAATGCTTAACTGTGCAATATTACAAGTGTCTGTAGACTCATCAAGTGCAACAGAAAAAATATCTGTCTATTCTTGATCTGTTATATCTGTTATTAAAAAAAAGTTATATCCTTGATCTGTACCCTCTCCCATCCCATCTCATGCGGCTGTTCGGATTGACAGTGGCACATCTTATATTTTCTGAATGATTTTTTCCTTGCTCTGGAAATCTGCAAACGGTTCAGTTGCCATACTCAACATGCATGACTTTACATCCTCCATCAGTAAAGGGTTTTCCTTGTCTTACAATCTCCAATGAGCCAGCAAATCTGGCAAGATTCAGGCTTCCAGTTACCCCTGTCCACACATGCAGGTGCTGCTGTCTGGCGTGCGGTTTACATTGGAGCTCTTCTGCGCAAGCCTTCCTTTGGCTATCACCCACCAGGTACTTTGCTGCAAAAGCTGAATGGTGGGTTTTGAAATGTCCCTTAACATTTTATTTTTTTAAATGAGGCGATACGTTCTGTGCAAATCAGACACAGCGGAGCACCAGAGCTTTCAATTAAAGCAAATGTTTCAGTCCAGTCACTTAGAAATTTTCGATGCTCCTCTGAATTATTTCACTTTGCCATCTCCACAAACTAGCTAGGCAGCTACTTGAATCTGAGCACAAGAGGTTACCATAGAAACATAGGTGGTTTGCCATTGATTGGTGTCGTGACACTTGTGCACAGAACTGCATACACACATTTGGCAGAACCAGTTGAAATATATTATTGTAAAGTGACTTTTCATTAACTTCAGTAGGCTGCACAACAAAGGAAGTGTAATTGACAGGAAGCTGAGCCCTAGTGATGTGTCAAAGTTTTTTTTATGATCATATGTTGGTGAAGGGTGAGACACCTTGCAACCACATGATTTTTGTCAAAGAGCCATGTGTGACTCAAGACCATAGGTTCACGACCACTGCTCTAGAGTTAGTGGGCCTGTTCACACACTGTTCACATACCTGCTCACTCTGCTGGAACCAGCTGTCCACAGCAGGTGAGTCCTTGGGATTGACATTCCACAGGAACAGGGGCAGCTGGTACCCCAGGACGCATTGGAATGGAGTGAGGTTTGTTGCATAGTTTGTTGCTTTAGGGAGTTTTGGGCATACTCAGCCCAAGGGAGAAATCGTGCCCAGTCCTCTTTATTGCCTGCACAGGAAGCCCATAGGAAATGCTCAATCTCCTGATTGGCCCATTCCACTTGCCCGTTAGCTCGAGGGTGGTAGCTGGAAGTCAAGCTCACCAAGACACCCAGCTTCTCCATGAAGCCTTTCCAGAAGCAGGACGTGAACTGAACCACCCGGTCTCTCACGATGTCTTCATGGATGCCATAGTACTGGAACACATGCTCAAACACCATTTCAGTCAATTCAATGGCTGATGGCAGGCCCGGCAGGGGAATCAGACATAGGGGCTTGGAAAACTGGTCCGCAATGACTACTATGACAGTTTTTTTCTGAGATTGAGGAAGGTTGGTTATGAAATCTATGCAATGCATGACCACGGTCTTTGGGGTGTTGGTAGCAGGAGGAGTTTGCATGCAGGTAGTATTTGTGGTACCTTGGCCTTAGCACAGACTAAGCATGAGGAGACAAATCAGTGGATGTCTCGTGTCATCTGTTGCCACCAGTATTTGCCCTGAAGTGGTTGGAGCATCTTATGAGTGCTGGGGTGTCCCGTGATTGGGGAGGTATGAGCCCAAGTGATTTGTCCTGCAGTGACAAGGGCATGAACTTCTTTCCTGCTGGGCACTGAATGGGGACTCTTACTATTTGAACTCCCTCAGTCTCTCTGTCAAAGTCACAAATGAGTGTCCCAACAAAGCATGATTTGGGCAGGATGCATTCTGAGTGGGGGCTCGGGGTACATGCGGGAGAGGGACTTCGCTTTAATGTTTTTTGATCCATGGTGGTAGGAGAGAGTTAAGTCAAATCTGCCAAAAAATAATGCACAGAGTGCATTTCAGGAATTCAGTTGTTTGGCAAAATTTATATATTCCATCAAGGTTTTTGTGGTCTGTGGACATGATGAATGGGTGGAGACCTCCCTCCAGCTAGTGAAGGCACTCTTCTAGAGTGAGTTTCACCACAAAGGAGCACCAAATTGCCAGTGTCATAATTCCTCTCGGCAGGGGATAACTTCCGACAGAAGAAGGCCACTGGGTGGTGCTTGGGTTTTACTCCTGACCGCTGTGAAAGAACAGCCCCTACTGCGGACTCTAGAGCATCAACCTTGACTATGATGGGCTTGGTAGGGTCAGGATGTCTCAGGATGTGTGTGGTGGTGAAAGCTTTCTTCAGTTGCTCAAAAGCTTGGTTTGCTGAGATGTCCAATTGCAGCTTTCTGGTCCCCTTCTTTAATAAAGCAGTGAGGGGAGCTGCAACCCCATCTGGTCCTATGATATACCCACATTATGCACATGGAATTCACATTTTCCCCCTTTACATAGAACTTATGTTTGAGCAACTATGACAGGACTCTCTTGATGTGCTGGATGTGGGTGGTTTAATCAGGGGAATAGATCAGAATATTGTTGATGTAGGTGATAACATGAAAAAATAAGTACACCTGATGGATTTTAATTTTTTTTTTTTTAAACATATTTGGACAAGCAAAATTTTTATTCTCTTTGAAACAGTGGATATTAATAAAGGTGATACATTCTATCAAATGACAAATAAAATTGACATTTTGTAGTAATTTTCACAATTTAAATAAAAAGTAAATACACGCCTACATTTATTACATTTTCAAATCCATAAAATGAGAACCAAGTGTTCAAGATTGGGTGCCAGTGATTAGAAGCTGCTTAGGGAGTGCAGGTGGGACCTGTCTTATTTAAACCTCTGACATATAGTGCCTGGTGTTCCCTTTGCTACTGAGGTGTGTGGTGTCATCATGCCAAGATCTAAAGAGTTCTATAAGGCCTTTAGAAAAATCTTGTGGATGCCTATGAATCTGGCAAGGGATTTAACAAGATCTCAAAATTATTTGAAATACATAATTCCACTGTAAGGTATATCATATACAAATGGCACAGATTTCACACGACTGCCAATTTGTCCAGGACTGGCAAGTTCAGCCAAAGGGCAGACCATCAGATGCAAAAAGAAGTCTCCAAGAACCCCAAAATTTAATCACAGGTAAGTCTTGCAATGGTTGGTGTCAAAATGCATGCTTCAACAATCAGAAAGAAATTGCACAAATGTGACCTGCAAGGGAGGCATGCCATGCAGGTCATTAGCAACTACAGTTTGCCAATGAGCATACAGGCAAAGACCAGGCCTTTTGGAATAATGTGCTCTGGACTGCCTCCATTTCATGACAGATTACTAACACCTTCTTATGGAAGCAGCAGGTAACCCGGAGTGGCGTCAAGCCGTCGACGGCCACGGAAAGCTGATGAGCGAACACCACCAGCAGCTAGCCTACTTGACTGAGCAGGTCAGTCACCTTGCTCAGTCAATGCCGGTCGCTACGCATACTCATTCTCAATTTCCTCAATTTACACAATCAATTGATTGACTCCGGAGCGGCGGAGAATTTCATTGATCAGAACACTGTTCACTGGTACAACATCCCCGTCTGTCCACTAATACAGCCGTGTAAAATCCAACCCACTGATGGAGCCCCTATTGGGAAGGGGCACATATCCCATTGCACAGAACCGCTTCAAATCAGCACATTCCACAGAGAATCCATTGTTTTCTATGTCACAGTATCCACCAGACATCCCATTATCCTAGGTCTCCCTTGGTTGGAACAGCACAACCCATGCGTTTCATGGACGAACAAACAAATCACACACTGGTCTACCCTTACACACTGTCTACCGACATCAGTAGTTCCGCTGGCGGCCACCTCCATTGTATGCTTGATCAACCCGCTCCAGTTCACGTTCCACTGGAATATCAGGACCGCTTGGAAGTTTTCAGCAAGGAAAAGGCCAGAGGACTACCTCCACTTTGACCATATGATTGTGCTATCAAGCTGCTCCCTGGAACCACACCACCTCAAGGGCAGGTGTATCCCTTATCACAGACAGAACAACGAGATATGGAGGAATACATTCAAGAGGCACTCCAGCAGGGCTACAGCCTACCCTCTACATCCCCTGCGTCAGCAGGTTTCTTCTTTATGGAGAAAAAGGGAGGTGGTCTCAGGCCATGCATAGATTACTGGGGCCTCAATCAATGTTGCATGAAGTATCACTACCCTCTTCCTCTGGTCCCAGTAGCCCTAGAACAACTCAGAGCAGCCACCATCTTCACAAAACTGGACCTTCGCAGTGCATACAACCTGGTCCGTATCCGAGAGGGAGATGAGTGGAAGACGGGTTTCAGTACAACCTCAGGCCACTATGAATACTTGGTTATGCCGTATGGGCTCTCTAGCACCCCCTCAGTATTTCAGTGCTTGATTAATGACATCCTAAGGGACATGCTGGGTCGCAACGTAATCACATACATTGATGACATCTTGATATATTCCAGTTCCCTGGAATAACATGTTTGCCATGTCCGGCAAGTCCTGCAAAAACTCCTCAAGTACCAGCTCTACGTCAAAACAGAGAAGTGTGAATTTCACCAGCACACTATCTCGTTCCTAGGCTACATCATCAGCCCTGAAGGGGTCACCATGGACCAAGGTAAGGTGCAGGCAGTTGTGGAGTGGCCCACTCCAGGAACAGTCAAGGAGTTACAATGATTCCTGGGCTTTGCCAACTTCTACCGATGTTTCATCAGGGGTTTCAGCTCCATCGCACACCCTTTAATGTCCCTGCTGAGAGGCAAGCCAAAATGATTGTCCTGGTATACAGCCACCCAAGCAGCACTAAAGCAACTCAATGAAGCCTTCACCACAACTCCAATCATTAAGCACCCAGACCCGTCCAAGCCCTTCGTGGTAGAGGTCGATGCATCTGAGACCAGTGTAGGAGCTATCCTCTCCACAGTTCAGAGATAAGCCCAAGCTTCACCCCGTGGCCTTCTTTTCCTGGAAGTTGTCACCAGCAGAATGTAACTATGACGTGGGAAACAGAGAACCCTTGGCAGTGAAATTAGCCCTGGAGGAATGGCGGCATTGGCTGGAGGGAGCAACACACCCCTTCATCATATTCACTGACCACAAGAACCTAGAGTACCTACGTACTGCCAAACGTCTGTCACCTCGTCACGCCCACTGATCATTATTCTTCTCACATTTCCAGTTCACTTCCTCTTACAGGCCAGGCTCCAAGAATACTAAGGCCAATGCTCTCTCCCATCTAGACAGCAGTGAGGTTTGAGAGAGCCACGAGAAATTCATTCTCCCACCTTCTTGTATCGTCAGCTCCCTGGAGTGGGATTTGGACCAAACACTAGCACACATACCAAGATCACAAGTTCCAGCAGCATGCCCCCCCGGAAGAGACTTCATGCCAGAACAGCACCGACAAGAGCTCATTTCCTGGGCCCATACTGTGGTCGCCACAGGTCACCCAGGTGCACACCGCACTTACCATTTGTTGCGGGAGAAGTACTGGTGGCCTAACCTGTTAAGGGATGTGCACCGCATAGTGTCTTCTTGCTCTACGTGTGCCTAATGTAAGGTTCTATGGACACTACTGGCCGGCAAGCTCAATCCCCTACCCATACCTGAACGTTCCTGGTCCAACCTGTCTATTCACTTCATCACTGACCTACCAGAATCCCAAGGCAACACAACTATCTTAGTGGCCGTGGACTAATTTTCCAAGTCACTGCACCTCATTCCACTACTCGCTATCCCAACAGCCTTCACGACATCCGAATTGCTTTTTCAGCACGTGCTCAGGTACTTCGGAATCCCAGAAGAGATAGTCAGTGATCAGGGACCACAGTTCATGTCACAGATCTGGTCTAGTTTCATGGAGAAGATGGGGAATCTCACCTTCTCCATGTCGGTGGAGATTCCCCATGAATCTCACCGTCAATCTCACCTCTGGCTACCACCCACAAGCAAATGGTCAAGTGGAACCAGCTAACCAGGAGATTGGACAGTTCCTCCAGACATTCTGTGCGTCCAACCCCGAGGACTGGTGCAGATTCCTCCCCTGGGCCAAATATGCCCAGAATTCTCTACGTCACTTAGCCACAGGTGTTTTAGGCTACCAGCCTCCGCTGTTCCCATGGAATACCAACCCCACCGAGTCACCGGCCGTTGACCAATGGTTCTAGAGGAGCAAATAGGTTTCGGCAAGTACACACCAGCGTCTTGTGTAGACCTCACGCACCTACAAGCGTAAGGCTGATCGTCGTCGCAGTGAGCACTCGCATTACCAGCCAGGTGATAGAGTCTGGCTTTCCACAAGGGACCTTAAGCAACCACATGCTTGCAGAAAACTCACCCCAAGGTACACCGGACCTTTCAAGATCATCAAGTAAATTAATGAAGTCACCTACAAATTGGAGTTACCTCGTCACAGCCGCATAGCACCATCGTTCCACGTTTCACGACTCAAGCCTGTTATCCCTGGACCTCTAGCCACGGATGTGTCCCTTGACGCCCCTCCTGTCCCACTGGAGATCGATGGTCAACCTGCCTACCTCATAAAGAACATCCTAAACTCGCAGCACAGGAGGGGTAGGCTCGAATACTTAATCGAATGGGAGGGATATGGGCTAGAGGAACAGTACTGTGTGCCTGCGCAAGACATCTTGGACCCACAGCTAGGTAGGGCTCTGTGATATCACAGCAAACCAGCAATTCCATTTCCCAGGAGGCACCACTAACTACAAACATGGCTGCTGAGGACTACAATTCCCACACACGCACACACTTGCCTTCGCCGGAGTACTAACTACACACACCTGCACCCAATCTCACACACAGCACATACACAGCATTTAAAGGACTTTGTGAACACTCAGATTTTGCGAAGTAAACATTCAGCTGATTTGTCTCTGTCGTTATCCAAGCCTTATACTCGTGTTTTGCCTTAGTGATATTTGACCATTGTTTATGTTCTTGACCTCGATTCTCTGCCTTGCCTAGTTTTGCCTGCTTGCCTGATCGCCTGACCTCTGCCTGTTTATTGACCACGGATTTTGCCTTACCCTTGGAATTATTATGTATCTGCCTACCTGCACTTGCTTCCATCTCTGCCTCCATTTTGTGACATTAAAGTACAGAGTGTAAAAATCCTCAAATCCCTTCAAACATCACACTATACACTTGTTCACCAAACTTCTTAGCCAAAACATAGGCAGGCATCAATCATACCTCTGTCTACTGTATAGATCTTGCAGATAGAAAGACAGATCAGGCCTGGTCATGTTGGTGTTTTGTTTTATTTTTGCCATCAATAAAACATAAAACATATGAAACATACTTCATCCAAACTATCCAAGGTGTTGCAACAAGGCATGTTCTTGCAAAAGGTTTAGGGCTAAGTATTTGCAGTTCTGTCCATACTGTAAGATTATTGGAAAATTGTGTAATTGTTTGCTGCTGTAAAAAGGGTTTTATATTCAGGTCTAATTCCTCTCAAGGTTTCTTCTTTGTCATCTCAGGGAGTTTCTCCTTGCCATTGCCACCTCTGTCTTGCTCATTAGGGATGTATATCCACATCCATAGGGCGCACAGTGGCTTGGTGGCTTAGCACGTTCGCCTCACACCTCCAGGGTCCGTGATTCGATTCCCGCCGGGGCCATGTGTGCGCGGAGTTTGCATGTTCTCCCCGTGCTGCGGGGGCATGCATGGTAGGCTGATTGGTGTGTGAGTGTATATGTGATTGTGCCCTGCGATGGACTGGCAGGGTGTACCCCGCCCTGTGCCCGATGTTCCCTGGGATAGGCTCCAGGTTCCCCCGCGACCCTGAAGAAGGAGTAAGCGGTAGAAGATGGATGGATGGATCTACATCCATGTTTATGTAAATCTGCTTTTTGGCAATGTCTTCTGTTAAAAGCACCACACAAATAAAATTACTTGAGTAAATCGCTGGTGCTCAGAATTATTTTTTAGCATCCAAAAATATAGATTATATGTCTCTTACTATCATAGTGATTATAGGTTGTATAAGAATCTTTGATACAAATTGTTATGTGCCAAGAGGAGCTATTGCACTGATCTCTTGCATAAATTAAGGCCTTGAAAATAGTAGGAACACAGGTTTGTATCAGTTTATATTTTTTCATGGAGTCTGTTTTTTTTTTTAAATAGCCAACACCTGTCAGTTTCAGTGTCAATTGTACTGCCATTATTTAACAACTTTGCTGTAAATGCTTTCACTGTGGACACACAGTAAAACCATCAGTGCAGTTCATTGCTTTAATTTATATGTGGTGAGCCTTTTTGTAAGATCATGCTGACAGTCTAGTAAAAAATATCTTTGCTTTATACATTGCTTGGGATTTTTGGCTTTTTGGTGTATAATTTAAGCATTAAATCAGCCTAATACCCAACTTCCTGGGTTGTAATTTGTTTTGTGAAAAAGAGACATAAAAGAATCACATAAAAATATGGATTTTTGAATTCTTTAAAGACACCAATTACATGGACTACGTGTGTTTTGTTTTAATGCATTGGAAGGGGTTTGGTTTGTGAGGGATACATACATTTACGCTTGCATAATGTGGTTAAAATGTACACAGACATCCTTGTGGCATGACTCATCAAATTTAAATTTGTTGACTGCATCTTGAGTGGATATAAGGCTCAGGATACGGTGCTGTGAAAAAGTATTTTTTCTGTTTTTGTGTATATCTCATGCTAAATTGTTTCAGAAATTAGAACAATATTTAAAACAAAGAGAACCTGAGCAGACACAAAATACAGTTTTTAAATGATAATGTTTCTTATTGAAGCAAAAAATATATATATATATATATCCAGTACCAATTAGGCCTGTGTGAAAATGTATTTGCCCCTGTAGTTACTAATTCCTCAAATCTATGAAACTGCATTTATAATGTGTTTCAGCTGGACTAGACACAACTAGGCCTGATTACTGCAAACCCTTTTCAATCAAATCAACACTTAAATAGAAGTTTTTCAACAGCATGAAGTTGGTTAAAAGGTCTTACCAAGTAACACACTATGCCAAAATTGAAAGAAATTCCAAAAATGATGAGGAAGAAGTTGATTGAAATACATCAGTCTGGGAAAAGTTACAAAGCTATTTCAAAGGCTCTGGGACTCCAAAGAACCAAAATGAGAGCCATTATCTCCAAATGTATTTTTTTTCAACCTGCATCAATAAAGATTCATAACTCCACTAGCAGAAAGACACTGGGCAAAAATAGCACCCATGGAAGTGTGGCGAGGTGAAAACCACTGCTAACCAAGAAGAACATTAAGGCTCATCTGAATTTTGCCAAAACATACCTTGATGATCCTTAAACCTTTTGGGAGAATGTTCTGGGGATTGATGAGTCAAAAGTGGAACTGTTTGGAAGACAGGGGTCTCAATACATCTGGTGTAAACCAAACACCAAATTCCACAAAAAGAACATCATACATTATGGTGGTGGAGGTGTGATGGTGTGGGGATGCTTTGCTGCTTCAGGGCCTGGGCAACTTGCAATAATTGAGGGAAACATGTATTCTGCTCTCTACCAGAAAATCATAAAGGAGAATGTCCGGTCATCAGTCCATAAGTTGAAACTCAAGCGCAACTCAATTATGCAGCAAGACAATGATCCAAGTCCACCTCTGAATGGTTAAAAAAAAATATAGATGAGCAAACATCTCTTGCTTCTATCATGGGGAATGATGTCTGGTCAGTTTGCCCTGATGGTATGATTGGTGTTGACAGCCATGTTATTCTTCTTCTTCTTCTTCTTCTTCTTCTTATTTAAAAACTATTTATTGTCTGCAATTTAGCATTTCTGAAATACCAGTTAACCCTAATTAAACATAGAGCTTAATTTGAGAACAGTTACTTTAACTGTGACATAGAAAAAAAAAAGTAGAGTGTGATATAATTTAGAGGAAGGAATGTCAGAAACTGATTGAGCAGGAAGGAATGGAGGGAAGGATAAGGAAGGAATGACTGCAAGGAGGCAAAACAAACTATACAGCCACTAAACTAGAACCAACTGTGCTTTGCTATAGTGGCACCACTAACTGCACACACACGCAACCTGGGATTGATTACCCTCACTCCCCCTCACCACATCCAGCACTTTTAGGCCAATATTATTTGTATATCCAAAACAATTTTGAAATTAAGGATTTAAACCACAGACACTTTTTAGCAGTGCCAAAGAGATTACCCTGAAAATTTCTGGCTCCATTATAGAGGTTTTTTTTCAGTCTTTCAAGCCCCTCCTTGGGCAGAACCGAATTCCCCCAATCTTACACACGAGGCCACACAGTCACACTGACACACCACACAAAATCTGTTTTTCCATTCTACTCCTTTACCCATATCTCCATCTTCTATGCTGTTTAAATAGCTTCATAAAATCACAAGAGTATTCATCACTATGAATATTACACATACAGCATTTTGCTGTAGTTGCTAAGACTAACCCTGGCTTTTATGTGGCAAAATACTGTTTATATAATAATAATTGTTTATATGTGTAATCACATTTAAAAATGTATATCATTAAATATAAGGTATAAAATATGCTATAAAAATAAATAATAAATAAATGTTTCCATACCGTATTATAATATTGCAATACGTTAGATATCCAGTGAAGTAGAAGACTATAATCTTGGTAGAATCATACACAGTTGCCCAAGTCATAAAATTTTTTAGACGGTCCCTTACTGACTTCATTACAATTAAGAGCTGGTGAGCTGCATTTCTGAGAGATTAGCTTCAGGGGCATTTAATGGGAGAAAAAATTTCAAATATATTCAATTGTACTTGGTTCTTGTTCCACTCCAGAGTAAGACAATACACATTTTATCCTTTCTGTGTGTTTATTATTTGACAAATAGAAGAAAGAATCTTGAATGTGCAGTGAATCTCTTGTGATCGCCAGCCAGTCTAAAATGTGCTTGACTGTGAGTGACGTCACTTCCAATTACAAACACGCCTCATAGTATACTCCCACCCCAACACTGATTGGCAGGTTTCTATGCAATGCATGGGAAATGCACATGCAAATGGTTTTGGCATTCCGTTTGAATTTTGTCAGGCTCTATACGCCACACTGAGGAAATGAAATAGCAAACAGAGTAATTGCTATTGCTATTTCAATATGACATGGTCATAAAGCGTAACACACAGGAAATGCAGTTGCAAATGGACTTTGCATTTCCATTTGAAATTTGGCAGACACTGTACGTTCGTGTAAATGAAAAAGCAAATGGTAATACATGATTTGCATTTTCATTTGCATTATGTCACAATTGATACATCCACAAATAGGAAATGCAATTGCAAAGACAGTTTGCAATTGTTTTGGAATATTGTCTGCAAAATACTTCCATATTAAAATTTAGAACTTCACACTGTCACATTGTAATAGTTCAGAATTTAGAACTTCACAATGTCACATTGTAAGTTTAGAATTTAGAATGCTCCCCTGTTACATTGTAATAATATAGAATTTAGAAGTCTTTACCGCTCCATTGTAAAAGTTTAGAATTTAAAACTCTACACTGTTACATTGTAAGAGTTAAGAATTTAGAACTCCATTCTGCTCTATTGTAATAGTTTAGAATTTAGATCTCCACCCAGTAACATTGTAATAGTCTAGAATTTAGAACTGATTGTTGCTCTATTTGAATAGTTTAGAATTTAGAATTCTGCTCTGTTATACTGTAATAGCTTAGAATTTAGTATATTGCGCTGTCTTCCAAACAGTTCCAGTTTCGACTCATCAATCCACAGAACATTCTTCCAAAAGGAGGAGCATCAATGTGTGTTTTGGCAAAATTCAGATGAGCCTTAATGTTGTTCTCGGTTAGCAGTGGTTTTCACCTCGCCACTGTTCCATGAATGCCATTTTTGCACAGTGTCTTTATGATAAGTGGAGTCATGAACAGTGATCTTTATTGATGCAAGAGAGGCCTGTAGTTCCTTCAATGTAGTCCTTGGGTCTTTTGTCACTTACTGGATGAGTAATTGCTGTGTTCTTGGAGGAATTTTGGAAGGTTGGCCACTTCTAGGGAGGTTCACCACTCTGCCGAGTTTTTCCATTTGGAGATAATGACTCTCATTGTGGTTCTTTGGCGTCCCAGAGCCTTTGAAATAGCTTTGTAACCCTTCCCAGAGTGATGTATTTCAATCACCTTTTTCCTCATAATTTCTGGAATTTCCTTCAATTTTGGTATAGAGTGTTACTGTGTACAACCTTTTAACCAACTTCATGCTGTTGAAAAACTTCTATTTAAGTGTTGATTTGATTGATCAGGGTTTGCAGTAATCAGGCCTGGTTACGTCTAGTCCAGCTGAACCCCATTATGAATGCAGTTTCATAGATTTGGGGAATTAGTAACTGCAAGGGCAAATACATTTTCAAACAGGCCTAGTTGGTATTAGATAACTTTTTTTTGCTTCAATAAATAACATTATCAATTAAAAACTGTATTTTGTGTTTACTCATGTTGCCTTTGTTTTATCTTAGATTTTGTTTTAATTTTTTAAACAATTTAGTATGAGATATACATAAAAACAGAAGAAATCTGTGAAGAATCAACTTTTTCACAGCACTGTATATAGCCAAATAATCACATTGCTAACAAGGTTTGTCCTATTTCAAACATTTTCCTGCTTTTTGTTCTCAGAAAAGACATCAAGGTGCAGGTGAGTGCCTCTCTCTCAGCCCCCAGACATGCCGTGCCACATAAAAATAATTGCACCAAGCTGTGACAGCCCAAGGCTAACATTTGGTCACAGTCTCTTACACATTGTTTTAATGAATCAACCTCATATCAAAAGAAAAAGGCATTTTACAATGTGGTTTAAATTACATACATACTACTTACAGATATTGATTTTGGTCATGTGACCTTTTTAATGATGAATGCCCTTTGCATGCCCTTTCAAAACCATCCCTGTCCATGACAACCTTCTCTGCCCAACTATTATCTTGTTTTCCAGTTACCCATCAGAGTTTTACACTGCAAATTGTAACAAACTTTCAGCTCTACACTTCCATGGATTTATGATCATCCACTTCCCCTGAAACGGAAACATATTCCAAACTTGATACAAAAAAGTGCCTCACCTTATGGAGCTGATTACCAAACAGTAATGTGTTGAAAGCTACTGGCTGCTAAAAAGCAACTGTAGGGGAGAGCTGGCCGAACTGTAACACATTTGTTTTCTCTAAATGCACATGCAAAATTGTGGCTTCATTACATGATAATACAAGTACATCACCTCTCTGTGTCCTTTTGAAAAAAACAAGCAGGATACACCCAGTCTTGCTTTTGGTGAAAAGCCCATTATGTGGCATTATAAGGTAAAAAAAAGAAGTTATTTTTCAAATTTATTTCCCCTTACATTCAAAAACTGAAATCTATACAGCTGTGTACATTTAGTTCTATACAAACTGTTAGCATAGCTTGTTTGTGCAAACTAGTTACTTGTTATCTAGACAAGAGGAAAGCATGGGTGCTTTGGACTTTGATCTTGATTGCCAATTTGGATTTGTTCACCTGCCTTTTAATAAAGTAATTATCTGCAACTGCATCCATCTCTGCCTCCTGACAATTTTTTGTAATGGGATATTGAGGGGTTTTGGGTTGTAAGATTTTCTTTAGAACGCTGAATTTCTGAAAGAAGAAAGCCTTAAGTCTGTGAAAAAGAAAAATATAGAAAGTTTTTTTTTTTTAATAATATATTACACTTAAAGTTGTGTGAAAAACAAACATTTGTTTCAGAAACAGTTGCATTTTGCTAGTCAGTGATTTGATCAATGATTTTTACCTGGTCAAGGTATTATGACAGTTATTTTCATAACATTGTAATAACCATTGTTTAAATATTGTAACCGAAATCTCATCAACTACAAATTTGTTTTGCATTCAAGAAATATTTGCCATAGGACACACTCAATAACTATTCCCTAATCAATCCCAGGCAGTTCTTTTCTATTTATTTTTTATTCAACAAAGTATTTTGAATTGTTGCTCTGCCCAAGAGTCAAGTTCAATCTTGATTGAGTTCCTTCTGTTTGTTATTTTTTGCTAGCGACTTTCCAACTTTGCCATGGAAACAGTCCGGGTGTCCTTTAGACTAATCCATAGCTGAATATCACAGAAATAGCCCACTGCATGATAATTACAGAGCCCACAAAATCAGTAGGCCTGTGATGTGGACAGCTGGTCGACCTCTAAGTGCTCCAGCAGATCTCCCCAATATTACGCCACCTTGCTTTTCCATCCAAGAGCTATCTGTGTGGAGTAATGGGAAATACATTGGCTGATCTCTGAGACTGCGCACTTTCACCCGTGCCTTTTTTTTCTTTCCTCTGGTGGAGAGTGATGAATGACTGCTCTGTCTGATGCATGGAAAAGAGATGCAGCAGGTCTCTGGAAGTGGGACAATCAAACCTATACACTCTGGTTTTATCACAACAATAGCCACTGGTTTTTGGGGGGGATGTTTTTCCTGAAAAATATTTATCTATCTGTCTGTCTGTCTGTCTGCCTGTGCCTGCTAGTCCTAATTGAGAAACATTTATGAGAAACTTATGTGTGAAATTTGTGAAATATTCCCATGCTGTTCCACAATGAGAAATTAATTTCAGTCATTCTGAAAGGGATACAACTGTTGAAAAGATCCAGACCCACATGTTAATGGTTTTGTTTTATTTTGTTCATATGGCTAAAGCATGGTTGCCGTGTATTTTATTAGAAAATAGTCACCGCCATGGTGGATGGTTTTCCCAGACCACTGAATATTATTATAACATTTCATAAAGGCCTGTCATTCTGGAAAATAGGCATGGACAGCAAAGATAGATTAAGACAGTTATAGCTGCCTTCCTCTCAGTTTTCAGCTCTTACGGATTATTTATCCCCACATTTTTTTAAGCGTATATTTAAGACCAGGATTAGATCCATTTCTGCTGAAAATGTCTAGGAAGTACCATTCTTGCTCCAAAGAGGCAAGGGTTCTGTAATGCATGCTTTTCTATCAAAAATAACTGTAATAAGCATGCACCAGTTGGTGCCTCACGATTTAGCACAAAGGATTCGATACTGAGTGTAATTACTGTACTCATCCTTGTGTCCATGGAGATTTCCTTCATTTACATCCCCAATTAGCTACTTTAAACTGCCCCTTGGTATAAATGTACGTGAGCGAATGTGCAAGTGTCTTTGATGCCGTGCAGTCATCTAACATCAAATTCACATGTATGCCTGCGTTACACCCAGCATTTCCTGGATATGCTCCAGATTCACTGTGACCTTGACCAGGATAAAATGCTTACTGATCATAAATGAACAAATGAATTTGCATATTTGCTACAGAAAGAATACAATATACACTTTCACCTAGCACCCTAAATATTTATTTGGTTTGTTCCTCTGGGGGAACCTTTACATGCTTTCTGTATACAACAATGGTTTTCTCTTTGAGGAGGTTACAAATGGAACCCTACTGGAAAACTGTTAACCTTCCATGTAATCCTTGAGGCACCCACTTTATTTATTTATTTATTTATTTTTTTAAACTAAGGTCATAAATGTATAATTAATCTTACTGTGATTTTTTTTTTAAAGATAAGTTTAATCCTTTTCCACATAACCTCACTTATAGTTTCAGCAGTTTAGATAAATTTCCATTTTAACAACATAATATTTAAGATTCTACCCAGAGAGCTACTTGACACACCTATAGGCCTCTGCTAAGATCTTAAACTCTCACTTGGATTTGAGTAAAAAGAATTAATAAAAATAAAATCATCCTCTGCTAGTGAGAACGGAAAAGATACCTGGCTTGGTTACAAACTTTCCTCCAAATCAGATTTAACAAGTATATCACTACAAATCTGTGTCTATAAATCAAAGCTGTGTCTGTGAATATTTGGTAACAATTATGTTGGAAGCTTTAACAAGTATAATAACTTTTTAGAACCTATTAGCTTTAGAGAACTTACTACTCTAATATGCACTCTATTTACATTCTTTATTGTAGATACAATTCATTGTGTTACGATAGGCAGCGTTTCACCCCTCTAGAGTTTAGGCCCAACTGATAAGGACAAGGAAGTGTGTGTTCTGCACTGAGCTCATGAACTCTGGGTTAAACTCACAATTCAAACACTTATGGGAGGGGGTGGAAGTTCAGCAGCATAAAAAACTTTAGATTAAGTTCATTCCCAGGCATTAACACAATAACACAATAGATGTTTAAACTGCATTGTTTAAGCTACAATGCAGGTTGCCTGGAGCACAAATTTTAAAAATCCAATTTATTTGAAATTTACAGACTTTATTGTCTACAATACTTAAAGAATAAACCATGACATTGTGTGCTTTTATAGAGAACTTATCTGAAGTAGATTACATTGTCCTGAAGTGTTTTATTTCTCTTATACCACAGCTGTTTACCAACAATTAGAGTTTATTCATGTTTCTTAATGAATACATACTTTTTAACTGTTTATAGTTTTTTTCTAAGGTTGTGGAATGTCTGCCAGACAAATTAGCTCTTTTTATCACTTACCTTATAACAGCTATAAACATTTGTTCCCTCACCAGTCTGTCTTTTTCTCTCCTTGACATTAATAAGACAAAAACTAATAATGTAGCCTGTCATGTTACAGAGAAACCAGAAAGTCCCCTTCCAGAAGACTTTCTAGTAGTGGAAAACATTCTGACTGTTACAAAGCACTGACGCCTTCCATAAATGTTAAATAAATGACAAATCAACAATTATACATATTTCTTTGTTAAATATCCCCACGCTTTAATCTGTTTTTTATTAACCTTAGAGTATGCAGATCTTCTGCCAATGTGAATTAGGTCTTACTACACAAATAATAACATATTATAAGGATTGCATTAATAAATCTATCATCTGAATTACACCCAGCACTAGAGCTGCTCTTATAGAAAAAGAATCAGCACCTACTGACTAATCGGATTTGAGAATTCAACAGAGGTGAAAACCATAAGTCATTTTAATACATCCCAAGTTGTTGCACTTCTGATAAACATGCACTGAAAGGACCAGTTTAGACTTTGGACCCTACAGCATTAAACTCTTAGGGTGGGTTGCACCAATTAGAGCTTAGAGTTTAGAGCTAATCTAGGATTTGTTGATCTGGGTTTTATTTTAAATCAAGTTGTTTTGCACCACTTCATTTTAAACACAGATTAACAAATCGTGGATTCTAACCTGCGATTAAAACTTCCATTTATGTCATATATCAAGGAGGTAACTCTGGACTTCAGTTCCCATCAGCCACTGCACTGTACTACAACATGTCACATGACCACCTGCAACTGAATCACGTTTCTGTTAACGAGCACACTTATATATAGCCATTGTTTGCATTGCTTCTCTGTCTTTCGTTTGTCTTAGACCACCGTGTTCCATGTTACCATGTTTATTGACCTTGTTAGTTTATGTTTAGTTTTTGCCACAGTATTATGCCAAGTTGTCTTAGTGTCTTTGTTTTGTTCTTTGTTTGTTTAATAAACTATCTGAAAATCTGTGATTGCTTATCGCCACCTATGTTCGCGGAGTACTTCGCTACGCTACGCCAACAGGAGGAGGAGTACCAAGCTGCGCTACGTAAGCAGCAGGTCGCCAGGAATTACCTGGGCTTCAATCTACCACCTATGTTCATGGAGGACTACGCCACGCCACGCCAACAGGAGGAGGAGTCCGGGTACAAGTGGGAGTCTGTGGTTGGGGCTAGTACCATCTCCCACCCTCCGTCCCTATAATGGATCTAATTCAACAAACGGAGTCAGCGGAGGATGAAGGTCAGCCTCCCTGCTTGGCTGAGGACGTCACTCCGCCTTCCTGCTTGGCTGAGGACGTTACTCTGCTTTCCTGCTCCGCTGAGTACGTCTCTCTGTTTGCCTGCTCGGCTGAGGTCGTCGCTCCGCCTTCCTGCTCGGCTGAGGTCGTCGCTCCGCCTTCCTGCTCGGCTGAGGTCGTCGCTCCGCCTTCCTGCTCGGCTGAGGTCGTTGCTCCGCCATCCTGCTCGGCTGAGGACGTCGCTCTGCCTCCATGTTCCGCTGAAGATGTCATTCCTCTTCTTTGCTGTGCGCCATATGTCACTCCCCCTTCCTGCTCCGCGGAGAGCATCGTTCCTCCCTTTGGCCTCGCGGAGAACCTTGCTCCTCTCCCTGGCCTCACGGAGAACCTCGCTCCCCTCTATGGCCTCGCGGAAATCTTGGAGCTTCCCTCGGGCCTCGCGGAGAACATCGCTCCCCTCTCCTGTCCTGTGGAGGAAGTTGTCCTGCTGTCCTGCCACGCAGACGTCGCTCTGAGCTCCAGCCCCGCTGAGGACGTCGCTCTGCTTTCCTGTTCCGATGATGATGTCGCTCTGCTTTCCTGTTCCACTGAGGACGTCGCTCTGCTTACCTGTTCTGCTGAGGACGTTGCTCTGCTTTTCAGTTCTACTGGGGACATTTTGCCCAAGGGGCCAGGACCACCAGATGGAGGGAGTGCATTTTTGGGCGCTCCAGGAGAAGCGCCCCTGGGGGGGGGTTCTGTCATATATCAAGGAGGTAACTCTGGACTTCAGTTCCCATCAGCCAGTGCACTGTACTACAACATGTCAAATGACCACCTGCACCTGAATCACGTTTCTGTTAACGAGCACACTTATATATATATATATATAGCCATTTTTTGCACTGCTTCTCTGTCTTTCATTTGTCTTAGACCACCATGTTCCATGTTTCCATGTTTATTGATCTTGTTAGTTTATGTTTAGTTTTTGCCACAGTATTATGCCAAGTTGTCTTAGTGTCTTTGTTTTGTTCTTTGTTTGACCCAGATCTGAAAATCTGTGATTGCTTCCAAAACATCTTTGAAAGGTGACAATTTAAGACTAATTTTCTCCGCCATGATGGATCCGCCATTGACGACATTGCGGTAGCACGTGCGGATTTCATAAACCTGGAAATATATGAATCCTCCAGTGTAACTAAACAGTAACAATGTAACTCGTGTGAGAGAAGGAACTTTTGAATAAATAAAAAATCAACTTCCGTTATTAACCGCTCATTCGCATAACCGATACAGGCTGAGAAAATGGTGCAGCATATTAGAAGCTCAAATTTTACAAGCCATGAAAAAATTTATTATATCAATTAATGTAGAACAAAAATTTAAGACAAAAGGACAGATAACATGACAATTAAAGAAAGAAGATACCTGGGTCCAGCTAACCGCTGATTTCAATGCTTCTCCGGGGATTAAAGACAAGCGAGATTTTAATAATCTGAAAGCCTACTGGAAAAACCTCAAACCGAAAGCAAAAAAAGATGCAGCACAG
This sequence comes from Ictalurus furcatus, assembly GCF_023375685.1. Classification (NCBI taxonomy): domain Eukaryota; kingdom Metazoa; phylum Chordata; class Actinopteri; order Siluriformes; family Ictaluridae; genus Ictalurus; species Ictalurus furcatus. The sequence continues at coordinate 10,869,513 of NC_071270.1, forward strand.
GAGAGAAAGGACACATTTCTCAATTCATTGTCACAAAAAATTATGCAGATGATTCCCCAACAGATAACCCCATTGTGCAACCCGTTCGACAATAATTCCATTGCCGACCAGCTGGAGTCACCGACATCGTCCCACAAAAGTATGTTAGCTGCATTTCATTTTCACCTTCATGTCTTATTTTTAAATCATATTTATTCTAGATGCGAATGATGAAGACCTAAGGACCGGTACCTGCATGAGTTCCACACCTACTGAACATGTCAGCAATGGAGCAGCTCTGGCATAAGATCAAACTCAGTGCTCAAAGCCCCCAAAGAGCAAAAGACAAAGAAGTGAATTCAGCAAAAAATCATTCTGAATTACTACAATTAGAGAAAGAAAAGAACTTAATTCAAATCAAGAATGCCATATATATATACAGTGTTAGTTCTGTAACAGTATCATATGGATGTTACTGTCACATTATTGTAATAAAGAAAAGGTGAAAGCTTATTATTGCAATAATGCTAATTAAGAAATGTAAAATAAAGAAAATGTGCACTATATGAAAGATTTATCAAGTGACTAAAGTAGCATACATGCATACAATATATGTGATACATGCTATACATTTACCACATTACTGTGGCAGCATTGTTCTCCTCCTCTTCATCCTCTGTGTGCTCAATTCAGTTATCCACTTCAAACTCTGATAGTATCCCATCTCCAAGTCTTTCCCCAAAATTATACTGCACTGCCAGAGCAACAATGACTGCCAATGTTGTATCAAGCTTTGTTTGAACATCTTTTTCCAAACACCGAACACCCCCTCGACAAGACTTCTTGCTGCAATGTGGGACGTGTTGTATCGTTTCTCAGCTGGTGTTGACGACAGGGGTAACCACTGTCACCTACTAGGTGGCCCTGTATTGCATGACTTTCAAGCAGAGCACAGAGGTAGCTGTTATCAAAGATTCTGCTCTCATGTGTAGATCCTGGCCATCGAGCTAAAATGTTGGTCATTTGGGCCTTCTCATCACACACAATTTAAACGTTGATGGAACAATAGCCCTTCCTGTTGTGAAACAGCTCTCCATTTTCTCCACCTTGGTTTTGAATGGGAATGTGAGTACAGTCAATTGCTCCTATAACTCCTGGAAACTCCTCAGATCTTCTAAATCCAGCAGATGTTTCTTGTGTTGGGGCAAATCTTATAAACTGATTTTTTCAAAGCTACAATTGCCCCCGATACTCTTCTAACAATTCAGGGTTCTCCAAGCTTTCATTTTGGTTTCATGAGGCTCTGAAGATGAACTGAAGAATTCTAGATTTATGATTTGTGTAAAGACTATATGCAAATGGAAGGCCTTTTTTTTTTTTTTTTTTTTTTTTTTTTTACAGAAAATGTATAAACTCAATATTTCAAAGGCTTTATTCCAATTTGACAATTTAAAAACACTGCACAAACATCTCGCATCAATTTTATTTCCATTTTAATTCTTGTCAAAGGAGCAAAGGAACAGTTCCAGCCTCAGAAAGTAATTTGAAGCACACCTAGTGTAGGGTTCAAAAGTTGAGTCCACTAGCAAGCATATTTATCAATTATCCAAACATAATTAAGATTATGTTTCCTAAATAAACAGACATAATTTTATGTTATTTTTGACTAAAAGCAGGGTTGATGATAGCACTTAATCTACAGAAAAATACTGACCATGGCAACAGCAATTAACAGTACACATGCTACCTTTTGAATAAAATACACAGTAGCACAACAATTAAATATGTGGTGTTTACATGATATTCCAATATATTTTACAAATAGCTCAAACTTACCCCTAAGTTCCCTACTGTATTTGAAAAACCCATCACCATGTGCCAGAGGAGTGATCTGCCAGCTAGGAGAGTTATCGCTGCTCTAGAGTTGTTCTTGACCCAAATCCAGGGCCAAACATACCACAATATCCAGCTTTCTGGTTCCAAGATAAAACAGATTTTTAAAGGCATGTTATTGTTTAAGCAGAACAAACATTAAAGTTGATTATTCCCACAATATTTTAAATAATAAGAATGAACATTTTTGGTACTGACATTGTTATACACATTTGTATAAAAGCTGAGGCTAATATTAGCCACTTGTTGTTAAGCTAGCATACAGTGGTTCTTGAAAGTTTGTGAACTCTTTAGAATTTTCTATATTTCATACATATGACCTAAAACATCATCAAATTTTCACACACATTCTAAAAGTAGATAAAGAGAACCCAATTAAACAAATGAGACAAAAATATTATGCTTGGTCATTTATTTATTGAGGAAAATGATCCAATATTACATATCTGTGTACATATTGCTGCACATCGAAAAAAGAGGGAGGGGAAAGTAATACTTGCTTTCACAGAAAATCATAACCGTTTAATTTCCTTCCTCAGGTTCAGAGGCAAGACTTTACTGGCGGATATGAACAAGTGGAACGATTACATCCGCTGCGTGCATGGAAGCCATTACAGGAAACTTGTTTCCATCCTGGAGTTCAATAGTCAAGCAACTTCGTCAAGACGGTACAACAGGTTTTCGTAACAATAAACAGGAAGCAGCTGAGAGATCCATCTGTGAGCTTTTACAGAAGAGAACGGGAAGTAAGAGAATCCTTGTATGACCTTGTACACTTGACCTTCACATCTTCCTCTTTAAAAAAATAATTTTGGTGTATTGGACTTGCCAAGGTGGAAAGTCTCAGTGGAAGATGACTTTTCTGCTATCGCATAAGATGACACATACTTATTCAAATGCCAAAATTGCAGTTATGTTCCCATAAAAGAAAGGAAATAAAACTCCTTGTTGGCGACTCCATCCATGTAACCTCATGACCTGGTGCTGAATTAGTTCTAAAGTCCCTTATGCCAGAAAGGCTCAGGTCAGCACTGATAGGAAATACAATGCAGAGAGAAGGCCATGTTTCTTTAATCTCAGGAAAGCAAGGCAAGTTTTTGCACACATATTCACACTTGTACAATGCAAAGAAAGGCAGTGCACACACACACACACACACACACACACACACACACTTGTACTATGCAAAAGAATGACAGAAAAGTCAAAGAAGCAAAAACCAAAATAATCAAATTACATCATTTTTCTACACACAGTCAGACACTTGTCACACACACCCACACAAACAAAAACAATGTCATATGCTATAACTGTTCTAGCTGTATTTGTTAGGGCTCAGGGGTTTGGCGGTGCTGAATGACTGAGTACAATGCATCAAGGAACGCCTTTCTATCTTTCCCACGATGCTGTTCACATTCAGGCAGGGAAGGAAGCTGCTGAAAAGTTTTGTCGGTCAGACAGGGGCAGCCATGTTGCCTTCCCAAAACACAGCACTGTATATGCAAAATACTCCACAGGAAGTTCTCAGGATTTTACACTTCCTGTTTTCTGAAAGGCCATTTTGACAGACAATGCTGAGTAGAGAAGTGTGTTCACCCGCCATAGAAAATGGGACTTTTCTGAAAGACTGATTTGAGTTAAAAATGTGAAAAAATGTCAAAATTTGAGTTAGCAAGTAAAAGCATTATATATGCAAATATAGTCAAATGGATCTATTTTTAAGTCTTCTGTGGGATTTGTATGTTTGTATGCTGGATAGGGTTTGCATTGGCATTGTATTTTATGTAAAATCTCGATGAGCAACATGCAACTAAGAATTTCATAGGACTTTTGTGCACATGATAATAAAGACCTTTGGCTAATGTTGCTTCTTTCTAGAAATAAGCATTATCTGCCAACAGTATAACAATTTATTATAATAATATTGTAATAAGAATTATTAAGTAATTGTGTCTATATTTAAGATATTTTGACTCACTGAGATTTCTTTTCTTTGTCATAACAAGGAATAAAATAAAAATTGAGGTTGAACCTAAAACACATGCAATTTAGGTATATCAAAATCTTAAAAATCTATAGGGTAATCTACACAGCAAAATCACCAGTGTTGATTTAACACCCACAGTGCTGAATTCACACCCTTCTGAGTTTATATAACTCATATAAACACTCTGGTTGTTAATTCAACACTAGGGATTTTACTGTGTAGGGGTAACTCCATTCTGTCACGAAATGGAGGCTGAGACGGAAGCAAGTGCAGGTTTGGCAGTTTAATAACAACAAAGTCCAAGGATCCGTACTCAAAAAACAGGCAGAGGTCAGGCGATCAGGCAAACAGTCAAAACTAGGCAGGGCAGAGAATCCAAGTCAATAGAGTAAACAGAGGGCAAATCACAGAATGGCAAACACGAAAACAAGGCTTGGACAATGACAGAGACTAGACTGTTGAGAGTATACTTCGCAAAGTCTAAATGCTCACATATAGCACACAAAGTCTCTTATATGCTGTATTTGTGATAGTGTGTGAGATTGGGTGCAGGTGTGTGTAATTAGAGTTCCAGTGAACATGTGAGTGTGGGAAGTGTAGTCCATGGTGGCCATGTTTGTAGGCTGCAGTGCAGGATGAGAAATGTAGTCACTGGTTTGCTGTGACATGACACATTCAAAAGAGAAGTGAAGAAATTATTTTTTGAAATACAAAGCTGGCACCTGAAATCCCATCACAATAATACAGAAGTGACTTTTGAAACGACCTGTATATAAAACAACAAATATATAAACATTTTCATTACATTTAAAGTCCACCCTCTCCAACCCTAGACCATCAGAGTCCCAAAAACAATTTCATTATGTTTTGTTTATACAAATACCAGACAATATACTGGAAGAAACCACTAAAACTGTGAAATTAGCTTCTAAACCAGGGATGGGTAATTCCAGTCCTGAAGGCCACTACATTGTCCTGCAGAGTTTAGCTCGATCCCTAATCAAACACACCTGAAAAATCTAACCAAAGTCTTGAAAATTACAAGCAGGCGTGTTTGATTAGCATTTTTGTGAATAAACTAACTAACTAGCCCCTAAATGAACAAATCACTTCAAAAAGCTTTCACTAATGATGATTAAATCACATTGTTTGTGTCAGAATGCCATATTAGAAGAGACAAGCAAGCAGTCTTTTAGCAGCTAACAAGCTAATGTTATTTATCAACACTGTTGCAAGTAAATTAGATCTGGAAGATGGGATGTCCTCGTTCAATTAAATACTAATTTACATACTACTCATTAACACAGCAATAAGCCTTAGCTTGGAAGTTACTTCTCCTCAGCTACAATGTCGTATTATGAGTTATCGTCTGACTGCATGTTGAGGTATCCTCAGGGAAAAGTGAAGGGAGGAGGAGCAAAGTGAGTGAGCGGAGCGTATGATGGAAGAGGATGCGCAGAATATATTCACTTAAACTGGCGTTACAATCAGCCTTCATGTTTGAAATAATTCAAACTTTGTAAACGATAAAGTTCAGTGAATAGGAAAGCCTATTTTCAAACATGTCTTCTGCAATCTATCTCATCAGACAATGATTTATCAAGAAAATTGTACTGGGGCACAGCACAATTTAGTAAAAAAAAAACGATCATGCGACACCCCTGGGGTAATCTAGAACCAAATGGCCAAATTAACATGTTATTTTTTTGCAGCAGAGCATGTCTCACGATCATCTTTGCATTGTCTTCTTGAGTTCCTGTTCTTTTCCCAACTGGACAATGGAAACCACCCAGCACAATTTTATGTAAGGCCCTTTATGTAACACCTCTGTAGACCGGGGATGGAGAGGAAATGATGTAAATGGTGTCCTCACTTTTACAAGTAGAAGATATCCTCCTGAGAGGATGATGTACGTATTAGTTATTAAAAAACAGTACAATCAGGTAAAACTGATCTCAGAACCAGCTCTTTCAGTTTCCTAGAGAATACTTCTTTTCTTGTGTGTAAAAACCTCAGTCCTATAATCTGGAGCCTGCACCTCCAAACCCCAAGTTGCCATAAAATGGAAGTGGATAATTACAAGGAATGAGCAGTTAACTACTTATCCATCAATTCCTCACCAGGAGAATAAGGAAAGGACGTGAACGAGGGGAAAGGAGCACATGAGGCAAAAGCTTAAAAAATTCGACTGGACAAAGTGAGAATCTTAATGAGAGTTTCTCATTGAGAAGATTTACTTTTCTCAGTTTACATTTACATACAAATGAAAAGTTACATTTTTGATGTTGATACTAATTACATTCAGTTGGATGGTGGCATTGTATAATTCTGCGAAAGAGCAAGAAAATAAGTGTTATATACTTCTATGGTACTTGTGGGATTACATTGTTTTGGTTGCTTCTATATTAAGAATTCCAACCCTTATTAAACCATCATATCCTTAACATCTCTTCATAACTTAATAACATAAAACCCACCTCAATTTAAATGACCTCCACTTATTATATGCTAGCAAGGCGAATACACATATGTGTATTTGTGTCGTCTGTCAGTTTCATGTGTATGTATGAGTTCCAGTCACATTATACCACTCTTTCCCACAAAAAACCAGAACTTGGAGCTAAGCCATTTCTCACACACATTTTATTTTTATAAATAAACTTAAGCTGGAAACGTGTCAGTGCTGAATCATGAAGATGATGGCAGACATGACAGATGAGCTTTCCTTGCTTACTTCCCGACTTCTGGAGATTCTGGATGATAAATTAGCATATAACATTGCAAAGGAAAAATAAATATGACTTGACAAAAAGTGAGATGAAAGTCATAGGAATGATGAATTTATAAATCTTTTAGAAAATTTTGAAAGTGCATATTTAATACATTTTTTAATACATTTAAAAACAAAACGTGATTATTGTGGAGTTTTGCCACAGTTGGACTGTGACAGTTTTTCTGGCTTTAATTATTTGAAGAGAGAAGAAAACTACAGATACTCCACAAATTATGGCTCAACACTAACTTTTATTTTAACACTGTCAGTCAATATTGCCCAGTTTAGTCCACAATAAGGCTTATGTGTCATCAGCAGGCAGCATTGCAGAGTATCCGCTCTTTCCGGTTCCTTCTCTGGTTCCCACAACTATTTGTGTCATTACCTTTTAGCCTAAGAATAGAATGAAGTTGCCTATGCATCCCAGTGGGTTATAAGAGGGGAAACAGGACGTAAATATCATCAAGCAAGAGAAAGGGTGTTTTCAGAAGCTGAGCTATAGCTCTTGAGCTCATTCTGTGATTCACAGTAAACTGTCTTAATTATTAGAACCTCAAAAATATGAAGTGTTTCCAAACACTCTGCCAAGATTCAAAGATTATGTATGAGACACCCAACATAGTAAGGCCACAGCAAATTAATTTTTATTTTAATCAATTATTTATTGCCTTTTATTAAGCTTTCAATCCAACAAGTTATGAGTGGTGTTGTCAGGAGGTGTTCCCACATTACAGACCTCACTCAAGTACAGTATATAAAACAAAGCACCTTTTGATTTTGAAATTAAATGTTCCACAACAATATTAATCTATTCATCAAGTCACCATTAGCTGACGGACTTCATTCAGCAGTTTTGGCTGTATTTAAGTCAATCACCTTAATGCATATGGAAAGTTATCAGTCAGATTATTGAATATACCTGCATGTACTTCATGCTTCTGAGGTTTCCAGATTTATCTTGAGTGGAGTTTCTATAACATGAGTTTTTCAGTTGCAGTTAGATAATCCCTTTTGAAACAAATCTGCAAAAAAAAAAAAAAAAAAAAAAAAAGCAATAGAAATAAGCTTGTTTTCCAAAGATTTTTGTGTGTATTTTCATTACATGCAATGTGGTTACAACAAGATGTCAGACATTGCTACTGGACAGCTTCTTGCTAGAGTGGGGATCATGTAAGAAAAAAGCAATCAAGTTCCCTGTCAATTCAGAAATCTCCCACCCTTGCACCCTTGCTAATGCACTGTCCATTGAAAATTTTGAGTTCAAAAGAAAAACAGTGATTCACAGTAAATTGCCTACCTGCCAAACTGTTAGTGATAAATTAAACTGAGAGATTTGAAACATGAGAAATCAGACATCGTTACATTGACTGATACTGTTACAAGCATAAAGACTTTATTTGAACCAAAGTGACACTTTAGTCAAAGTGATCAACAAGCGCTATTAGAACATGGTAACACATGAGCTTCAGTTTTAGCAACTTACATCAACACAGCCCTTTAAAAGAACTCTCCTTGCCATGACCTGAGTGAACCCTACAACGTGATTTTCCCAAATCGACACACAAAGGAGAATTGTAAAGGCTGCTTGCCTGACCTATTTCAAGCCACATTCATAATAAAGATTATTCAAAATTCCCAGTATTTAATTAACACCCATTGTGTTCAAACAAGTCCATCTGAACACACCACACTATAGCAATTAATTCAACCTTTGGGATTTTAATATATGCACATGTCTCTGCTGCTTGGTCACTTGGTCACTCAGCTTTGCAGGCTGAGATTTGGAAATAGAGAGTCTGCCTGATGGTGGGAGGGAGACTAACTCCCTTTCCCCCTTAGAAGCACAGTGAGTGACCTCATTGCTGCCTGTGAGTTAAAGGAAGTGTATATCAGATAAACGGACATGACTGGATGGGACCTAGCCAGCTGATGCACTGATAATGTAAGAAGAGCACTGTTTCTCGCAAAACGGTCTTGTAATTTTGTGGAACTCCTTTGACGCATACATCATAGTTATTTTATCATCAGTGATTTTGATATATAGATATGTTTGACTCATCTTTATCCAAGCTTGTAAATGTCCACTACAAATGTTGAACTTACCTTATCTAAAAGGTTCTATAGAAAACCAGACAAGAACCATCATTAACTCCAACTGAAGCAGAACCAAATGACTTCACAGTGACCGAGTCATTTACAACTGCTGATATATTTGGCCCAAAAAGACAGAATGGACTGATATCTCTCCAAATCCTTCAAAATAGTCATGCCTTAGATAAAAGCTTGCTAAATACACTGAGACACTATATGGGTAATTAAAACTGACATGAAAATGATATGAACAGGAATCAAATGGGTTTTACACCTCAATGTCCATTATGTGAATAACTGTGAAGAGATAGGATCTCCCTAAATGTTAAAACTAGAGTAACACTTTCCTCTGTTGGAAAACATAAAGTTACAGCTTTATCTTTGACTGTTAAAAGTGTGAACACTAGTGACTCCTTCCAAAAATACTAAATCAACTTCTCCTCTCAGAAAACTTTACTATATCAACAATTACACACATTTTCAATCTGTTTATGTGAAGCGTCTGCCTTACAAGTTCTTATGAATGAGCTGTAATTAGAGAAATGATACTATAAGAGCATTAATATAAATCATTTGAATTATTAGTACTGTGAGAGCTGCTGTTATGGATAATCAATTAGCAGTGTAACATTTAGCAGTGCTGTGGTATAAATAATATATAAAATATACAAATATTAGATTAATTTCAAGCGTTTTCTAAGATCTAGGACATTTTGGTGTGTTTCTGTCACATGGCTAGAAGAACACCTCTGCTGTCTGTCTGAATATAAATAGAAATTTTAGAATATTGCCTTTCTCCTTCCTTAAGAGTATTTCACAGCCCTTGCACACAGGCCGTACACCGTCCCTCCCTCCCCATGTTCTGGCCCAGTGAAGGCAGAATAAGGCTGACCTAAAATCCAAATTGATTAATGGCCTTGCTGTCCTGCTGACGTTCCTGGTGCTGCTTAATTTCAGTTGCACACCACACGAGATTGAGCTTAAACCACGATAATGCTATATATAATAAACAAAACCTTTATTTTACATTATTTAACAACTCCTCTTATACATATTATATTAATGTAGAGTTTAGCATGGCAAAATCACTTGTGTTGAATTAACTCCTGCAAGGTACATTTATACCATAATGTCTTTTGGTCAGATGAACTCTTTAGATGTTAATTATTTTATTTTGTATTTTGCAGTGTTTAGTGCTACATATGAATTTATTATAGGTCTAATACAAACAATATAATTAAGATATTGTTATGCTACATATACTACAGTTGGGTGAAAAAGTTTGCATACCCTTAAGACAAAACAAGTCAAGAAACAGAAATTCATTTAAACCAAAAAACTTTATTTTTCAGAGATTTCACAAAAAATTATGTAAATTATCACTCATAATCGAATTATCAGTTCAAAACTGTAAAATGCATTTCCTCTTCTGAATATTAATCTCACCAGGATTTTGTGATTTTGTGATCGCAGAAATGAATGCAAAATCAAGCAAACGCCGCAATAATCGCAGGATAAAATCAAAATTCAAAATGACCTCAGAATTTTCCGCAGATTTTGGCCAAGACGCACCATGTGACGTCCTCACAACACGCATTCAGCCAAAGCCCTCATCGATTCATGTGTGTCGAACATGATTACAGCTAAAAGTTCTCATTTACCAACAAACATCACTGTGAAAGATCGTGCAAAACAATTTTGTGCAATTGCTTTCTGCAAAAAAGCACAAAAAACTATGCAAATCGCATTGCAAATTTGGGAAAAAAAATTGCAGCAAAATCAAACATTTTTGGCTGCGACAATCACAAAAAAACCCCTCCACAAAATCCTGTACGTACCGGACTATGACATTTTGCAATAACTTGTATGAACGACCAACGGTTTGTCCTTTATAACTGAATCTTTCATACTCTCTGTGCAGCTTTGGATCATGTAATTTGCATAATATTCCCACTTCATTCCTGACATATCTGTTATAATTCTTCATGATCTTGCCCTTTTCTTTGTCTTTCTCTTTTTAGACCAACAGGGTAATGGAATTTTTTTTTTTTTACTTTCTGCTTTTTTAGTTCTTTTGTTGTTTGGATTGCTGTTTTGTCACAGGATACACACACAATTGATTTTTTCCACCCGTACATAATAGCAGATGGTAACGGTATTTCTTCTTCTTCTTAAGACATAGGCCTACGTTTGCAGTGCATTCAGCATCCTAGAGACATGCACACCAAGACTAACGCCTTCTCGTCTGGCTCTTTGTCTTGAAAACCATTTCTTCGCGGCAGAGCATGGTGGCACCAAAGCTTAAGCAGAACAGCCTTCCTCTTCCCCCCCCCCCTTCCAGAGCAGCCCTTCTCTTTCTCTCCGCTCTCCTCCTCTTTTGTGTGACTCCCCACGTGTCTAATACTTTAGCGGCTCTAATCAGAGGGGGCGGGGCCTCGTCGCAGTGTCAGATTTCCCTGCGCGCTCGCGCTCGACTGAATTAGACGCTCGTGCTGGACCGTTATACGGAGGCGCCTGTTAATGTTCGCTTGGACACGCGTGAAACAGGACGGCTCGTAGGACCCAGTGGCCTCTTTTTTTGTTATACTGTACGGTCGTGAAAAGGCTCGGGGTCGGGCAGCCTGCACGGCATTTACGCGCACCTGACGGGCGGCACGCTGGAGTGGAGATCCGATATTTGCGGCTGAAACGCAAGCGCGTTTTTGTGTCAACCTGGACTGGAAAAAGGAAAAGACAGAGATCAGATTTGCTGTGGACATGGATTTTAGCCTGGATCTGTAAAAGCATTCGTTTTTCCCCCCTTGTTGGGGACACATCAGCATCCGAGCAGGGTTTGTGGAGGAACAACAGGACCAGCAGCAGCAGCAGCCTCGATCCCATGCATGTAAGCAGATGCTTCATTCAGTGTCTTACTACAATCTAGGCTACGATGCGCAGAACTGCGTAGAGGTTTGCTTTTACAATGCATCAGATCTTACTTTATGCGCTTTAACCACACGCAGACCACGAGTGTCTTTCCCATTCATACATTCCCATCTCCGTGCAGTCAAAAGCCAGGAGCGGCTGGTAGGAGCGGCTTCATTCGTCTCAGCACCTCTGAGACCTGCTTCACTCAGTGCAATTGAGAACACCCTTTAACACGTACACTCAAGCATTCATGCAAGTTCAGATAGACATTAATGAGCACTGTAAGTGTTCATTCAACCTTGGACATTTTGCTTGGATTGGCTGTAGGACTCTAGGGTAGTAGTATTGTGTGAGAATGATCAGGACAGCAGCAGTGATCTTTATATAGGGATGACAGTTTAATGTGATTTCTTTCTTTACACTTTGAGTATGTAACTTTTAAAACACCATTCATTCATTCATTCATTCATTCATTCATTCACACTCTTGTATAATAAATCAATGAAGTAATGACTGTAATGTCATATAGACATTATAGGATAAATTATGTAAATTGTTAACACATTGATTTATTGCTTATAGTGAATTCCTGCTCCGTTAATATGTTAGCTTACAAGGATTTAAAATAATATTTCACCTGAATTTTAGTGAAGCAAATTGCACATCCTTATCAAATTCATTATTTATAATGGCAGTTTTACTCTTGTAGATTATTTGACCACATGTCACGGAGAGAGGGAGTCAGTCACAACATCCATCCCCAGGTAAACTTGGCCGTCCTCGGTGTAAGTGGTCAAGGAGTGATCCTTTTTCTTCTGAAGGGACTTGCCTGGAAAACCGACTCTGGTCCTAATGAGAAACATATGGTCATTTTCTGACCGCATTACCATTTTTATGCCTTAGCGTCGGTCGGAGCTACTGCTTGGGTATGCTGTGATACCTCCTGAAGGGCTGTGGAAATCTTTCAGCTTGCGGGGACACCTCACTGGGCTACTGATGACAACTAACATTTAAGTTCCTCACTGAACTCAAGGGACACTGTTAAACCAGCTAAGGAAGTGTGGCTCAAAGCTTCAGTTTCAATGAAGAAAGAGCAACTCAAAACAGTTCAGATGTAGACCAAAAAAATAAAATAAAATTATATATATATATATATATATATATATAAAGAGAGAGAGAGAGAGCACTAAAAGCTGTTTTAATGTATGCAGGCTATATATACACACTTTCACATCTAAGGTAATTTAGAGTTGTCAATCCACCTTCTGGTTTGTTTTAGGGAGGTCGGAGGAAACCAGAGAACCCAGAGAAAACCCACACAGACACGGGGAGAACATACACAGAAACTCCACATAGACAATAGTCTGAGGTCGGGATCAAACTGGGAAGCCTGGAGCTGTAAGATAGCCACCCTACCTCCTGCACCAACGAGTAGAAAATTCTAACATGCATATTAATTCATTCATTCATCTTCAGTAACAGCTTAATCAGATCCGAGCCTATGCAGGGTACATTAAGTTCAGAAATAAAATCTGGCTGGGTAGCCAGTCTGTCGCTCAAATATAAATAATGATATTGAATGTTTTGAGAGTAGAGCAAAAAACAGATTATTTGAGTCCAAATAAAAACATGAATCTTCTGAAGGTCTCAAGACAGGTCTGGGAGAGATTGTAATACTGCACACGTGAGGTCAGGAAATACGGAGCACATGTGCATTCCCAGCATGGGTTGCAGATCACAGAGCTATAAAATATAACAGTGCCCAGTAAGGGGCAGTCTGTTGGTACTGTTATCCTTCATCACTTGGATGCCGATCACAGAGCTGCTCTTATTAATGACTGAAGTTTTTCAGTGTTACTGGGACACGCATGCTAGCTTGCACCCCAGGAGAGGGTGTGTTAGGATGTCGACAGAATGACATTATACCACCATACACTTTGCTTCACAAGCATCGTGATTACTGTTGTATTGGGAGTTTTTATTATTTTTTCCCCCTTTAGTTTAGTAACTTGTAGTCATCTGTTATGGAAGTGAAATAAAAGTAGGCTTCTCTGCTTTTATTTAACCTTTTGCACCAAGTGCATATCAGTTCATATAAAGAGGGCAAAAACAACATGAAAAAACAACATGCCACCATAGTACTGACCATCACTCATGTTTTGTCACTTATATTTTGTAGCACAAACTGCTCTCTCAGTCACCACTAATTCTAACTAATGTCTATAAGACTCAATGTTAAATACTAAATACTAATGTCATGAAATGCAGCTGCATACACACACGCGCGCACACACGCACACACACACACACGCACACACACGCACACATTAGAATGAGTAACAGATGACAGTAGTGAGATCTACATCAGATCTTTTGCCTTAAGTACCTGGGGGGAGGGGGGACATTTATACAAGAATTACACAAGAAACTCCAAACCCTCCCCACTTACTTATGGCATCCATGAGATGTTCTGTTTCTTCTTTTCGTCATCATCTTTGTCTTACCACATGAACCAAAACAATTCTGCAGTCTGACATTAAAAGCCTTCATGTCTGCAAATCATTCCATTTTAATCAGTTTCTCTCTGTAGTTAGAATACACTGCCAGCTTGCTGAAGCAAAAGCTGGTATGTCTAAATGCTTCAGGATAGTGTTGTTGTCCTATAATCTCTTCATTCTGCTCATTAAACATTGTTAATATTAAACATCATAAGGTAATGGCAAATGAATAATAAGGCAACAATGTATTCTTATTAAGTTTGATTTCAGTAACATTTGAAATTTGGTACATTGGATTATGTTTTTGTTTGTCTTCTGCTAAGATACTGTGCATAGTAGTCAGTAATTAATGGATGTAGGGCTCATATGTATATAGTAGAGGAAAACTTTATTTCCCACTGAGATTTGTTTGAAATGCTGAAGTCTGTTGATCTGTATGTATCAGGAAGAAGAGGTACTTTGAAGTATAGGAAACGTGCAGTAAATCCCCAATCCAACTCAGGAAAAATGAAAGTCACAGGAGCCAATTCTGGTTCGACTAATCAACTGCTCCATTAGGTAATGGAGCAAACTTCAGTTTAGTTAAATAGCTTTGAGCTGAGTGACTGACCTTGAGAAGAAAGCTGAGTGAATAGCTCTGGTAGTGTTTTGCTCTGCTAATGGGTATTGAGCTCAGGCCTAACTTCAGGCAAATGGCCTGGAAACAGAATGCTTGGAGATAAGGCCTGAGTTTGCTCAAGTCCTGTGAACCTCTGCTGAGGCATAGTTCCTATTCATTTCCTATAGAGTAATGAATGTAGACTGCCCTGTGTGGAAGTTTTATGATGCTCTTGTTACTTATGGGTGAATACATTTAGGGGTTTTCGACTACAATTTGTAAAGTTTCAACTATATAAAATGTCTTGCTCACAAATGCCTGGATAAGCAACTAACATGACTGGATAGCAGCAACAGTTACATTTTAATGCTTTATTAATTATTTTACACAAATCTTTACATAAAAAAATTGCACAAAATTGTTTTGCATGGTTTTCACAGTGATGTTTGTTGGAAAATGAGGCCTTTTAGCTGTACTCATGTTCGACACGCATGAATCGAAGGGGGTTTTGGCTGAATGTGCATTGTGATGATGTCACATGATGCACTGTGATGACATCACGTGATGCACCTTATGCAGAAAATGTGCCCAAATATGCAGAAAATCGCTGGTAATTTTGAAAAATTGCAAGCTCCTGCGAATATTTTGGAGTTTCCTTGATTTTGTGTTAATTTCTGCAATCAAAAATTTCAAAATCCTGCAGGGACAGATAGAGTAAATGCATGTAACTGGTCAAAACAAGCTGCAGCAAAAGATTTGCTACAGAGACCATGGTTCATGTTTAAAAAACTGGAGTTGCTGAATTATAGACAGTTTATATTATAGTTTATATATAGACAGATAATATTTTTTGAGTGTTCTGTTCAAGCTGGTAAAATAGTTTGCTCAGGTGAGGTCCTGTCCTTGATTTGTACTGTGCCAAATCTGGTCTTTTAAATCTGTAAAAAGACTAGCTTTTTCCTCTACCAGTTATGGAGTTTAGTTTTGCAGGGTCTCTAGACATTTTTTGGCTTTGGTTAAAAAACAAAAAAAAATCAAAAACAAATTCTCAGCTCTACAGTTAGGTCTAGACTGAGATTAATGAGACCCACCACCATATTATTCACATGTTCCATTTTAATATCTTCCCATTACTCACTTATATGCTGGTAAAGTCAGATTTCATTTTGCAAACGTGTGAAAAAAGTACACATGCTTATACTCTCCATTTGGACTCAGTAAGCAATTCAATATACTATCTTAGATACAATATTGTGAACAAACTGAACAAACTGAACCAGGCAAAGCATGTATGTTTTTCCCATTATAGATGAAGACATATAGTAGCAAAATTCAAGTTTAGTGAAAGAACAAAAAGGTAACTAAGAAACAAATGTGTTCACTTTTGTGAACACCCAAAATTCCAGTCCAATTTCAAGACATCAGGCAGGCCAGAAAATAAGGTAAAAGTGTGTGATGAAGCTACTAGTGTATGTTGTAATCTAGAGTAAAAGCAACCCACTGAACATTAGCAAGTTTGTTTCATCAAAGGTGTAAGATCACATGAAATACATTGAAGTTTCATGTTAATTTTCTTTCTGTAATCTGAAATGCAGTCTGATTGCACGCTATTTATTAGGTCAGAGAAATTGGGTCCAGTCCAGACATCACTGCATTATTTCTAATGGCTGGAATGTGAACAGGGGACACAAGAACCTGATATACCACAATTCCTGTGTTTAACATCTTGACATCCCCAATAACGAGGCAGTCCTTGCTTGTTAATAATTCAGTGACCTCGTCTCTCTCACTGTCTCTGTTTTCCTTTTAAGTTTTAAGTTTTATTTCTCTAGACAGCATGCATCCCAACACAGTTATGCAGAAATTAATCCAGCCCCGATCACAACATGGAAACTGCAGGTCGTTTTAGATTCGTCTTAGTGGCTCATTACTTAGTTATAGCTGCTCTCTCTCTCTCTCTCTCTCTCTCTCTCTCTCTCTCTCTGTCTGTCTGTGTCTGCTGTGTCATAATGCAATTAGACTATTCAATTTATACTAATTGAAATCTATTGAAGTATTATACTAATACTATATTAAAGGGCAGAAATAAATGAGCTAAACAACATCTATGCATTCATTCATTACATAATACAGCTCTTTTAAACGATAAAAAAAAAAACAACTATTAAATAATAAAAAGTATTCTGCCCAATTTTTGGTTTATTGACCTGCTTTCAGTCTGTGAATTATGTCTTAATATGTTTTTTTTAATTATTATTATTATTTTTTTAAGTAAAAGTTTGAATAGAACAATGGCGTGCAGTATGTGACAAAAAGTGTCAGGAAATGTTTGATATACTGTGGTAACTTTCTTGGAGGTTAGTCAGTACTAAAACAAGCATTATGTTTCACCATTAGTTGCTTCACAGGTCTGTTGGATAAAAGAATGATGTCAACATTCCAACAGCATTGATGAAATATGTTTATTGGAGTAGGTGAATTAAAAGAAATTAAAGGAAAAGGAGTGAACATAGACACTTCAGGTTTACAGTGAAAGCAAGTGGCCTACAGGAGCATGCGGTCTGGCATAAAATATGTATCACCTGGACATGGTTGGGTCACTGCCTGAAACCCTTGCTTTGTTTCCTCTGGCCTTGCTTCCAGTTTGAAGGGGAATCGTTGGAAGCCTTGAGGTTTATAGCTCTGCATTTCTGCGGTTACAACGCTTTCTCAGGAAATTTCATATCCCATTAAACCTGCTTCACCAAGAGGCTGTAAAAAAGCAAACAAGTGGACGATGTGTGTGTAATGTGTAGAGAACTGTCCGTAAAAGTGTTACACCGCACTGTCATTGCCGGTTTACATCAATGGTATGTCTGTAAATCAAATCAAATCATGACGTCATTTGTTCACTTGACCCTGACAGAGTCTGTGGTTTTGTGTACATATCAGTAGGTATTATTTTTATGTACACTTTCTGAAAGTGGAGCTAGTCTAAGTCATGTTCTGACACATAAAGCTCAACCGGCCTCCAGTAGCATTTCAGGCCCATATTGATGATTTACAGTTAGGAAGTGTTTGCTGAAGTGCACAGAGGGTATTTCTACACTGAAAATTGCAGCATGTAATAGTGCCCAGGAGCATAATCTCTCCTGCATTACTTTATTGCAATAAAGAAATTCTAAAGGAAGCATTTTGTTCTTGCCATGTGTTCAGTAAATGGGCCTATGTTTACACGTTCTTATAGATAAGAAACTTGCATTAAATCTGCTATTTTACTACTCTGTGGAGATGTGAGGTTGACATGCTTTAGTGCTTGGCATACTCTTATTAAAAACTCAGAAACAGGTCACACTAATACAAAAACCTTCCAGCCTTCCATAACCTTAATTTGAAAATGATATTTCTGTTCTTACTGACATTATACTGTATGTGAATTCAGGCAGCTAAAAATTATGAGAAATTGGGTTTTTCTGCGTATAACATACTTAGACACCTCTACATTAACATATACAAAAGTTTCCAAATGTTTTATTAATGGTCTAAACTTGTCTGGGCCTGGACAGACAAGGCTACAAAACAGTTGTAGGCTATGAATAAAGATGGGTATAAAGATGGACAGTTTTATACTGAAGATTACGGTATAAAAGATTACGGTATCATGGTCTCATTTCTGTTTATGTTTTATTTATTACAAGTTATATCAAATGCAAACTCAATCTATAAATAGTCTGTGTTTCCTCCAACCTCCCAGAAACCTGCCAGTAGGTGGATTGACCAAGTTGAATTGCCCATAGTGTGTGAATGAATGTGTAAATATATATGTGCATGGTGGCCTGTGATGGAGTGTTGTACCATCCAGGGTGGATCCCCGTCTCACGCCCAGTGTACCTGGGATAAAGTTTTTGTGGAAAACTGCTTTAATTGGTGAACTTGCTGTTGCACAAAATTGTTTTGCACGGTCTTTTGCAGTGATGTTTGTTGGTAAATGAGACCTTTTAGCTGTACTCGTGAATCGAAGGGGGCTTTGGCTGAATGCGCATTGTGACGACGTCACATGGAATATATATGATAAATATTGAGTTTTCTTGATTTTATGTTCATTTCTGCAATCGGAAAATTGCTAAATCCTGGAGGGACTATGTAAATGCATGCTAAATGCACAACATTTTCTGTGTTCTTCAGCTCAGTTGGAGTGCTACAGCTGCTGTCCATGCTCAGAGCACTGAGCATTGAGGATGTAAAAGGATCAGTCTCCATCCGTAAAAGTTGTTGCTGGCCAGGACCCGTCTGCCACCTTTGCCCCAACACTAATTCTCTGATGACAGCTGGAAGGCTATATGCAGAAGGCTTAGGCTTTGTGCTTTTCCAAGTCTTAGGCAGAGTATTGGTGTGCATTCCTTACCCTGTCAGCTTTGGGATGTAAAAGTTACAATACACTATGAAATGCGACCTCCTGCAAGACAGTATTTCAAGTGCAAAGCATTATTATTTATTTACTTAGTGTTAAAATGTATTTCACATATCATGGGTTTAAGATAAAGAGCACTTGTAATGAATGATGCTGACCAAACTATCTAGATTGATGATTAAGTACGTACATAGAGATAGATCAGTGGTCAATCTATGACAATAGATGAAGTTACTCGATTACCTGGATCAGGTTGGTGACCACTGAAATAGATGAAAATATCAAAAATATGAACAAATTAGCTCATCAGCTGTGTTACAATTACTAACGATTAATACGAAAACATTTTACACTTGTATGGTCTTTATTGAACTGTATAATGTCGATTACCCTGATCTTGGATTCTCACTGATTTGTTCTTACAGTATAATAAAGCGCACCATTTTTAGACAATTAATATGGGACAAAAGAATAAAAGAAGATGCTGAAGGAAATATCATGTATCACAAAAATCTATATGTCTTTAAGACATACTACATTCCATAGAAATCCTGATCCCCAGCTGTTCTGAAATGGCACTTGAAGTGCTGAAGTGCTGCCATGTAGTTATGCAGTGAACAGAAAAGGCCCCCCACTGCTAATTTTCCTCAGACGCCCCTGTCAATCACTTAGTCTAGCCTGTTTATTCTGTGTGATCGAGGGGCAGTTGGGACCCTGGCATATTTTAATAAGCTGTTAAATATAAGAATATATAAGAAAGAATGTTGAGGTTGTGTGGTAATTCGTGACTCTGGAGCCTATTTAACTTGGCTTCTATTGGTCTCTGTGTTTCCATTGTGTCTGTTACATGCATTAGGATGAAACTAGGCTGCTGCAGTCCTAGCGAGAGCCTGCAGGGGGTGTCATTCTCTCAACTGCAACTTAACCCTCAATATTCTAATATTCAGCACAAAGCCTCATAATAGTAGCAAAGGGTATTTACTGTGTCTGTAGAATGGACACTTACAGTGAGTAGATTATCCTACTGACTGTAGGCCTTTTATGTTAAGCAAGCTTCTCTTGATTGACCCATTTACTTGTATCAGACCAATATGACGTGTTAAAAATGTAAATAAAATGTAGGTAGTGTATAGCATGATATTGTGATAGTCAATATGAAAATCCCTCTGTATGGTCAGGCCACACTGGTGAATATACGTATATCCCTGTGAGTTTTTTATCTTCCTTTACACTTACATCCCTTGTTTATCACGAGAGGGAGTGTAAAATGATTCAAAGCTGAAAGTTTGTTGTCTAGACTACTGGGGTTATCAAATAGATTTAAATGCAGATTCAGGTTTACTTAATTCCCTTTTTCATTTTTGTGATTTGTACAGATACCCATTCTAAAGCAGTACTGACAAGGACAAATTGCAGTCATAATCTGTGCACACATTTAATCTACAGTGATAGTCCAAGATCTTGCCAGTATGGTTTGGAGAACCTCACATTCACTGACAAGTTGCATGTCTTCCCAGCATAGTGCAGGCTGAACTCTGGGGTTTGGCCACCGTTCCAGCCAAAACCGTACAACTGTCTAATCTCTGTAATGTTTTTTTAGTGCTAGATGAAATAGCATCTGTAAGTCTGGCCACCTGTGGCTCTCAGTGGTCTGTATTCCCATATGGGACAGGAGTTGGAGCCGTCAGCTCCAACACACAATCTTGCCTTCTGTTTGTGTTCTCTCTCTCTCTCTCTCTTGCTCTCTCTCTCTCTGTCTGTCTTATTTTACCTTTGCTTACATCTCAGTTTTGGAGAAGTTTACAGAATTTAATTTTTTTTGAATCAAGTGAATTTTATTTAGATTGCGTTGCCCATATTCAGGGAACATTCCTTATGTAATCACTCCTGAATTGATGGTAGCTTGGGGAATTAGGCAAACAACCTTTCCCTATCACTCTATAAACTATTCCTGAAACTATTCCAGAAAATCTATGTTGCAATCCTGTTATGCATTCTAGATATAAAATCTATTAAAGTGGTTTTATATTTAAGCTATGAAAGTCTATTTAATAGGAGACAAACCCAGTAACACTGGGTACAAAGTGGAGAATTCATCGCTGTGAACACATGAAACTGACAGTATAGACAGTAACCCGAACTAGGACCCTGAAGCTGTGACGTGGCAATGCTACCCACTGCAACCCCATCATCATCATCATCATCATTATTATTATTATTAGTAGTAGTAATAGTAGTAGTAGTAGTAGTAGTAGTAGTAGTGGTATTAGTAGTAGTAGTATTAGTAGTAGTATTCACTGTAGTTACCAATGTAATGATGCATGATAGGCTAGTTTGAATAATAACAGAACACACATTATAACAGCTCTGGGAAATTTTAAAGCTATTTTCATCATTGTCCATTGGTGGGAACAAGCAAATTTAGCTAGCTAACATGACGCAAACTATTCCTTAGCCCCACTGACCACACTGAACAATAATATTGGATTTCTTCAGTTTGTTATTAGCTACAGTTAGCTAATGAAATTGACTTTGTAATGCTAGCGTATGTCATATGATGCAGCTTAATGTTATGTTTCAGTAGCTATTACTTTTTTGTAGCTTGCTAGATGACAAACAAATGTTGCTTATGTGTGTGCCTTTCATGCCTTGTGAGGATTCTACTCAGGCCATACACAGAAAGGATAGCCACATTATATAATATCCTAAGGATGTATTCTAATCCTATTTTCCCCCAGTTTAGATTGCTACCCCTGTAAAGTCATTTGGTCTAAACTGGCCACCCCAGTGTAAAATATCTGGCTATGCAAAGCACACACAGGGTTCATCATTATATTAAAGATATATATTTATTTAGGTCAACTTGCAAAAAACATACTTAAAGTACATAGCAGAAAGATTTTTAATTTTTTCAATAATACAGATAAAATTGGGAGCGTTTAAGAATTGTATATTTTTAGAAGAACACTGTGTAGAACATTGACAAGAGAGCTGCTCTCTAACACAATTGTATTCTGCACCAGTGATCCACACCAGACCTCTCATGCATTCCACTGCCTTATAGACAACAGTGGTGGAATTTGACATGTGTCTGGTGTGTGACTGTGTTTTATTAGTGCGATTCCAGGCTGTGATCTGTTTTCTTTCTCTTCTCTTGCAGGTGTAAGAGAACCGTGCTGTGATGAAGTTATTCAGAGGCTCTGGGGACAATAGCTTGAGACTAAGGATGTTTCTACTTGTTTTTTTGACTGTGGAATTGTTAACAGTAAGGGTCAATGCGGATGCAACAGCAAGCATCCTGGAGTTACAGTTGGATGAAGAGCAGCCTGCAGGAACAATAGTGGGTGACATCAGTGCTGGGTTACCACCAGGAGAAAAGGCCTCCCTCTACTTCATCTCTGATCATGAGGGGACTAGCGTTGGAACTGACCTCCACATTGATGAGACCACTGGCATTATCAAGACTGCTCGGCGTCTGGACCGGGAAGAGAGAGACCATTATAGCTTTATTGCAGTTACCATGACCGGCCTCACAGTGAAGGTATCCATCACAGTTAATGACATTAATGATCATGCTCCAGTGTTCCCCAAGAATAAGGCCTATTTGAAGATCCCTGAGCAGACTGCAGTGGGGACAAGGTTTTCCTTGGAGCCAGCCACTGATGCCGACAAAGATCAGCTCACCACTCAGGGATATCTCATCAAAGATGGAAATGTGGGGCAGGTGTTCAGACTGGAAACTAAGAGGGCAGCAAATAAGGTTCTTTACTTGGATCTGGTGGTCAATGGTGTCCTTGACCGAGAAAAGAGGGCTTCTTACTCTTTGGTTTTGGAGGCCTTTGATGGGGGATCTCCTAAAAAAACAGGGCAACTGACTCTGGATGTGACGGTGCAGGATATTAATGACCATGCTCCGGTTTTTAATCAGAGCAGATACCATGCCATCATCTCTGAAAGTCTCCCTCAAGGAAGCAATATCCTACAAGTGTTTGCCTCAGATGCAGATGAAGGTGACAATGGCCTTGTGCTTTACGAAATTAACCGGAGGCAAAGTGACCCTGATCGATACTTTGTCATTGACCCTCGTTCTGGAATTATCACACTCAACAAGCCTTTGGACTATGAAGTCAGAAAGGTCCATGAGCTTGTTGTACAAGCCAAAGACAATGCCAGCCACCCAGAGATCACTAATGCATTTGTCACTATCCATGTTCGTGACTACAATGATAATCAGCCAACCATGACCATCATCTTTCTTAGTGAGGATGGGTCACCTCGAATATCTGAGGGTGCCCAGCCTGGACAATATGTTGCCCGTATCTCAGTCTCAGACCCTGATTATGGTGAATATTCAAATGTCAACGTCTCTCTGGAAGGCGGGGATGGTAAGTTTGCCCTCACGACTAAGGACAGTATCATCTACCTTATCTGTGTGGACCAGGTTCTGGATCGTGAAGAGAGAGACTCGTATGAGCTTCGGGTCATGGCTACAGATTCTGGCACCCCACCACTTCGAGCGGAATCCTCTTTTACAATACAAGTCACAGATATCAATGATAACCCTCCTCTGTTTGATCAGCAGGCATACAAACAGACTATTCCAGAAGTGGTTTACCCAGGTAGCTTTGTGCTACAAGTAACAGCACGAGACAAAGACCAAGGCCCAAATGGTGATGTCCGCTACAGTATCCTGCCCAATAATGGGACACATTCTAATTGGTTCACCATTGACGCTGTGACAGGTATCATTACCACAGCTACTGAGCTGGATTATGAGACAGATCCAAAAGCAAGTGTCAAGATAGTGGCTACAGATGGTGGAAAGCCCCCTTTATCGTCTACTGCCATGGTGGAAATCAGTCTGCAGGATATTAATGATAACAAGCCAGTCTTTGGGAGCAGCTTCTATAATGCGTCCATCAAGGAGAACACAGCTGCAGGGACGTGTTTCCTTGAGGTGGGAAAGTCCTATCCTTGTTGCTAATACTGAAAGTACTTATTGTTAAGTTTATTTAGGTAATTGTGCTATGCTTTCCACTGCAGCAAATCATTGGCATCCTATGTGGCATCCAGTGTTATGTATACACAGTACATCTACATATATGGTTCTGGTAATTCTGGTAGTTTAAAATTGATCTGCTACCTTTGATCCAATTTTTTTTAGGAGATGCATTAATGAAATGCATTACTGGGAAAATATATTTTAACTATACAGCCTGTATTTAAACAAGGTAGATCACAAAGCAGTCCTGTTCAGAATTTAGAAAACGTATTAGAAAATTTTATACAACAGTTTGTTCCGGTCGACTAACTTGATTGAAAAGTTTGAAGAGTGCCGATATTTAGTAAGACAGCACTGGTATATTTCACTGTCTGTAACACTATGTTTGTTACATAGCAGTTTGCTGAAATTCAGTACAACAGCACTCTTGCTCATGCAATATTGCTTAACTGGCCAATGATAACATGTTCGCTATATCAGAAATGATGAAGATACTCAAGCGGTAGACCTGCAATTAAAGAAAATTGTTAAGTTCTGCTCCACCATCAGTTGCAATCTAGACTTGTGCAGAAAAATTCTTCAAAGTGAACCTGTAGTAATAAGGCTTTTTTCCCCTGTCCATTTGCATGTTTCATTTATGTTTTGTCATTGCCACTATTGTATTTGTAACTGTCCCGTGAGTTTTGCATCATCCTATGCCATCCTCCATGGCTTTTACATGAGCATCATAGGTATGCTCACACTAAATCACACTAAATAGCAGTTGTCTTTGGTTGCTATGGTGCTTAATCGGGTGCTGGTGAGCACGTCATTATGCATTCTAAGACCACTGATCTTAACTAACGAGCACTTAATGCAATCCTTCCTAATAACAAAAAAGAAAATATGTATTATACTGATTATTCTTTGTTCTGACTTAAGGCCAGTATGATCAACTTAGCAACCATTCATAATTTGGGCCATTCATCTTCTCAAGCTTGTTTTGAAAAGTTTTGTTTCCTGAAAGGAAATTGTTTGCTGTTTTTCCTTCTTCTCTGCGTACATGAACTTCTTGGACTTCAAAGGCCTGCCAGGCTTGTGTACTTTCAATGTAGCGTCTGTGCTAAAAACTGCCTCCAGAAAAAAACAGTTAAGATAAATACAGGAATTCCACTTTGTTGCCGCTTCATTTAACTTTAATATTTGAAGATGGCAGTTGTCTGTGATCAGAGAAATTGGAATGTGGGTTTCATGTAAAGGGAAGAGTAGTGAGTGAGGAAGGGCAGCACCAGAGGAATATTTCAACATTCTGTAGAAGGGGACATGAAACAAGAATAGTTGTATAAAAAAAAAGAAAATAGAGGATAGAGAAAAGGAAAAAAAAGAAAACTGTTAAAGAGTAAAAGGGATTTGAGTGGGAAACTGCGAGAGTTTTTTAAAAAACAACAGATCTATCAATTTACAAAAGCAACTATTCTAAACTACTCTGCTTTTTATATATCAGAACCATTTCTTGGCAGTTATTATTAGTAGACACCATCTTTAGATCTCATTTCATGCCACACAGCACCAGCGTTGGTTTTTCACTGTTTTAGAATGTTCTTTTATTTATTCTACTGCGTTCCTCAAAGCCACAAAGAACCAAACAGAATACTTGGACAATCCACAGGATGAGATTGTTTTAGCTGTAGCACCACTGCACAGTTCCAGCCTCACCATACCGCACACATGGGCATACATAGCGCCAAACCGGCTGTGGTTCCTGCTTCTGATCCACACAGACATAGAAATTGGTCTTTGTGGTAGGTACCTCTCTCAGCAAAATCCAGATAAGTGACATGAGTTTCTTTTCACTTACACAGGGATTCATAGTGCTGTAGTTTTTTATTCACTTTTCTGGAAATCTATAATCTGGAACGTTCTGGAAATGAGTACTTAATTCTTAGTGCAGAAAAATTATGAGATTAAGTATTATGCATTAAGTTTATGAGGGTTTTGACTGGAAATATGTTGGCATAAATTGTAGGATTGACAGTTCAGTACAAGTTTTTACTAAATATTGGCTCCCTTTTCTTGAACCATCCCATTCATTTCTCTTGATGGATCATTGTTTGAAGGAGGCCTTAACTAGAGGGACTAGTGAGACAAAATATAATAATATAGAAAAGAAATAATGGGCATTGATACAAGAGTGGTACATCATAAAAACCATCATCTATTGATTAGTGCTAGTACTTTGGTCACTGTATGTTTAACTGTATTCAGAAAACTCTTGTGTGAACATAAATTAGAGAATTCTCCACCCCCTGAGTGTCTACTGATGGAATTTTCTTTGGTGTTGGTAGAGCTAACCCCCTTGTGTTTCTCAGGATTTAGTTGGCTAAAATGTAAAAGTTCAAAATTTTGGTTGGGGAAGATTGTCCAAGATCAGGATGCTCAGGGTTATTTCTTTACCCTGGCTTTCACATTAGGGGTCTGTTTCGTTCTCTTCTTATAAGGTTATTTCTCTTACCATTAGCTATGATAGCGTTAAAGCCACTGCTTTGTCCTCCACACCATTTAAAAATATGTCTACTGTCATTACAATTTATACATTATTGAATAGAAAAATTCACTTGACAGATTTGGTGGATTGTTCAAAGCATACTTTGATTAATATTACATTAGAGACAGGGACTTTTGTGTTTATCATTTTTTTACTGTCCTGAAGAGTAGCTGTTTCCTGTATGAATCATACATTGGTGTTTTTTTTCTTTCTTTAAACTATGATCTACCCAGCTGTGCTTGAAAACATACCATATCAATATCACATTGTGGAATTTTTACGTATGCTATACATTAGACATGGAGATGTTCAAGAGCACTCTGGGGCCATTTTATCTTCAGTATTTCATCACTCCACAGTCTGTGTGATGCTGGATGTTCATTATGCCTCTGCAGTATGTGTGTGTATGCAAGTGCAGGTGGGGTAACAGTAAATGCATTAAACTGCAGTAAATTCCTCCACCTGTCTGAGCAATCACGCACACTATGGTGTTAAGTAATATTTTTTGCTGAATAAACTTGGAAAGACTAATCAGATTTAATAAATCCAAGTGTATGAACATATCATACATACTGGCTGTTGCCAGTGAAGAAAGTTACCTAGGAACCGTTTCCTGTAACATAAGATCTGGCCCATGGTGGGGTCATGTTGAAATGTGCCCCACTGAAAATATAAGCCAGACTGTGGCTACCTGTTCTCACGGACTACAGCATACAGGACCGGAAAGAACAAAGCTCTTATGTCTAGGAAAGAGCTCAGTATATGTCCAGAAACAACCTGTATGTACAATTGCAAGGGCTACCTGTTAGACATGGTTTAGGCTATTTCTAAACGATATGTGATCGGTCGCTTCTCAGAATAATATACACATAGCCACTAAATAGTGGCGCAGATTCAAAACCTATTCCAGTGAAGTCAGTTACAATTACATGATTCAGTAGAAAACACTTCAAAAGCCGCACTTATGACTGGTGTTGAATTTGAATATTCACAGTCCAAACATTTATAATATGTGCAGATAACTGGACTTTGTGAGTGGTGCTATGTCTCATTTAGTCAAATGCTTTCTAGTACATGGCAAGGAGTTTGTTCTCTTTTGGTTTTTAATTATTTTTTACATTTACATTAATATTTGCAGCATTTAGTGGGGAACAACCTCTCATGCTTGTATACACTGTTCAGGGTCTAAGAATACCAATAATGTAAAGAGGAATTGGGTTAAATTAACTTAAAGAGGAATAACACACAAAGAGTTCCGTTTCTGACATTTCTGCTTGGCATTTTATTCCACAAAAACCCCACTAATCTGAAATTATAAATGTACACTCCTAGAAATAAAAAGGGTTCCTCCAGGGTTCTTTGTATAGTTAGTCATTCTTAGCCATCCCCAAAGTGTCAAACGGAAAACCCCTTTAGGTTTTAAATATTCACTTTGTTCCTCTCTGGGAACTAAAGGTTTTATGGAAAACCATGGATCTAAGTAGAACCCCTTTAGTAAACTATGAACCCTTAACTTTCCAATAAACCTTGAAAGAACCCCCTTTTTTTTAAATGAAAAATGAATGATGATTTTCCTCAGTTTCTCAGAGATTTGGGAATTTCTTTTTTTCTTTTCTTCTGCCTGGTTTGATTTGGGTGATACTGCATTGGAAATTTTTGATGACAGGTAACACTAAGTATGAATCAGAAATGGGAATACGCTTCGGGAAGTTAACAGTTTTACCTTAACTTCAGAAATTGAAGTAACTTCCTTCTTGCTCACACAGCCTTTTTTCATTGTCAATCTTGATTAAAACTGCATCTAGCTAGCATTTTTTTAAAACAATTTTTGTAGTTTACGTCTTATAATGGTGAGGAGAGTTACCTCACTAGATTCAAAATCCACTAAAAGAAAAGGGGATTGGATTAAATCAGGATAATCCAAATCTTTAGCACTTGTTTTAGATATCTTTGCTGTGTGTGGTGAAAGGTCGGCCTCTGTTTAATTAGCTTGTATCCAGTGTTATAGTAGGCAGTGAAGATTTCCCGCTTTTTTTTTGTAAAATATAAATGGGAATATGTTTCAGTTACATTTTGTTGTAAGAATTTCTTGTGGTGCCAATAACTGTGACACACGTGGTTTTGTTAAAAAAAAGTTTTGATATTGTTGTAATTTTCAGTGTGAGATTAAGCTAATTAACCACAAAGACATTTGTCATGTCTCTTTTCCCCATCTTTACAAGTTGTGGAGCTAACTGTATAACATTAGGGATTACCAAAAAAGGAGAATTTATGGTCCCAGTGGGAAAACATTCCCACTTTCTTCACATATACAATGAATTTTCTATGTTTCTACAGTTCCATTTAGTTGGCCAGCAATGCGTATATCAGCTTTGGGAGAGAGAGAGACTGTTTATTTATTTAACTAATTTCCAGCGTCTTCTTTTCTTCCCTGGATCATTGCTTTTGTTCTTGGTTCAGTTTCCCATTGTATGAACTCTTTTTTTATCTTTGTTTTTTTTTTTCTCCCATACTGATGGCTATTGGAATAATTTCCATATTTCTTCTCCCTGTGTATATCATCTTAAATCTTATTCCTTCCTGATCTTCAACCATCTAATATCTCTGTAACATGGAAGCAGCCTCATGAAGGAACATCTGGTAAAGTATTCTTTAATGACCATGGTGGGTCATGGTGGTCCTAATGGTCACCGTAATCAGATTTCTTGATGTGT
Source organism: Ictalurus furcatus (assembly GCF_023375685.1). Classification (NCBI taxonomy): domain Eukaryota; kingdom Metazoa; phylum Chordata; class Actinopteri; order Siluriformes; family Ictaluridae; genus Ictalurus; species Ictalurus furcatus. The sequence goes on from NC_071270.1 coordinate 10,898,869, forward strand.
TGAAGTGGATTTGTATGAATTTGCAACATCTTTGAGCTCAGAGAAAGAGCCTGGTAATATGGGCCAGCGTGTGGTCTTGGGTTGGTCTTTAAAGGTAACAGGTTTCTGAAGCAGTAACTTTCCCACCGTGTCATGTTTAGTCAGTGTGTTCTTAAGTAAACACAGATAACAGCATGGACAGCATTACACTCTGTTCTGACAGCAGGTGGCTCATTCTGACATGTTTTAATGCTAGTTGTAACCTGAAGGACAGAAAGGAGGACAGCTCAGAAAATTCTGGCCATTGATGTCATTCATTAGAATTCCTTTCCGTTATGCCACCACAAAAAGCAACATCGCTGCCAAATGCAAAGCTAAAGAACACACTGAATACACTACTCTCAGACTAATTGTCAAAATGGCACATACAGTTAGCATCTCACTTTTTACTTCAGGATCTAACACCATTGCAGTCCTTCCTTATGTAGAAATCTGTCTCAGCTCAATTTTCCATTGTTGTGTCTTAGCCTAAGTGTTTCATCGAACTTATTTATTTTCCAGAAGGTCAGCAATAGTTCCCCTTATGCTGTTTGTACTTATTTTGCTTCTGAGATAGACTCAATGACACTCTGATATATTGTTTTCTTTTTTTTCCCCTTTCTTCTGGCTAAATTCTAACGTGCATTCTCACAATGAAAGTAGATCTGCAAAAAAAATAATAAAATACTTGTATAAAAAATACAAAAGAAAAAAAAGTCTGAGTCAACTCGAGGTGATTGATACCAATTGGAGATGTATTGGTCATGATCCTGTTTGTTATTCCAGCTGCTTGCCTCAGACCAATTTCTAAATCACCAATTAGAGTGACCATGCAACCCCCCCAACCTACATACACTGTATTGTATATTCATACACATGCAACAATACATTCTAATCAAGTAAGTTCATTTGACATTATATAAACAAGGATTAGCCCTGCTTTTTCCATTCCTATCTTCTCACCAGCCACAATAACACAGCCTCTGCTCTTGTTAGTAAAGCTCTGAATGGCAGTTGGTTGAGATCAAATGTAGCCCAAACATTTTGGACTGTACCCACATTCAGCTGACATTGTTTAGGGCTGCTAAAGTTTGCTTTTAACAGTGTGAGAGAGTGCAAGCATGGGGTAAGTGTGAATTCCCTTTAGCAAACACTCTACCCTGCCCTTCCTCCTGGGTTGCCAACCTCTATAATCTAAATTCCCTGCCTAGAGAAACGAAGAATGACCAGAATGGTGGATTGAACCCAGAAAAACAGGCCAACATCTGACAATAATCCAAAAGAGTATGAAATAAAAAAGCTAGTAGAGTTGCACATACGGGCAAATCAGGAGAAGTGACTGGAAAGTATTTTGATCTGTCTCAGTACTTATACTCTTTTAAACATTTCTCTCATTCTCTTTCTCCACACACCCTCTTAATCAAGGCCCTTTCTGGCTGTCCATCTTTGTCCTCCCACCCTACATGTACTTGTATTACTTTTCCCTCATGTTTTCCCAGTCTTTGTTTCAATCTTAAACAGAATGATAGTGATCTCTGTCATAGACCATTCATCAAAACTAGACAGTTGAATATTGGAAAAACATTTCATGGTCTTCAGCTGTCCAGTTTCGGTGAGTCTGTGCCCATTGTAGCCTCAAATTCCCGGTGTTGGCTGACAGGAGTGGAACCTGTTCTGGTCTTCTGCCCTTATAGCTAATTTGCCTCAAGGTTTGATGTTCTGAGATACTTTTCTGCTCATCATGGGAGTAAATAGGTGGTTATTTGAGTTTCTGCAGCCCTCCTGTCAGTCTCCTCTGACCTCTCTCATCAGTTAGGCATTTCCACCCACAGAACCTGACCTCATGGGATGGTTTTTCTTTTTTTTTTTTTTTTTTTTGCATAATTCTGTGTAAACTCTAGAGACTATTGTGTGTGAAAATCCCAGTAGATCACCAGGTTCTGAAATACTCAAACCAGCCCATCTGGCATCAACATTCATGTCATGGTTAAAGTCACATTTTCCCCAGTTGTGATGTTTGATGTGGACATTAACTGAAGCTCTTAATCTGTATATGCTTGACTTTATGCATTGACGATTTGATAATTGCACAAATGTGCAGGTGTTCCTAATAAGATGGTGAATGTATAGTATAGCTATATATGAAAATGGAAAAATCACTAACCATTCTTCAATCAATCTCTCAGTTTCTCTCATGTCTCTTACTTTAACATGCAGTAAGCTTTTTTCCCCATCAGAGAGCTTAGTTAAGTGAAATCTAATTACAAGGCTACTGCTCACTGCAGATGTAGCCAGCAATAATAAGAACTGTATTGATTTAATGAACAGGTTGAGACATATGCTTTAATAAGGAGTGCTTAGCCCTGAGCTTGGATTGGATTATGCTTGCAGCTGCAATGTGGTCCTGCTTATTTCTGATGCTTTAATTTGTGCTACGTTATAGCCATAGACCTTTCCTTATGTACACAAATGAGGAAAAAAAAATAACATATGCATGCATATTTTCTATACCCTTGTCTCTGCACTTTCTTTATCTTTCACATTTGGACACACAAAGTTTTCCATAAACTGTGGTTGGCCTAACCAATCTGCCTTCTGTAGACTGTCAGGCACCCAGAGTATTCCTATCATGCCCTGTCCAGCACATACAGTAATTCCAACGTCTCTCTGGTGGTCTGTTCTCTGACTTTCATTCTTCCAAAACACACACACACACACACACACACACACACACGTTCTGCCAACCTCATTGACGTCTTATGCTCATTACCATATTACTGGCCCTCCCATCTTGCCACCAAATACCCAAAACTGATCTGAGGGGTTTGTTTTAAGTTAAAAAGACCTACTAGCTTGAAGTCTCTTTGTTATGGGAAGACAAGCCTTCTTTCTTTTTCCAAACCATATGCTGAGTTGATTCATAGTTACATGACCTGGTTGAGGTCAGTTTGTTTGTGTTGGCATCTCTGAGTGGCTCTTAGATATAACTATGAGTACACAGTTCCCCTTATTGAACTCTGCTCATTTTAGTCTGAAAATCCAAGCAGGTTAACAGAGCAAACAGCAAGTGTATGAGTGCCGTGAAAAGATCTGTTCCATCAAAGATCATTTCAGTTTTGATGCTTGATAGCTCAGTGACTGTACAAAGTACAGATGAACAGGAAAGGGATGTACTGAGTTGAGAAAAAACTCTATGATGTCTCTGTGAAATCACTTAAAGCTTCTATGTAGAGCCCTACAGTAGATGGTGTTTACCTATTAGAGATGGGTCCAAGTAAACTCTTAAGGCTTACACTGTACTATGGCACAAATCTTGTCATCGGATGACTGCTCACACTACACAACTTGATCTCTGGAAAGTAAAAATCATACTGAACTGTACAATACCTCATGTCACATATGTGCACTAGTCACCTCAGTCTGAAAATGTTGGCAAGCAGGCAGTGCTCAGTCTGCAGATTTATTTGCTGAAACTTCAAAACAACACTATTAACCAAAAATATATACATGTATAGACATGTTTTCAATTAGTGCCAATTTCATCACTTGGGATGTGTTTGTGCTTTTCTGTCAACATATTTAGAATAAAATATAATAGAGTAGAATAGAAGTCTGCCATCAAAATGATTTCGTATAATCATCCCCAAAAACGTTCTCAACACCATTCTGTTCCCAAATATCAGGCATCCGCATCCCATCGCAAGTAATTTATTATATTGGACAAAAGAGCCACAGAAACTTCCCTGGTTGCAGCAACTCCCATTTGTATTAATATTTTGTGCTAGTGTCCCTGAGCAACCACACCTCACTGATAGCAAAGTAACAGATAGACTTTTACTGATACCATTAATTAGGCTTCAGATATGTATATGGTGGGATCAGATCGTGACACTGCTCACACTACAAAATATCTTATTACATTTTCTGACCTCAAAAATTTGCAGTGACCTCTGACATTCCAATCAAATTCACATTATCAGGCATTGTTTACTTTATCAGAAATTGTGATTTACTTGAGATTTCCCTTTGGCCTCATCTACGATTTAGTCACAATGCAAAAAATGAAGTGTCTAAATTGTCTGAAAATTATATAGTGTAAGCCAATCCTTAATTAGCCACATAACCCTGAGGAACCCTTTTATTCTAATAGTGTACAGTACAAAAGTGATTTCCTATGTACCAGGGTCTTACAAACTTATTGGCATTGCCTTTTCACAAATACAGTGAAATTTACAGAGGAATACAACACAGTAAGCTTTATATCCCTGTGTTGGCTTGGTCCTCTCTTTTCCCTCATATATTTCCAGAAACTGGACAAGGTGCTTGTTGACCTCATGTCTCCTCAGGCTGATCAAATGAGTGAGTGATGCTGAAAAGAAGAAGAAAAATTTCCAGTAGCTGTATTTGGACTGTATGTATGTATTTGGCTCGATGTCTGACACCACTCACTGCCAACCTGGAAAAAATGGGAAGTTTAATACATGCTCAGTATTCCTATTAAGTAAAACAAATTGTTTGCCTCTGTTTCAGTGGCAGCTCTTTAGATTGCATGACATGCCTGGCAGTTCCAAACCTTTGGGTGTTTAAGCTGTAGTCTACCTTCTATGAGTTATGTGTATACTCAATGGTCCACTGTTTAACATTGTTCCATTCAGTTCCACTACTCCTCCCTTACAGCTATCTGTCCAGGGTGTATAAGGAGTAATGATTTAATAATCATTTGTCCCTTGAACATTTAAGGATTATGACCAGTATGCACAATGGAAAATATGACCTGCTCTTTATAACAACAACCTCTGCTCTGTTTTCTCCAGGCGCTTAGTAACACTCACTTTCAGTAACATCAGCGTTGTGGTGGATTATTTCCCAATAATTGAATTTTAAAATTTACTTTATCTGTCTATAGTTACATACAGTCATGTGACATGTTTAGACAAGCAAACATTTGATCATCTTTGAAACAGTGCCTATTAATAAAGTTGATATACTTGAACAAAACCTCAAGGAAACATCGCTTTTTCAATCATTTATTCACCTGAAATATGAATAGATGTGATATTCTTCTGTGGAAAAAGTGAGTACACCCTTGGCATCAGAAGCTAATATTGCCCCATTTATCAGAAATAACTTCTTGTAGGTACGTTGCATAATTGTCCACCAGTCTCTGACATTGGCTTGCTGGAATTTGTGACCGCTCTTCCATGCAATATTCTTTCAATTGCAAGATGTTTGAGGGTTTTCTTGCACGTACTCCCCATTTCAAATCCCCCACACCATTTCAATGGGATTCAAATCTGGGCTTTAACTAGGCCATTCCATAACCCTCCATTTCTTCTGTTTGAGCCATTCCTTGGTGGATTTACTAGTTTGCTTAGGATCATTATATTGTTGAAAGGTCCACTTTCAGTTCAGCTTCAACTTTCAGACAAATGTCCTCACATTATCTTCAAGCACTCTTTGATATGATGCAGAATTCATAGTTGAATAGCACATTTGCCTCACACCCCCAGAGTTGGGGGTTTGATTCCCACCTTAGCCGACCTTTGCATGTTCTCCCTGTGCTTCGGGGGATTCCTCCAGGTACTCTGGTTTCCTCCATCAGTCCAAGTACATGCATTGCAGGCTGATTGGCATCTCTAAATTGTCCGTTGTCCATCCAGGATGTCCACCGACTTGTGCCCCAAGTCCCCTGGGATTGGCTCCAGGCTCCCTGTGTAGGATGAGCAGTACAGAAAATGGATGGATCTGCAATACAAGTACCCTGTAAATGAGTTGTTATTACAGAAACAATAATGTATTAGAATGAACACCTTAATATTAACCTGTTATCTGAATTACAGCTGGCACTATTGTCAGAGCTTCTGTTACAGAAAATGAATCAACATGTTCTGATCAATCAATATATGAGACTATAAACCACAGTCTCCTCCGAGTACAAGCTGAATCCAAAGTAGGACCGAAATTCCATGCATATCTTCAGTTAAGCACTTTACCTTCACAGTAACTATTCATATCCTGGACTTGTACACTTGCAATTTTCAGTAAATCATCCAGCAGTTTCTTATTGTTATGGGTCTGTTCAGAAATATCTACTGCCTTGTGGCAAATTTCTTGCTCTGGAAAACTGGGCTTGTTGAATCCATTTGAATGAAGCAGATATGTAGGTACTCTATCCAGCCATCCAAACTTCTACACCTGATGAGCTGGAAATGATTTCCTCCTTACTAATAAAGCTTATCTGCAAACAGTCTTCAAACACTGTACAGATGTGCTCAAGCTGATCAAACAAAGCACGCATCTGATTAGATATCTGGCCTTTTGGCTGATGCTAAGTACTTTGCAGTGTGATGGTAGCTGGAATGCTTACATAAGAGTCTAATCCTGTTGAGTAAAGTACAAAAAATCCATTCACACACTGCTGAAATTCAACTACTAGGTGTGTGGCATATTCAGATTTCAGATTCTTTAGAATACTAGTGTTATAAATGCCATATGTCTTCATTAGTCCCCTAGAAGCACATGTGTGAGGTATACTACTGGTGAAGTAGCTGTTTATGAGCTGAGTACTGCTGTTCTTATGAATCAACATGGATACAATTGTTATGGAAGTGATGGCTCCTTTGTTCGTCTTGCTGTTACAGTTCAAACCTTGCAACTTTCCATGAGTTTGTGGTACACATGGTCTTCACAGAAGATGGTTGTATACATTTACATGTGTTATAGTGAGATGAGAGAAAGGAGTGGAGACAGTAAGAGGGATAAAGACAGGGATGTGAGTCAAGTGAGATGTGTAGGGAGTGTCACAGCAAGATGGAGACATCAGCATGCAGTGTGGGGTATCAGTGATGAATTGTGCTCGTTACCATGGTTACTGTGGAAATGCAAGGGAGAAAAGAGTGAAAGGGGGTGTAAGGAACGCTGTGTGTCCTTGTTGTCATGTCTGACTGCGTGTTGTGTATTATTTAAGGTTTTATTTAGGACACAGCAGTTTGTTGTCTACTGATTGCTTGCTTGGAGGAGCAGCTTTTACAGTCACTACAGCATTCTCTCTCTCTGCTTAAGATTAGTTGGAAAATTAATTACAAGGTCACATCAAACATGGGCACCTTAGAAGAATGAGGCACCTTGACTCTTCCAGCTGCCTCGACATTCAGCTTTAGACTCAGATACTCAAAAACAAGAACTTCTCTATCATACATCCTTCCTATAAACCCTGAAAACACATATGCCCTTATCAGGCCAGAACAGCCAGAACAGAAGTTATGTGACTTATGTCAGTATCTTTGTGATTTCCACATATACAACATGCATAGATACACATACGTATATGTACGTATATAGGGGAAGCAGACATCTTACTGAAAAAACAAACAAACCCTATGCTTCCTTCACTATCCTACTACAGTGAGAGATGTGCTGTATTGTGTCTTACATCAGTATGTGTTTGTGCCTATATATGACCTATATAAAATTTATTTCCATCCATCCATCCATCCATCCATCCATTTTCTGTACAGCTTATCCTACACAGGGTCACGGGGAGCCTGGGGCCTATCCCAGGGGACTCATCGCATAAGGCAGGAACACTCTGGATGGGGTGCCAACCCATCGCAGTGCACAATCGCATACACACTCACACACTACGGACAATATGGAAATGCCTACAACACATGTCTTTGGTCTGGGGAGGAAACTGTAGTACCCAGAGGAAACCCCCGAAGCTTGGGGAGAACATGCAAACTGCACACACAGGGCAGAGGCAGCAATTGAACCCCCAACCCTGGAGGTGTGAGGCAAATGTGCTAACCACTAAGCCACCATGCCCCCCCAAATGTTTTTTATTTCAAACAGATAAATTTTATTCTACATTTTCAGTAAATCAGTCTTGTCCAGTTACATCCATGATTACTCCACCAGTCATCTCTCAGGCATCTTGATTGGTTAGCCCAGAGAAATGCTATTAGAAAAGTGGTCAGTGTTTAATATACCAGGATACTAATATGAATTTTGGTCTCTGAAATCTTAATAAATGTTTTATGAACCAAGAATAGCTGATTTTCGATAAGTTTTCAAGTGATATTACAGCACAATGACATTAACAAGGTTGATACAATACAAGCTATGAGCACACACAAAAGTGTTTTTGGTTCTCCCATTTGGAATCTGGCTCTTATTTGCATACAGGTTAAGTTGCAATGGAATCAGACCAGAAAAAAAGGTGAGAACTAAAGACTAAAGTTTCTGTGTAACTGCAACAGCTAGTGCTTTTCCCCCCACACAGTATCAATTTCTGAGAGGGATGTCCACACAGCAGAACATGTATGTGTATCCCAGGACAACAAAACATGAATATTGTTCTTGATTATGGGAGGATATTCTTGGGCTTAGTGCTAATTGATGGTAGGAGTAGTGAATAGACTATTGTGGCTATTGTCATATTAATATATGTGAAGGAAATTGGGAAAAATCTAAAATCATGTTCTTCCCTCATAGACAGAGGTTTTGGCTTGCAGTACACTACTTTGAGGTTCGCTCAGACTATTCATCATTAACCCAGCCAACCAAACCCACACACACCTACACACACCTACACACACCTACACACACACACACACACACACACACACTACCCCCATTCAAGAAATGCATATGTTCTATCCTTTTCGAGGTCAAATGAAAAGGCTCAGAGAAGTAGAAGAACAGTCTGTTTCTTCTTTGAGTTTCACATGATGGACTGCGTTGTTACTAATGGAACTAGCTAATGGAGCACTTTTCAAGCTGCTACTTGGAAAATCATTTTTAAAGCCCAGTCCAATGGGATGTAATAAATTTATAAAAAATTAAGATGAAATAACAAGACTGACTTCAAAGTCTTAATTATTATTGGAAATGAACAGATTGCAAATTGTTAATGTTTTTTTTAACGATTTGGCTGTTTTAGGAAAAATATATATTTTTTAAACGTTACAATAAACAAAAACAATACATATTATAATGTTTGTGTAATTTTCTTATGATTTTTATTACAATTTCAAACTAAACCAGAAACAAACAGAATAGTTAACACTACTCTGACTTTTTTCATAAAGACGTAAACACTACAACCTTACCATCACCCCCTCCATTTTCACCCCTTCCTCTCACTCTCCTTATCTCATTATTACTAGATTTGAGATGACAATTTTATGCATTTGCAATGTGTCTGAGCACTGGAGCATAGTGTCTCGGTTAGTATGTCTGCCATCCCCCACCCTGATAATAACAGGGCTTGTAGCTAGGTTTAGAAATCAGGTGACCATGGTAACCAGTCCCCTGGGTGACGGCTTTAGAGGTAAAAGATGCAGGAATAGGACAAAGGCTGTAAGGGAATGGGGGCCAGTCTATATTTGTGCTATTTTTAGAATCATACCTTAACCTCTTATTGTCACTGCAGGAGAATTGGCAAAATTAAACCCGTGGCTTTAAACTTGATCTCCTTTTTGGCTTTTTGAACATTGAAACAGTCTTGAAGCATATTATACATATTGAGTCCGAGCAGGTGTGTAAAACTGTATATGTCCTACAAGTGTAGAGGTCTACAGCTTGTGTGTGTGTGTGAATGCATGAAAGATTGCACTGTATAAAAATTTTTATCAACAGCCTTGGTGTGTCTTGGTGTGATTCCCAACAAATTGCTCTTAATCACCAGGAAACAGCAGTCCACTTTGTCATTCTACTCATGGATTATCCAAGCATAGATCTATATATAGCTTTTTAGACCAGTTAAGGAACCCACAAAGTCATTTTTCACCTCAAAGGAAATTGGGGGCGATACTCAGCAGCTACCTTTTCCCTGTGTATGAGCTCAGTGTGCCTACTTCTTCACAAATGTTAACTATTATGTACAACAGAAACAAGAAACTAATGAACAATAACTAGTAAATGAAAAAAAATAATGCTTGGCATACAGACACACAAGAGAAAGACACAGAAATGCTCCAAGCTATGAGACTTGGAGCGTATGCACCAGTTCTTACTGACTTTACTTTCAGTAATCAGTAAAATAAGGTGCCAGTCATTCTCTGAGCCAAGCTACACAGTCCTTTCAAATCCCACACCCTTGTCAGAACACTATTGTGCTTTTATACAAACCTTTTTTCTGCAGTGATAATGATCAAATACAGTATCTCACAAAAGTGAGTACACCCCTCACATTTTTGTAAATATTTGATTATAACTTTTCATGTGACAACACTGAAGAAATGACGCTTTGCTGCAATGTAAAGTAGTGAGTGTACAGCTTGTATAACAGTGTAAATTTGCTGTCCCCTCAAAATAACTCAACACACAGCCATTAATGTCTAAACCGCTGGCAACAAAAGTGAGTACACCTTTAAGTTAAAATGTCCAAATTGGGCCCAAAGTGTGAATATTTTGTGTGGCCACCATTATTTTCCAGCACTGCCTTAACCCTCTTGGGCATGGCGTTCACCAGAGCTTCACAGGTTGCCAATGGAGTCCTCTTCCACTCCTCCATGATGCATCATGGAGCTGGTGGATGTTAGAGACCCTGTGCTCCTCCACCTTCTGTTTGAGGATGCCCCACAGATGCTCAATAGGGTTTAGTCCATCACCTTCACCCTCAGCTTCTTTAGCAAGGCAGTGGTCATCTTGGAGGTGTGTTTGGGGTCGTTATCATGCAGGAATACTGCTCTGCGGCCCAGTCTCCGAAGGGAGGGGATCATGCTCTGCTTCAGTATGTCACAGTACATGTTGGCATTCATGGTTCCCTCAATGAACTGTAGCTCCCCAGTGCCGGCAGCACTCATGCAGCCCCAGACCATGACACTCCCACCACCATGCTTGACTGGAGGCAAGATACACTTGTCTTTGTACTCCTCACCTAGTTGCTGCCCCACACGCTTGACACCATCTGAACCAAATAAGTTTATCTTGGTCTCATCAGACCACAGGACATGGTTCCAGTAATCCATGTACTTTGCTTGTCTTCAGCAAACTGTTTGTGGGCTTTCTTGTGCATCATATTTAGAAGAGGCTTCCTTCTGAAATGACAGCCATGTTGACCAATTTGATGCAGTGTGTGGTGTATGGTCTGAGCACTGACAGGTTGACCCCCCACCCCTTCAACCTCTGCAGCAATGCTGGCAGCACTCATACGTCTATTTCCCAAAGACAACCTCTGGATATGACGCTGAGCACGTGCACTCAACTTCTTTGGTTGACCATGGCGAGGTCTGTTCTGAGTGGAACCTGTCCTGTTAAACCGCTGTATGGTCTTGGCCACCGTGTTGCAGCTCAGTGTCAGGGTCTTGGCAATCTTCTTATAGCCTAGGCCATCTTTATGTAGAGCAACAATTCTTTTTTTCAGATCCTCAGAGAGTTCTTTGCCATGAGATGCCATGTTGAACTTCCAGTGACCAGTATGAGGGAGTGTGAGAGCAATGACACCAAATTTAACACACCTGCTCCCCATTCACACCTGAGACCTTGTAACATTAACAAGTCACATGACACCGGGGAGGGAAAATGGCTAATTGGGCCCAATTTGGACATTTTCACTTAGGGGTGTAATCACTTTTGTTGCCAGCGGTTTAGACATTAATGGCTGTGTGTTGAGTTATTTTGAGGGGACAGCAAATTTACACTGTTACACAAGCTGTACACTCACTACTTTACATTGTAGCAAAGTGTCATTTCTTCAGTGTTGTCACATGAAAAGATATAATCAAATATTTACAAAAATGTGAGGGGTATACTGACTTTTGTGAGATACTGTAGGCCTAACCAAAGTGGGGAATTTGAACCCATTTTTATTTTCATGTCAAACCAATTTTGAGTGCCTTAGCTGTGTGTTCTGGATCAGATAGAAATACCTCATGATTGATCGCATTAAATACCTTATGTTCGGCTGTGTATTCTTCGATATCAGTACCAAGACTAAAACAAAAACTCTAAAGGGAAATATATGGTAATATTTTATGTGGCCCAATGTGAAGCATACCTACAATCACATGTCCCAAAGTGTTTTATTCCTCTTATATCTTACATTGATCTGTTTATGTGGAGTATCTGCCATACATGTCCTTATGTAAGTTGTTACTAGTGAAACAATAACATATTAGAAAGGGTGCATAAATATACACATTGCATCTGGAACTATTGTCAAAGCAGTACTGTTCTGTAAAATTAATCAACACATTTTGACCAATCAAAAACAAGCAATAAACAGCTCTATGGTATAAGACACTATTATAATAGCAATGTCATGTCTGCAGTTTAGTGTTCATATAGCAGGGCTCTATATTGTAACCAGGTCTTAAAACTTAATTAAATGTTTGTCTGACTCTCTTATTAGACCTCAGATGCCACAGCCTTTCCAAACGTTTCCAGGACACATCTTAGTGTTCCTGTCATGTAGGCATCAAGCTTTCTGGCATCCTTCATTAAAGTGACCCACTTTGCATGTAAATGAATCTGGCTGCTGTATATATTGAGCCCTTTTGTGTTCTCAAGCGTTTGGATTAATGATGAAACAAAGCGAGCTAGTGCAAAGACACAAAGGTCACAAAGAGAGGCCTGCAAGATTAGTTAAAATAAAAGTTAACATGGCTGCTATAGCGAGATTAATATGAACAAATTATTAAACTGCCTAATGTGCAGTTATTTGCACAGGCACATATTTATAGTTATATTGTCATTACTTCAAATGGAAATTGGCAGCAGCTTTGTGTTGTAATCTTAAAACTAATTTTTGAATGTTAGAATATTTCATGTCAATTCTCATCCACCAGCCAGCTCTCCTCATACAAAATCTACCAAACGGAGTTGCCTCCTCTGAGACACGTGGAGCCAAGCACTTGTTTTTTTAACTGCTGCTTTTGCTACATCACAGGGCAGTATAACACACATGGAGGAAAATTATATATATGCCCTGTTTCGCACACTTGAGCTCAAAGGCACCCACTATTGGTTAGTATCGCTGTGATTGATAGAGAAGAAATAGTCAGTAATGCCACCTTTCTAGAAATAAAAAGATCCATTAAAGAGACACACTAATATAAGATGTGTCCTTGAGGGCACAACCCCAGTGAAAAGGAAAGGTACTGTTTAATACTTTTTTTCCTGAAGGTGTACAAAGTGCTTGGAGCAGGCCTTGAAGACAGATTATAGATTCTCTTGTGATCTGCATTGCTTGTAGAATCACATGGTGACCTACTGTAAGGGTTCATTGTTTGAAGGTAGACTACATCATCAGTTAAGAAATGACTTCCGTTACGTTAGAGATCGTAGTGCACCGAAGCTAACACTTACTGATTATATAAGGGCAGAATGAGCTGTACAGCTTGGCTGAGATTCATATCTGTAATCAAAAATAAAGAATTCCTATGAGGAACATACATCATTCACCAAGCAATGCAGTTATAATACTTGAGAAAGGACAGAAAAGGGAGACAGTGGACTGCATCTGATGTGTGTTGGAAGGGAAATGCTTTCATAACTGCTTGAAATTTTTGAATCCAGGTTGATTTTTTAATTCTTCTTTGATGTAGAAATCTGGATTTGATTATATTTTAAGAGGCCATGTTTCTGGGATTTGCTATCATTATTCTGTGTTGATAGAGGATGTGTAAATGGCAAAGCCGAGAGCAAAGTGATCTAATCAACTTTAGTCAATAATACATAATAATTATTTGGACAAAATGTCATATTTTCTACTATTTTTCTTGTACTGTTTTATTGTGACTTTTCAGAATGGTGACTGTCACTACAGTAGCTTTAACCTTGGATTGTCCTGTCCATTTGTAAACTCACGTAAACTGTCTCCAGCTGCTAGACTCCCAAGTCGCTACGCTGCTCTCCTTTCTTTTGGTGTTCCCTTAGCAGTGCAGCATAACTAGTTCTTAGGGGGACTGGCAAAAGGAACAGACATATAGCGCATCTGGACACACACACACACACACACACACACACACACACACAAAGTAGTTAACCCTCCTCACTTGCACTTGCGCTTCTTGTTATCACTTAGTTTCTATAACCATAATTTCATAAAGGTCATTCTGAGGAGTTGAACCTAGGCAGCTCTTCTTGTCTTGCCGGTTAGGAAGATTCCAGCTGTCAGACTGTCATGTGTAAGAAATTGTTGTCTTACTGACTTTGAACATCCTCACTGAGAGCTGACTGACCTCCATCATATGGTAACAATCTTCCATAAAGCTATTTGCAAGCCACCAAAAGCCTTATCCTTCCCTAAAATGTGTCTTTAAATATGAAGGAAGTTAAGTTGCCTTGATGGAGAGGGGAGGACGTGGCTCTAAAGTGGAAACATGACATATGGCCTTTGTTTCCAGGGTAATTAGTCTTTAAGTTAGTTTCTTGCCACATCATGGCATATCTCCCACTTTGCACAATAGGGGTTCCATTTGTTTCAGCCCGACAGGGACATCAACACATTAGATTAAGCACCAACTGCAATTCTATGGCACTGCTTAGTCTACAATAGTCCTTAGTCCTATTTTGAGGCAGTGAAAACAGACAGCCTAAATGCCACCTTTGGTCTGGAACCAAAATTTATTTCATGTGTAAATGTAAAACGAAATGTCCGGTGGTGAAAAGAGAATAGTGGCCACATTTAGCTCATTAATGAGATGAATGATGGTAATGTATTAATGGTGGTGGTGGTGGTGAGGGTTTCCTGCATGTTACACAGAGCTCCTGGCAGGCAGTTTTAAGTGTTTACTACGTTCCTACACTGTTTCAATCAACCCTTTGCAAAAGATAAACTTTTTTGTTGTATGCAATGTCACCTTTGATCATCTTCTCTTTGTTTATATTTTCTCTGTTTGCTGAGTCCAATCAGAGTAATTGATACTTTTTTTTTCTAAAAAAAGAAAATAAAAAGCTGTTGGCAATATGGGATGGTGGGGCTGATAACATACTCAAAACTGTAGTGCACAAATCACAAAAGAAAATCACTTGTGAACATGGAACAGAGCTGGTGCTATATAAATGATAAAAATAAGAATTCACACACACACACACACACACACACACACATATATAATGTGTGTGTGTGTGTGTGTCTATTTCTCCATTTTAAAAAATGCTATAAAGAGCAGTAAACAGTAATAAATGAAACAAAGGCAATATTTGGTATGACGACCCTTTTGCTTCTTATTTTTGCAGCAAAATCCAGCAGCCTTCAATATGTTTTTATTGTGAAAAATGGTCTTTTACCACTTAATGTCACGTATCGTGACGTAACGGAGATAAGGTAGGATGCAAGTGCAGTATGAACAGTTTTATTTAAGAGAGAGACAGGCAGACAAATCCAAAACGTGATCCACAAACAGTAACATGTAATCCAGTAACATGCAAAGTTCAGGCGATCGGCAAACAGGCATAAAGGGGTGAGGCAGGAATCAAGGTCGCGGTCACAGAAATACAGGGTCGAGAAACAAAACAAGAAACATGAACAATAGCACGGGACTGGTAGCGGAGAAACCAGCGTGAACTAAACAAACGAACCTAAACATGAAACATGACATGGACTATGATTCTAAACATGAACCATGACATGGACTATGACTATGGTTATCTGTTGTAAGGACTCTAAACTAAACTACTATAATATTCCGCCTTCTGTGCTGGGAGGCGCGCGGTATATATGCGGACATGATCAGTGTCGTAAATGCTCGCAGCTGAGGGCGATGCAGACACACTTGAAAATCCCAGCTAATTACAGAACAGGGAGGAGACATGACGGAAACATAAACAAACACACGTGTCCAAATGTCACTACTGTCAACACGGGAAAAGCAGGTGCTCGCACCTACTCCTGCACGCACGCTCACATGCTCCACAGCGCGCTGCTTAAAGGGGAACTCGTGACACTTAATATGCCGCTTTCTGTACTGACATACAAACATTTTGTAAACTAATGTTTGGACATCTAAAATGTTTTTGTACTGACTCGATAATGTAGAAGTCATAAAATAAAACTATGACAAAGTTTGTATTAAAAAATAGGGTGTCTAAGACTTTTGCACAGTACTTTGTGTGTGTGTGTGTCTGTGTGTGTGTGTGTGTATAAAATTTTGGATTATTTTGATCCATTTGTCCATAACATTACAGCTGCACAGTGAATGTCAGTTTATCATCTCAACAAATGCTGCCCAGATACATATAAAATATATACAAAATACACGTTTGGTTCACAACTTACATTTTGGTTGAACCAGGATCGATTTGCTTTCTAAATTAAATTGAACTGCATTAGAGCAGGCTTGGAAACCAAAGACTACCAGACTGGTTATTTTGCTCTGCGCCAGAATGTGGTTGCTGTTAATTTTCTTAATTCAGTGGCACTGAGAGGCTAAATGCACCAGGGATCAAGTCAGACAGAGTACATGCTGCATATGTAGACAGATGTATAATAAATGTGTACAATTCTTCAGCCACACTCATCTCAAATTCCTACAAACTTGGTGTGGCAATACCAGTCCCACAACTGCCCACTGCAAATAGCAGAGTGAGCTACAGCTGCGCATGGACCAGCATGCCAAAGGGGATTGTGGGATGTTCTGATTCCCAAGGAGAAAATGAGCAGAGGTTAAGTAAAGCCATTTTGAATTATTTCCACAAAGAAAGCTTCAGCCTTATAACCCATCAAAGCTGTACCTACAGTACAGAGACAGATGGATGCTTTATATTGGGCTTGAGACACAAGGCTTCTCCAGGTCGTGTGAATCACACTAGTTTCAACTTCTATCAAGCAATATAAAAATATATATATATTTTATATATATATAAATATATATATATATGTTACACCATATGTCTGGTGATTGTACAAGACATGTCTTACAGCATACATACAGGTAATTTGGTTTTATTCATTGTGTGACGCTGCAAATTATTTGATTGTTTTGGAATATGGTTTTGAAACATTTGACTTGCTGGTTTACTAAACAATGATCTGGGACTCAAAGAATTGTGAATGTGGATCAATAGGTGGTTAATTTGGCTGTGTTCTGAGCTAACAAGTTATTATGTGGATTTGTGAGAGTGGTGTTGGGTATAGAGGTTTAGCAGATGTTTAGTTGGTGAGTCACACCAGCACATAGGCTGTTATTCTTGCTTCTGGACCAGATACCCCACTTTTGCTTCGAAGTGCATTTTGTGAGGTATTTATAGAAAAGGGAAAAATTCAATATAATACTCTTCAATTAATTTTGAATGAGGCCTGCTAAATCCTCCTTATTCTTTATCTATGATCCTGAATTGTTTATTTAAGCATGCAATAAAGCCAGTGGGCAGAATTCTATTTAAAATGCAAGCTATGAAGTCAGAGGTTGGATCTGTCTCTTTCGATGAGGTGTGAGATATAAATTTAGGTTCAAATATTATGAGAATCATAATTATGTTGACACTGAAATATAACAAGTGATCCACAAGTTGAAAGGCATGTAAGGATTAGTGGGATCTCCCTGGTGCTTGTTTTCATTGTAGGAATGTAGATTCTGTCCAAGTAGTTTCTGGAACTTAATCATGCAAGCTTTTCCTTCTCGGTTTGTAATGTAGTGTAGACTTTGTGTCTTTAGGCAGAAACATTTTTGGTATTAGAGTTTATCTTGTTTTCCACCCAAGAGTTTTTTGTTAGTCTGGTTTGTGACGCTCATGTAGTTAAAGAAAGAAAGGAAGAGAGTGAGAAAGAGAGAGATATATATCTAGGTAAGGTAATCATACACCAAATAAATCCCTTACTCATTGTCTTCTAATACACATTGTGCCTCTAAAACCAGACTCTCACATTTATATTACTAAAGGAAATGTGTTCTCCAGTACCATTGCTTCATGCATAAAAGTAGGAAATAAAAAGTGGTTCTTTTCCACTGGGTGAAGTTGTTGAAATCAGTCAACCATTTTGTCATTGTCAATTTATAATCAGGGGACCAGCCATAGTTAGACTGGGCTGTGGCCATGTGCCCATGCTCTGGGCGATGTTTTCCACACTGCAGGAAAACCATTCTGAACAAAGGAACATTTAGCAGGCACACCTGCACTATAACTCTACCTAACAGCCTTATCCTCTGGGCGTCATGCCCTCTTCTTTCTGTCCTTCACTCTCTGTAACACTCACGCTCTCTCCTCATGCCCACTCTCCATCTGTGTGAGGGTTTCCCTGGCAGGAATTTGCTCCTGGCTCTGCCATCTTTCTACTCCCCCTTCCTCTACTACTAAACCACTCTCTCTGGAACTGATGGGTGTAGGACAACTGGGAGCTTTTAACAAAGCTGAGAACTGAAAAGTGCTTTCTCGTGGTATCTCCTCCTGAAGCATATTCTTGAGCCAGAGCCTTTGGCTGCAACATATTAGTAAGAGCCTCTCACTCTCTCTGCTCTCATTCTTTTCCGAAGCAGAATGCTAAAACAAGAATGTCTCAATGCCTTCTTGGTATTAACATGTATGAGTTCTTTTTCAGTTTATTAGTTTATTCATGTAATATATGCTATTTATTCTTCAAGGTCACTGTTTGCTCAACTTCACACAACCTGTCCTGGTCATCTTGTTATACCATACCAACCATAATACTGGGATAGTTCAAGCAACGAACACACTAGTGGCCCAGTAGGATTGAGGGAGTACCTTTTATGGAAAAGTTAGCATGCTCTACACTTCTTCCTCGGTTTCCTGTAATTCCTGTAATTTGTAATTGATTTCAGCTTGATTTATCGTTACCTAATTCACAACAGGCACGCTAACCAGTGCCCCAGCCTCTCCACAGGAATTTAATCAGTGTTCCACTTCACTGAAAATGTCATAATTTGATCACTATGAGAAGGATTTGGGCATTTCATATAGATGTTCAATAAAGGAAAAACAAACAATAAGTAGTTTAGTAAGCTGTTGGGCCACCACAAGCCACCATAACACCTTCAGTGCACCTTGGAACAGATTCTACAAGTCTCTGAAACCTTACCTGCTTACTAAAACATGAGTCCAAAACCACCCATAGGAGTTCAACTGGACTGAGGACTAGTGATTGTGAAGGTCATAGCATATGATTTACATCATTTTCATACTCATCTAACCTTTCAGTGCCCTCATGCCCTGTGTATGGACATCATCTTGGATAGGTCCAATCAATCAGGATATAAATATTTCATCATAGGATAATGGTGATCAGTTAGAATAACTTTGTATTGATTTGCAGTGACCCTTCCCTGTAAGAGGACAAGTGGACCCAAACCAATCCAGCAAAATGCTCTCCTCAGCATTTTGCCACCAGTTTCCCTGTAATTTGTCTCCTGTCTAATATAAATATTGTTTGTTTGAGTAGACCTGTCCAGTTTGTGTAATCCCCGGGATGGATGGCTTTTTTTTTTTTTGCTCTGAGTTGTCTAATGATTGCTCTATACTCTGAATGTTCAAGAACACTTGCAGAATATTGGATGTTTGTTTCATATTATAACCAACTGTCTGAACAAAATACTTTCATATACTACTGTTAATACTAGTTCGCACAGTATGAGTTAGTAGGCTTATATTACTCAGCTAGCACAGGCAGTATTCAGATCCTTGCTGGATATATGTAGTAAGATTAGACTGTACATTTATTTGCCATACATTCTCACCTTAGGTTCATACTAGCAAGCAACAAAGTGACAGGCCACCATTTATCCATTGCAATTTCAGTGGACAAAGCAACAACACGATAGGTGCAAAAATAGAAGAAAATCTTATAATCGTCGGTTTATCTTGTCATATATGACCTCTCATTAAATATGTATAGAAGAAAAATAAAGCTTGGAAGCAAGTAGCAGAAATCGTTGGTGCCTAGCATGTAACATGTAAATCAAACAACTAGTTTTCATACTGATTAGTGCAGTATTTAAGTTGTTTTTAAGTAGTTAGCTAAAGGCAATACATTTTGCCAATTACCATTTCCTACTGGAACAGGAAAAATGAATTGCTGGACAGTGCACCCACACAGGTGATAACAGAAATGGTCACTTGACTTGTTAGTAGGTAGTATGATCCGAGGGTTAGGAGTGCATCTAGCTTCTTCAGTTCTTCTAAGCTAGCTTCTTTTAAGCACCATCTAAAGTGCATTGAGCTTCTTCAGTTCTTTATTTCTTCAGCTTGCTCTGTGGAAACTCTTAAAGTTTCTACATAGGGCCATACAGCAGAAGTTTTCCTTTTTGGAATAGGATGTAGAACCTCATAAAAACCTATCGAAAGCAGTATTGAGGAGTGCATTTTACATGTTAACATAATGATCTCATTAGGTTACATTGAATGGATGACAAAAGAATGCAATTATATTAGTGTTTTTAATGCTAAATAGGATCACAAATAAATGAGGAGGATGATGATGCCAGTACTCATGAAAGTACAAACCACAAAGTGTTTGACTATTGTTTTTGCTAAATATCTACTAAGAAAAAATGGTTCTTTTTTTCACTCCTGAAAGTCTGTATACTTCAGGGAGCATCCTTAAAGGTTCCATGTTAAGTCCAACAACACAATGTTTCACTTTACATTTATATTTATGGAATTTGGCACACATTATTTTCAACAGCGTCTTACATTTATCTAATTTTTTATACAACTGAGCAGTTGAGGGATTAGAGCCTTCCTCAAGGGCCCAGCAGTGGAAGCTTGGTGGTTCTGGGATTTAAACTAACAACCTTCTAATCAGAGGTCCAATATCTTATCCACTGAGCTGCCACTACCCTAACAACAACAACAACAACAACAACAACAACAACAATAATAATAATAATAATAATAATAATAATAATAATAATAATAATAGTTCCAAGTAGCTAATCATCAAAACACCCTTGAGAAACCCCCTTTTCTTCTAAGAGTGTGTGACTAGAAGGAAGCATTAATCCTGATTACGATACATTGAGAACATCTACAAATGAATGAAATCTAGTAACCTTATGGTCATTGGATGGTGGTTAAGATGGACATTGCAGGAGTACAGGATGTTTGTTAATTTTTATTATAGAATTGTCAGAATGAAGTGAAGTTAGACCCGGTCTCACAATGAGCTCATGGATATGCATGGCAGCAGGAGATTATGAGCCATTATTTCATCTTCTTCCTGCCTCTTATTTCCAGGACTGTTACCGTCCTGCCTCACACATTATATTACCCCTTCTAACCACTTCACCTATATAGCAGTTGGAGCTATTCGTATTCCCAATTGCTGGACCACATGAAGGTATGATGGGACGAATAAGGTCTGTTTTAGGCCACTTAGAAGATGCACTTTGCACTGCTGGTAGAGTAAACCATAATAAACACGGGCTCTATATATTTTTTTGGAGTTCCATAGTTTAATGTAAAAGCTAAAGCTGCTTGCTGTGGTTACAGCACTATGTATTTAGCTGCAAGGCTGTTTGTCTTTATGTCAACATCCCTGGAAAATGCTAGCTTTTGAATCTAAATTGATTTACCATGGGGAATTTTGTAAACACCCAGTGATGTAAAACATCTGATGATGTCTCTGACACCCTACTCATACAAGTACTTATTGTATAAACTGTTGCACATTAAAGCACACAAGAATCACCCAATCGGTTACAGCAAACTAAAAGCTTCTCTTAGTCAAATTAATTAAGAATAATTAATACCTACAATACATATTTATATATTTAATGCTATTATGAGTTCAAATCAAGCAACATCTAGAGTTTACAATAGACTTTATTCACAATGCTGCCTTTCAGCATATTTGTGCTGTTTATTTTGTCACGTTTTCCATTTGCTCTCAAGCCGTTCTTTTGTTTCTAATGGGAACATGTGAATTATTAACAACAATGATCTCACTCCACTGAGCTCTGTATTCATCTGGTGATTTGTTTAAATCTTTCCCTTTGGGCTTATTTTCAAAAATTGTTTTAATTGCAACTCTTAAACTCCATACACTAGAGAGAAAATAAAGGGCTTGAGAAAGGCCCATGGACTAGGAGACCATTGTATAACAGGGATTCAGGAGCATAGGGTCCTCTCCTGTTTTGTCAGAGAGACTGTCTTTTGCGTAAATATGTTTCCTGGTCTTTTTTTATCAGTCTGCCAGAGCCGATGCCCAGCTAGTCATGCAAGGTGCTGATTTCAGACCCAACTGTAAAGTCCCAAGTTTAACTGCTTCATTTTACCTTTTACACATGACTTCACACATTTGTATCACACTGTATGGTAAGATACTGTAAAATGCTAAGCAAATATCAGGTACCTGACCAAATAGTTTCAGTGTATTCAGGCAAAGCTGAGAAAGGCATGTACAGAAATATGACATTGCAATAATGGAAACTTAGTTTTGAGGATAAACAATGAAACTGCATGCCACTAGCATTTCCCTTGTTTTATATAAATGACATGTTACTCATAGCAAGGAGAATTAGAATTGACTGGTGTCCTACGCGCTGTATATTCCAACCTCATGCCCAGTGTTCCCAGGATAGGCTTCAGAACCACCATGGGCCTCACGGGTATAAAGTGGCTACTGAAAGTGAGTAATTGAGGTGGAGGGGCTTAAAGGTTATTTGTCTGATCTTTCAGGAAGTTAGGAAGGTGGTGACAGACAGCACAAGACTCAGGTTGTCTCTGATGTGATCACATTACATTAGCAGCTTGGGGTCAGAGGTCAGACTTTGCATGACAAGAGTTTGCATGACTCTTGGCAGAAGTCAACTTTAAATGATGACTGAAGTGCACCATACTTTATCCCAGATCTAACCTAAATTACAAAAGAGAAGCAGAGAGACTAGTCATGAATAAGCTGAAAAGGCCATCTTCTGCCTTCCTGTTTGAGTCCAGACGTTACTGGGAATAGACAAGTGGTTACATAATGATTTTTAAGTAAGACAATGCCATTCCTAATTGTCCTTCTATTGTCCTTCTATTTAACATAGCCTTTAACCTGTCTGTTCCTCACAATCACCCTGCAGTTAGGATGAGACACTTCATATTGGTGGAAGAGAGACAGCCTCTTACTGCGCTAAAGTTATTCTCATATCACTCCATATTTCACTGACTGAGCAGCAGAGTTGTAGCTGGTAATATAATGACTGTGTTAGTGTTAGCTTTGTGCAGCTGCACATGAACTTCTGGAAACAATTGGTTTGAAGTTTTTACTGTCGCCTTTCCCTTAGTCGTATTGTACCACTGAATACTGTTCTTATGGAAGCTTTTTAATTCAACTCCTTCTTGATTAAACTACAGTCTATATTCAGATGACGTTTGCTGGTTTTGGTGTCCAACTTCATCTGCATCTTGTTCATGTTCTGTTCATGTTCAAATGTGGACACTTTCAGGATAACTGGAAACTGGCAACTCATTCGGAATGATGGCTCAACTTACTTACATCACGGCTAAAGCATGTGGCTTATGTATGTCTTGTCTTATTTATTTTTGTACATGGCTCATCTCACACTCACGGCTTCGCTCTGTTGAGTGTCTTTACTGTCACTTATACTGAAGTTCAGTGCATTTGCTTGGCAGTAGTGGCAAAGATTACTGGACTCTGGACATGTGGTACGCAGATCTTACTTAGTTTGGCTCTGTCAATAAACTAACAGTCTGACCAGTGTAAACTGGAATTCAGAGAATGATCCAAAACCCAAAAAGCACAACAGAATGTTGATTCTCATGAACCATGAACCCGGTGATGCTAAATCCTTTGCATACATGCACTGTTAGAATTTAACCAGGAAAAGGTAAAGTATGAATGCAAACAACTGGAAATATGAATTTAATTTATTGAAATGTATTGAATAAAGTTAGACAACTATTGATCTACTCTGCAAACACACTTCAATAGCTAAAACCCCTATCTTGGGAAGATATAACATGGCAGTGTATGAGGACCAGCTCTAGTACAATTGGCAGAAAATTATCAGACAGATTGTGTGAACAGAAGTCAATACGCTAGCAGCAAGGATGTGCTGACACATTTTGAGGCAGGTGATTAAAAAAAATTATATATATACATATATATATATATATATATATATATATATATATATAAACATATATATATATATATATATATAGAGAGAGAGAGAGAGAGAGAGAGAGAGCAAGAGAGAATGCTGGTGATAAACAAACTCAAGTACTGAAAATGTAAGATCTGTTATACATCATATCCTATGTAACAGGAATTTCATTGCAAATGGGAATGCTTGGCATTTAATAATGTTTAAAGGTGGCAAATGTGATCGAGGAAAGACTGAACAGTACTAGTAATTGGACACTGCTAATAAAATGGGTTTTGAATGTGATAATGGCCCTGGAGTGCTTTTCTGAGAATGTTACTATTTCTACTTGTGCCTGTATTTCTGCTTGGAGTTTCTGCAATTGTTGGTTATCTTCTGTTGAGAGTGCCACATGGTTACCCTAGGTTTGCAACTTCCCCAAAACAGCTAAAGACTAACTCTTTCTTCAGTGGATAATCTCACCTGGATTCTATAAACTGCTGCTGTAATTATAAAGACTGTCATCTGCTCATCCCAGTACACAATATACTCATACTGAACATCCTCATACTTTCAACATATTTTTGTACTGTTTTGTACTGTTTGATTATATAGTATGCAGTTGTACAAGGGTAATGATTCATAATTCCTGCTGTCATCCAGAAGAGAATGGTTTTCCTTTTGAATCTGGTTCCCATCAAAGTTTGTTCTACATGTTGTTTCAGGGAGTTTTTCTTTGCCACTCTTGTCTCTGGCTTGATCATTAGGGATCTAAATCTATATTCAGATTTCTGTGCAGCTGCTTTTTGACAATGTTTAATGTCAATGTTTACAATGCTGCAGATACAATTGAATTGAGTTGAATTGAATTGTTGCTTTTCATGGAGGTGCAGAATGTACACGTTTTAGTAAGAATGAGAAAATCTCTTCTTTTTTCTGCACAGTTTGCTGAATGAGAAATTACTGAGAATGTGCATGTTCATGAATGGAGATCAAAGCATCAGTGGATGAATGTTATTTCAGGTGGTAGTGACTGAACCATGATATACACCTGGTGCACCAACGGGTTGGTATCACTCACTGTGAGAGATTGTAGCTGCTGACAGCTCACGCTTTTGTCGTAAGACTGCCTGAAACCTGGGAGGGAAATTAAAGTTGGCTAAATGCAGTTTCTGTTCAGCATGACAGCTTGTACTCTCTACAAGGCTCCTGTGCTCTTTACATTTACCAGTAGTCTCTTTTTCTGCCACCTAAGCAGAGTCAGACCTCATCAGTAGTACGAATAGATGTCAGTAGAATAATTGATTTTGCACTTGCATTTCTTTTTCATGGATTTTACAGCCAGAGTCTTGAACACACAAATTAACTCACTATTGATGGCAACCCCTTTGTAACCCCCATGGTTTTTAAATTAATAAAATATAGAATAGAATCTATTTTTCAACAAACTGAAAACAGCTTTTAAAAAGTTTAAAGAAAAATCATTTTTATCATGATCCACTCAGTCTCCAGATGTAATATGAAGGCAGTAGAGTTAGAACAGATATCATATGTCATCTTACAGTGCTGTGAAAAGTATTTGCCTCATCCTGATTTCTTCTGTGGTGTATATCTCATATTAAATTGCTTCAGAAATTAAAACAAAATCTAAGATAAAACAAAGGCAACCTGAGTAAACACAAAATACAGTTTATAAATGATAATGTTATTTATTGAAGCAAAAAAGTTATCCAATACCAACTGGGCCTGTGTGAAAATGTAGTTACTAATTCCCAAAATCTATGAAACTGCATTGATAATGCGGTTCAGCTGGACTAGACGTAACCAGGCCTGATTACTACAAACCCTGTTCAATCAAATCAACACTTAAATAGAACTTTTTCAACAGTATGAAGTTGGTTAAAAGGTCTTACCTAGTTGAAAAGTTGAAAGAAATTCCAGAAATGAGGCCGAAGAAGCTGATTGAAATACATCAGTCTGGGAATGGTTACAAAGCTATTTCAAAGGTTCTGGGACTCCAAAGAACCACCATTATCTCCAAAAACTCGGCACAGTAGTGGCCAACCTTCCAAAATTCCTGCAAGAGCTCAGCAACAACTCATCCAGGAAGTCACAAAAGAGCCAAGGACAAAATCTAAGGAAC
Organism: Ictalurus furcatus; assembly: GCF_023375685.1. Lineage (NCBI taxonomy): Eukaryota > Metazoa > Chordata > Actinopteri > Siluriformes > Ictaluridae > Ictalurus > Ictalurus furcatus. The sequence goes on from NC_071270.1 coordinate 10,925,023, forward strand.
TGCAGGCCTCTCTTGCTCCAATAAAGATCACTGTTCATGACTTCACTATCAGAAAGACACTGGGCAATAATGGCATCCATGGAAGAGTGGTGAGGTGAAAAACACTGCTAACCCAGAAGAACATTAAGGCTCGTCTGAATTTTGTCAAAACACACCTTGATGATCCTCAAATCTTTTCGGAGAATGTTAGTTAGTTATAGTTAGTTACAGTTACATTTATATAGCACTTTTCTAGACACTCACAGATGGGGGGGCTCCTCAACCACCATTAGTGTGTAGCATCCACCTGGATTATGCAGCAGCAGCCATAGTGTGCCAGAACATCCACCACACACCAGCTAAAAAATGTTCTGTGGAATGATGAGTCAAAACTGGAACTGTTTGGAAGACAGGGGTCCCGTTATATCTGGCATAAACCAAACACTGAATTCCACAAAAAGAACATCATACCTACAGTCAAGCATGGTGGTGGTAGTGTGATGGTGTGGGGATGCTTTGCTTATTCAGGGCCTGGGGCAACTTGCACTAACTGAGGGAAACATGAATTCTGCTCTCTACCAGAAAATCCTAAAGGAGAATGTTTGGTCTTCAGTCCGTAAGTTGAAACTCAAACGCAACTGGATTATGCAGCAAGACAATGATCCAAAGCACAGGAGTAAGTCCTAGTCCTAGAAGTAAGTGTAAGACTGATCTCCAGTTATCAGTGTTTGGTTGCAATTATTGCTGCTAAAGGTGGCACAACCAGATTTTAAGTTTAAGGGTTCAATTAGTTTTCACATGGGTGATAGGTGATGGATAACCTTTTTTTGCTTCAATAAAAAAATAAAAAATGTAGTGTCTGTTCATTCCGTTTGCCTTTGTTTTATGTTGTATTTTGTTTGAAGATCTGTGCTGTGAAAAATTTACTAATAAAACTCAAATAAAACTAATACTCGAGTTTAATTGCAAATATAGGCAGTGACAATCCCCGGTGTGTGATTAAAACAAAAGCATGTACAGGTAAATATGAACAAAAGACTTTGTTTAAAAGCTGTCAGCCTTGAGGGTGGCACAAACATTCAACAAATATCTAATATGGAGACAATAATAAGTCATTTTGAGAAACATTCTGACTGTTTTCAGACATTAAGTCATAATTATGAAATACTTAATTTTGTCTTCAACTGGCAGAAAAAGGCTAGCACAAATTTAATACCTTATCTTTGGCTGTATTAATTTGAGCACACTTTCACCTTTCCCAGTGTGACTTTCAGGCTTAGTAAATTTCAGATACAAAAATTATACAATTTGCATAAACTCCCTCCCTGTATTTTGCACCTTTTTGTAGAAAGGGATCAAATCCCGTATTATGTTTATGTGAAAGGCATAATTCTCCAAAATCCATGCTAATAAATTAGCTTGAAGGCAAATTAGGTAAATTTGGAAAGTTGAAACATATAACAATATGTACATATATAAATGTTATCTATAAAAGCCAATGAGCTATAATGCATATGAGTATAGTACTGTATGTACTCTGGGAAAAAAAAAGAACTTGTTCTGCAACAGATCTCAAGAATTGGAAGTGGCACAATATGACTCTTACACCTTCTACTACTGACTCCATCACTGCATGAATGTGAAATTCATTACATCTCAGGTGACATGCCTTTAAAAAAAGCTCTCATTTGGAAAAAAGCTCTTGGTATTTGTTGAACCCTACCCCCAACCCCCAGCGCTACACTCACTCCCCTGAGGAACAGGGCTTCGGCTTTCTTTAGGCACGTGAAGGTAATTTGCTCAGCCTCAGGTCAATTGGAAAGGGGGTCTGGCCTCGAGAGCTCTGCTGTGTAAACACACACTATTCTGCAGACTATGTGGAAGCAGGAGAAGCTAAACAAAAAAAGTGCTTCTGTTACCAGGCCTGCTTGGTTGGAGACACCAGTTTTACTAGTAAGCGTGTGTGTGTTTGTGTGTGTTTGTGTGTGTGTGTTTACAAACATAGATTAATTGGTGTGTTCAAGTTTCATCCAGCCAAGACATGCTGGAGGATATTAAAATCTCTTCAGCTGTGTATAAATTAAACCAGCAGCATTGCACTGGATCCATCATAGCATAAACTGTTTTGAAAAGAGCTTAGACAGTTTAAGATGAGAATCGGACTTTCTGTTTACCATCCATCTGCTCCGTATCAGTTCTGTCAGCCTGCATCATCTTACTGATGATTAGTTAGATGACAGTTAATGCCATTGCAATTGCTTGCTTGCATCCTTTGTGCTATTACCACTTCCACTGTTTCACTCCAGTGCTTCAAAGGTTATTATACCGTAAAGCTGATTGGTCAGAAAGAGTTGATTTATTTTCTTTTTTCAATAATGGCATGGCTCTAACAATACTTCCAGCTGTAATTGAAATCTCATGCTTTTATTAATTTTAACAGCTAATTTAGATGGACCTGGTGGTGAACACACCACATAATCTATGATTAATAATAAATTAATTAATAAAAGGTTGTTTTTCAACAAAGAAAAAAAACATACAGTGTAATCATAAATAAGACTACATATTCTGTAAGAAAATGTTTAATATTTGTGGAAGAAGTCTCCAGTGTCAGTGCTTAGTAACATTCAGTAAGTGTCCTGCTAAGGGAAGCTGTTTTTTTGTCTTAGCAACTTCAAGAAAGAAAAAATGCAGCTGGTGAGGGAACAACTGTTTATAGCTGATTAATGTTGAAGTTCCACAGCATTAAACATGTCTTTACATGGTTAAAAATATGACATATAGGGTGTTTTCACACTTGGTTCTTTTCAGGGGTCTGAGCATGGTTCGTTGGATTTTTGGCCCAAGTGTGAACGCTCCAAACGATCTCAGACCCTTTTAAAGCAAACCAAACTGAGACCATCTTGCAAGGTGGTCCAAGTATGGTTTAGCTAAAAACATGTATTGTGAACACAAATCAATCTTGGCATGAATTCTCATACAGTACCATACAGTACAGTCCTCCATACAAATCGTGTTATTCAACATGGCTGCTTCTGCTGGAAGAGGGATGTTATGGACAGATGAGGATGAAAATTTGGAAGGAAGACTGCATTAAGAATTAACTATCCACCATCAACAGAAATTGAAAAGTATTTCTTCAATTTTCAGCAAAACTGTATTTAACTAGATCGCCTTGCAGTGCCAGGTTAAAGTGAAAAAATTACCGCAGAAATATATGGTTTGATTTCTTATTTTTTTTGTGTTCTGTATTTCTCTTTTGTAATTTTAAAAACATGTTCTACAGGGTCCCGACAATGCACAGCATTGCAACAAGACTAGGACCCAAAAAGCAATAGTATGAACAGTGGACAAAAAACAGTGTCCTCTTTTAGGGACATTGTGAACATAAAAAAACTAGGTCCTTTTTCACTTGGTTCACCTCTTGGTCCACTTCAAGGGGTGTGAGTCTGGTTCTTTCAAGAAGGACTCAAGTGTGACAAATTCTTGCGCTATAAGAAGAATAAAACACTTCAGAAGATGTTGTTAGAGGAAAATAATCCACTTTGGTTTGGTAACAATAACTGCACTTTGCATCACACCACTCCATCATTGATTATTTTCTTATAACAGCACACCCAGTCATGTTCATTTCTTACATAACTGTGAGGCACAATTATTTTCAGTCCATTAAAGCTATACTTAAGTATTAAATAAATATAAGTAAAAATATAAAAAAATAAGTGTTATGTAACATTCTAAACTCCGTTTTAATAAAATGCTCTTAAAGTAAGGGTTGGAGTTACTTTTTTGTATGATAATGAGTGATCTCCAACCAAATTGCCCTTGGCTGTTTGCATTCATATAAGATGGTTGGTTTTATGAGATTCTTGCTGCGTCTAACCTTTTCACTCCTGTGTATGTTTGCATTTGCCTGCTTGCTCTGAAAAATTACCGCCTTCTTTGATCCAAGCTCTATCTGCTTCCCCATTTGTTACTTCAGTCATGTGTTTTCATTGGTGTTCACTCCGTACTTGATGTAGTAAATCCTCTGATAAGTGTCCATTATTTCCATTATGTATGCATCCACTGCCAGAACACGCAAACCTCCCTCTGTCCTCGCATGATCCTAAACTGGAAATGCGGTATAAATGTTTTCAGTGTGGGTTAGTAAATGGTAGGACAGATAACTAAGTAAGGGTATCTATGCTATGTTTGAGTTCATAAGCACATGTGCTGGTGAAGTGTAGGAGTGTTTTTGGTCAGAGGTTAAGAGGTCAAAGGGATGATGTGGGCGATGTGGCTACAGAGAAATGGTACTTTTCTTTCCCCACTATAGATGAATCCAATACCGCTGACTCACAGCTAGCCAGTATTGTGATTGATTGAGCTGCATCACACTGAGCAAAATGAGCTCCTTTTGTAACAGTGAGCTGGTATTCTACCTTACTGCAGAGCAAGCAGTAAGCAGGTGGCACTGTGCTGAGTGAGACATAATTAGAGAAGTGCTCAGTTGCAGGAATACAGTTGTGTGTGTTTTTTGTTTCTTTTTTGCACTGTCTTACCTTTGGTGAAATCTGATCCTTGTTCAGCTCTTGAGATGTAGAATTTTGTTCTGGCCCCTCAGCTGAAGTAAAAGACGATCTTCAGCAATTTTACTACCCTCACTTCGTTCTATGTGTAATGAACATGAACACACTCTTCCACACACTCAAGCAGGCAAGGCCTATAGAAGGGCTGTAGGTCATTGGCTTAAAGTAAAAAAAAAAAAGAGGCACTATTAAATCATAAATCAGCTAATTGGGTAGTTGCTATAGAAATTCCAGATTAATCCACCACATTCATCTGATCTTAAACCCTCACTTAAACCCCCTCACCCCCCCCCCCCCCCCCCCACCCCACCAGTTCATAAGTGAGCTTTAGACACCAACACTGTAGGACTTACAAAGTTGTAGACTTAGACATACTAAAATAGAAACAAAAGTTCACCTGCTGCCTTTAAAAGGTGAGTAAACTCGATTTAAGATAACCAAAAAGTTTCAATTCAAAAAGTTACGTTTTACAAGTTTTAAAAGTCAAGAAAATGGATTACTTTAAGTTTAATTTTTGAAAACTTATAAACTTGAGTTCAATATCCAAAACTTGTCATGACAGTTGGAGTTAAAGAGAAGAAATAAGTTCACATAAGTTAATGGAGCTATCATGTTTTCAGTGAATGCCCAAATGACAGCTGAGATATAGTGGAAGTACTGTATAGTGCTGAAATAATGCATCCTGTTTATTATACAGAGAAACAGTTTGAGACATATTTGAAATGAAACATTCTGACTGTAAAGGCGGATCCCTGATCCCCTGAGGAAATTGATGAGGATTAGTTCCAAAGACAACGTTTCAGCAGTTTTAACCTTAGAAAGTAGATTAGAAAACACTATTATTTGATACACTTGAAAATAGGAGTGCAAAACAAAGTGTGGTGAATTTCATTTGCTCAGTCATGTATTTAAACTTAAGCAGTTGCAGTATTTCTCTATGGCAGTACAGCACTCTAAATTGGTGCTGGAAATGCTCCAAATTAATTTCATTTGTCAATTAATTTCAAGGGAACCCTTGAAATAGCATTCTGATTTGGCATAGACTAATGTTCATTTAGAATTATAGTGCAGGTTTTTTATTTTTCCCCCATCATGCAATAACACAGCCTTTGTGCCTTAAAACTTTCTCATTGTAGTTATGTGACAATGAAAACTAAAGTACAAATGAAAGTTTTCCTTTTTCCTGGAAATTCCTTTTGCATGAAAGGGTAAGAAAACAAAACCGTAGTTTGCTGGCCTTTAGAGAACCTACTGAATGTACTAAATTAACAGGAATGTACTAAATCAGCAAACCATTTCTTAGCTCTCTGTTTGAATATCTAGTTTGCTGCTTAATAATGCACAATTTATTTTGTTAATGATCATGAAGTGACAAGTAAAAAGGTCACATGCATAAAATGAAACATCACAGACAGCTAAGGCAACAGGGCCTTGTCATAGCTTCAGAATGGGACAAATTGCATTATAAACATCAAAGCTTGCCATCATGTTATATAAAATGAAATGTAAGGAAATCATTGTGGGTGGAAACAAGCTTAATTGCCATTGGGAGGTGTAGTGTGAAATTGTCTTCTTGTTTCTATGGTTACAGTTTGTCACCCTGTTTGTATGATGAAGTGATATATGACACTCAGCTCATGTGTAAGAGGAGTGTGAAGATAGGATCAGCGTTTGGGACTAAGGGGAACATGGAATCAAGAGCAAACAGTTGGTCTTAGTCCTGCACTCTAATGTTGAATGAACATTAATTTAATACAACATTTTTGTTATACTTGACAAGTATTTCCCAGGTTTGGACATGTTGGTGTTTTTTGATTGTTCCAATGCACATCAGCTGTTGAACAAAGCCTTCATTAATTTAAATTTGGGTTATTTTTATTCATTCATTCATTCATTCATTCATTCATTCATCTTCAGTAACCTCTTTATCCTGATCAGGGTCACACTGGGTCCGGAGCCTATCTTAGTAATACTGGGTGCAAGGTGGGAGAATTTATTCCAGATGGGACAGCAGTCCATCACAGGGCATCATGCACACACACATTCATACACTCATTCACACCCGGGGTCAATTTCATGCAGACAAATTGCCTATGCCTGCATGTATTTGGACAGTGGGAGCAAACCAGAGAACCCAGAGGAAACCCACGTGACCAAGGGGGAACATGCGAAACTCCACACACAGCTCAGAAAAAATGGGTAAAATGTGCAGGAACTCCAGGACCAGGATTAGGAGATAATGTAGGGTCAGGATCAGCTTTGTTTATCATTTGTATAGTGACCAGAAAAACCCTTTAGATGTGGCTATGGCTGAATTCTGGAAAACATAGAAACTCACACACCATAGAAATGGGCTTTTTTTTTTTTTTTTACCTTGCCCTGCCTGTCTGCCTGATTTAGGAACCAGTTTAACAAATGCAGATGTAACTACATTCAGTCTGCCTAAAGATGTGTAAAACCTTAGTGTGGGCAAAGATCAGGGGAGTGAAGAGATGATGATGGGGCATTTAAATGATGCAAGTGATTTTTATCTCAGGTGATGAGACAGGATCTGATATAGATCATACAGATAATCAAAGTTTTACACTTATTCCACTGTAAATTGTCTTTTAAATTTGGCAGTAATAATGTTTCCCCATAAGTTGATTAGGTTATAAATGTAGACATCTTTCACACGAGTTGGAATGGAATCTTTAAATGCACTTGCCTCCCCTTTTGTAAGCAGACTTTAAAATGCTATGATAAACCTCTGGTTGAGATACATGCAAAAAAAAAGAGAAACATATTTCAGTTCAGGAAAGCCTGTAATTTTCATAACTATATAGTACAAAATGTTAAAATTTGAACATGTGAAGGGTTTTCCCAAGATGCCAAACATTTATGCCTGAGGTTGTATTGGGAAAGTCAGTTTCTGACCAATCCTGAGAGACATCATGGCCTCAGAATACCTCAGTTTTTGGTTAAACTTCTGAGAAAAGAAACAGTATTCAGTTACAGTTCTTTTACACACATTGAACCACTTTTCCACTCCTTCAGCTGATATCTTTGTAAAATAATGTTAATATTTACCATGAAGTCATAATTTGAAATTATGAGGAGCATTTGCGTAAGTCTGTTATTTTTAAAAAATGTTTTATTACAAATGTTTTGACTTGGCATGCACTGTTAACAGTTGGTCACTCAAGTAACAGTGCATTGTTGCTAGTGTTTATTGTCTCGTTAACTCACGCACTCAGTGTTTCCACATTGTTAAATCAATTATCATACTGAGCCAAAGGAAATGGTGAAATTTACAACATCGCTATATCATCACTTTCATCATGAAATCTATGATCTTCGGAGCAATGTGCCAGCTGCTCCACTCATCCATTTAAATAGGAAACATATTGAACTATGAGATGGAATTAGCCATGTTATTCAAAATAAATCCTGGGAAATACGTGCACTGTAATGTCTTCTTAGGACGTTTCAACTAGCCTTGAAGGAAAAGATTTCCTAACCTTGGGTCCAGACACAGACTGTATCAGCATGAACCGAACTTCCTTTCTCCTGGCCCTGACAATAGACATCGCTTCCTGCTTTATCGCACAACTTCCTGCAAAAGGGCGTGGTACACTGTCTCATCTACTCTTAGTTAAGTGGAAAGTAGGTATTTACAAGTTAATGAGCTTACACACTGTGGTAACGATCAGTATGATCTCTATAAGTGTGTGTGTGTTTGTGTGTGTGTGCGTGTGTGTGTGTGTGTGTGTTAATTAAAGGAATTCATCCCGAATGAGTATGTCAATGTTCATAATTAATGTGACATTCAGTGGCATCAAGGCATATATATATATATATATATATATATATATATATATATATATATATATTAGAGATGCACTGATACTAAATTTCTCAGCCGATACCGATAACCGATTATTCAGAGTGATATCGGCCGATACAGATAACCTATACCGATTGTTCTGCCTTTTATGCCTTCTTTTAAATTAATAATAATTAATTCCACAATTCGGAAGGAAATGCAAATAAAAAATTTATTCTCTCCATTTCAACAACTTGTTTCACAGTAACTGGTCTCATAAACATAAAACACATTACTCAAATTAACAGTAACACATGAACTAAATTCTGAAGATTAAAGTAAGATTTCTTAACTTATTGAATGTTATTAATTCATATTAACAAAATTAATTGACTGAAATCTAAAAAAAACTCCTGTTAGGCTTCACATTCACTCACCACAAACAAAAGCATTTCTACTTCATCACTGACATCAAACTGGTAATATGTAAAATAATCTTTTTTATGTTTAACATTAACTGGATATGAAATATACTACTCTACAAATATATTTTTCTGTGCAATATATACTTTTTTGTAGGGATGCACCGAAATAAAAATTCTTGGAGGAAGCCGAAACCGAATATAACGAAAAACTTGGCCGAAAGCCGAAGGCCGAATACCGAACACGTTTTTTTTGCGTTTTTTTCATTTATTTTGCCATTTTTTTCACCATTGCATAAATTAAATAGTCAAAATGTGCTTTTTGCTATTTTGTCTTGCTTTTCAAAGAAAAAAAATCAATTACAAAAACTCCAATTTCAAAATATTTATTTATCACTGAACATTTTTTTTTCATACCAGCAGGCATAGGCTACCAACAAGGCACAATATAACTTTAAATAAATAAATGAGTAAAATAAAAATATTTTTATGTGGTCATCTTTGAGCCCCCTTTGAATAGCCTATGTTAGGCCTATAACTGACTGCTGAAAGAATGTAACACTCTGTAGCCTATAACAAAAAAGTGCATTAAAAAGTGCATTGACAAGAGTGCAAAAAATGGTTATATTCGGTTCTATACGGCTGATCATATTGGGGATATATACCGCTCGCATCCCTGTACACCTCGCAGAGTATTATAGTAGATATAGGATTTGTCTACCTGCCCTTAAATAAATACGTCTTTACCTGCCTCCGTAAGCTTGCAGGTAGCTTATGCACGTAGCTCGTGCATGCGTGCGGTCCCTCATCGAGGTCGTACATTTGCGCGTCTCACTCTGGTTCTGGTTGCTAGGCTATTTGGTGGCGTCATCAAACACGTCATTGTTCGGTCAAATTTATTTGGCCTTTTCACTTATTCAGCCGAACACCGAAAGTGCTTTTTTTACTATTTTCGGCTGAATAATTTCGGTTGCCGAACACCCGGTGCATCCCTACTTTTTTGTCAACTCATCTTTATTTACATCTTTCAACGGTGTACTGGCGCTTTAATTCAGTGCGAGCAGTGCAGCAAAATTTTTTTTAAAATTGACTCAACGCTGAAACTCCCGCTTCACTGCTGCAGTGTCCGTTGTAAAATTTTAGCAGTGCAGAGCTTACAGAGCTTACAAACTGCAGTTTTGTCATCATTCAACACAAGAGACATCATCTTTACACACAGCACGAAATCCATGTGTTTTCCTGCCCTATAATGGATATAATTGGCCCTGATCATCGGATGTTTCTGAACTAACAATTTAGTATACCCAATGCAGCTTTCATCATCTCACCTACATTTGTTTCAGTAATGTTTCCTTTGGACATTTTCTTAACTTACAATCTAGCTAGAGTTAAACTAATATGAAACAATACAGTCAGTCACTCACCCTATGCTGATTACTGTAAGTCGCAGACAGGTCTAGTTGATGGTGCTATTACAAATTGTTTTCCGTGCAAACTAGACTTATTCAAGGCTTCTGAAATGCATTTCAAATTGTGACGCTGCTCACACTATATATTGTCAAATTACATCTCCTGACATGTAAGAAATTCTTCATGACATCTTTTCACAGTGTGTGACAAACAGCATCCCATTTGTACATGGTTTTGCAACAGTGAAAAGAAAATCATGACAAAATTATACAATGTAAGCCTTAGAGGTGGATTGCAGAATTCTGGGAGTGATAGCTAAAGCTGCATTCACACCATGTTGTAATAACCATAATTATGAGATTATGACTTGTAAAAAGCATTCATGTCCTTATAGAACTTGTATTTACAACATTTTCTGAGAGCTCTGACTTGTACCACCTGATCGCTGCAACGTCATGCAGATAGATTCAAAATGGCAGCAGCTTCAGCAGTAAAATGTAGTATATCTCGTAATATTTCTGTATAATAATTCGTCTAACTGACTATTATGAATGTCTTAAGAATGCAAGATTAATCTGAAAATAAATTAAAGACATACAATACGGTTTAATGTAGCTAGCACAGAGTTGGAGTTTTTGTATGTGTATATGATCAACTGACTTTCAAATGACTCTTCTTTCTTACAAGGTTCCATACTGGCCTGTACTTATCCACCTTTAAAAAATTTTATGATGAAAGAGCTGAACTAAGCACTTCTTATGCCTTATCCAGAAAATAAACTTTTTATTGTAACACTGCCCCATAAGAACTGGAGTGCATGCAAGTGTGTTTTAAAATACAAACAACAGGAAGGACGTTAGTAGTGAGGATTCCATCGTGGTCATGTGATACTTGGAGCTCAGCCTTGTTTATTGTACTCTTTGAGAATGATGAATAACTGTTAAGGATAACTCTCTGACTGCGTCTGTGATAAGCTGAGGTCACCGAGCGGCTTGGTTAAAGCTGTACATAAGCAAAGGCAGAAACAAAGTCAGTCCACTTAAAAAATGGACAGTTTGCATGAAACCAAAGAAAGAATGAGGAAAAATGCATCTGTCAAACATCCTTGGGACATTTTCTGTTTGCATGTTACTTGTTCTGAATGCACAGATTCAGTAAATGTTACTAGGTTTACTATGAAGAATCAGACTTGAAAGTGCTCTTAGAAAATAATAACATATACAGTACTCCTGATTACGAGAGAGAACCAAAACCATCTTTTTGTTGCAAAGCTTTATAATTTATAATTTGCAAAGCAAATATTTTGCCACTGGTGACTAAAATGTGTGTGTGTGTGTGTGTCAGGTATGGGTCTGTAAACTGACCGGGCCTACTATTTCAGTCCATTTCCTTTTATAGTAAAATACCGACATTTGCGTAATTAACTGCACATGTTAAATTGGATGCATATTTATAATAAGCTGATTTTGCTGAGTTGCAGTGACTGTGATTGTAGTTTCTGTGCCTCATTTTGCCAACAGTGACTTCATGAGAGTCCAGAGGACATTAGTGAGCTGGTAAAAACCTGAAATGATGCGTGAATGTGTCCCTTTCAAAGTAGGACATTTCATTCTGCTTGTGTTCATGTGACTATGTGTGTATATGTAGGTGTGTTAAAAAACTTCTGTGGGAATCAATAGATATGTATGATTGTGCAATATAATATGCTACATATGCACACACTCTCGACTTTGGGCACTGCAACAGATGTCTAAAGAAAGGAATGATAGACATATGTAATAAGTGCACTTCTTTTCCAGCTTGTGCTTCTGGCCAGAACTGATGTCACACATTCATACTTGTAGCTTTATCATTTAATTCTTTTAAAAAAAAATCTCTTTTATAAGGAGTTATGGCTGTATTGTCTGCCTTTCCCTACATTTTTTTTTACATTGTATTTGTGTAGAGTTATGTAAAGGCCTACAGAAATTTACACCATAGTTGTAATCTTCTTGGGATCTTTTTCTCGGTTTGACAGTTTGGCTGTGAGGGCTCCTTTTGGAATGTCCTCTTATTTGTCTTCAAAGGGATGCTGGTGTCTTAACCCTTCTTCTCATTCTCATGGCAAGGACATAAGTCAGACTCATATTCCCATCAGCGCTCTATTCCCAGAGGTCAGCAGGTCAAGCCATCGTAACAGGCTGGCACGAACCTATACATTCGCTGCATTCAGTCATAAAGCTGTGGTTTAAAGTCGTTTTGTCTGAACCAGACTTTAATTCGAGCACCTGTACAGTTGGATTTTTTTTTGTTTGTTTTCAAATATTGGATGTGTACTTGATATTAATCTTGGAGACTAAACACATGCAATGTGATCTTTCTGTTTTAGTCTGGATATTTCTTAGCAAATCATCACAAATGGGTCTAAATACACAGTTTTGATCAGCTGGATAAGATAACTCAACAGTCTCCTTATGACTTGTATAAAGAGAAACAGTCCTTCTTGTTGTTCATCTTAGCCTTATATTGAGTGCTTATAGAGGCCACAAAAACACTTGGTGTTTTCATGTGCATGTTCATCATCACTGATAATGGAAGATGATGTCACATCCCAGCTGATTCAGTGATCTTTGACCCAGCAGACCAGCATCCCCCTCCCTTTTTACTCTTCATTTTCCTTATATGGGCACAGCTTACTCTTGTCATTAATTCTGTTGATTAGTTCCACCTGTTTTGCCTACTTTTCTCGTTTTTGGTTTTGATTAGTTTCGTGTTTTTCTGGTTTTGACCCTTGCTAGCTTTTTGATTTAATTAATATGGGCTATCTTGTGGAGGTTTTACTGAACCTGTTTAGACCACTTCATGGTGTACCACTGACAAGAACCCAAATAAATGCATTTTGAATTCATACTTACATCCAGCAACCTCACACTTATTTCTGAATATCGTGACATGGTTAGAACTAAGCTAAAGACTATAAAAATTCAGAACCAGACCAACACTAAAGCCTAAAAAAAGGAAAGCTTATCCATGTCTATTAGAAGTAAGTCACTATGGATAGACGCATCTGCCAAATGCCATAAATGTAAATGTACAGTAAAAGTCTATTTCTATCCTCTTTTGCTCCGTGTCCCATATTATCTTCACATTTTACAGTGTCCTCACACCCATTTTCTATTTTTTCACAACAAGTGCTGAGCTGAGCTAAAAATGACACGTCAGAGGACTGCTAGCTAAGCCTGAATGCTGGATCTCTCTTTCGCATATACAGAGAGAATATTGAAGATAGGAATCCTTTTCGTAGTAATGTCATTTGGAGGTCAGGAAACATCATCAGGCAAAAGAAGAATGTCTGGTTTAGCCATTATGGAGCAAAGATGCTCTCAGAAAGCAGCGGTCCATCATGAACCTTGTCTGCAGGTGGTTGGGGACTTTAGACGTCATTGAGAGGCCATCCTGAGGCAGAGAAGAATTCATCTCTGTTGTTGCCCAAAACTGTGTTCCTTCTTCATTAATTAGGGAACAATCAAATAGCAAACTCAATGTGGGATATGTGATAATCCACACAGATGCACAGAGATGCAGATGAATTATTATTACATTTCTTTGCAGGGCTGCCGCATATACACTATTTTAAAACATATTCCTATCTACTGTATATTCAGACATATCTACTGTATGTTCCGTTAAACCTCATTATATAAAATTATCCCACTTTTTTTTTTGCTTTTACTACCTAGACATTGTGATCAGACAGAAAGATGATGGACATCATGTATCTATAGCCACACAGTCACTATTTCAAGATTAGTGTATTCAGGTGACCTCTTAATGCTCTCCCTCTTTTGTAGAGCTCATAGTCACCTGAAGATTGGGCTGGCGTGTCCAGCGCCCACACTTAAATCCACTTTAGTGTGCCTTGATCAAGTAATAGTCCACCACGCTGCTCAACAAATCATGTGACGACTGGAGCTCTTATCCCTGAGAATCCCTGAGAGTTTTAGTTTTAGTATGTTTTGACTGGCCGTACCAAGATGCCTAGTGACGTAGTGATTCCAGTGTAATGTCAAGTTCAGAGTAAGAGTAAGAGTTATAATGCAGATGTAACAATTCAGCTTTTTTCAGTTTGCATTACACATTTCCGCATTGCTAGAACATATGTGTCATCAATCAGCACAGTGTGTGGTCATCCCTGACTTATCAGATAGATAGAGATAATCAGAGAGCCTGTAATACATGGGGAAGATGCAGCAAGTATGAAGGATAGGGATCAAGCCTCATCTGGTTTAATCCTTGTCCCTACAATATGTGTGTTGTTTTGTCTGTAGGATGAACATGAATGTTAGAGCAGTGCTCCATGGATTGGTGTTTACACAGCTGTAATGTCTCATAATGATTCTGATAAAACTTCAATGAAGGGTGAAGATTAATATGAGGATATTGTGTATTAGTTATTGTATCCTTAATATTAACCCTGTCTCTTTAGGAATTTCAGAGATAGTTTGTGTCACATGAATCTTGTGGAATTTTTCATAGAAGCACAACTGAGTTTGACAAAGTACAGGCATTATTCATCAACAGGTTATGACAGATGTGAGATATCAGAAAGGACAGTGAGTCATCTTGCGTGTGACAGATTCTAGATATCTTCTGATATATTGCTGTGAATAAAATGAGTCAGCAGAGCTTGTACCATGAAGAAGGTAGAATTATGTTTCTAAGCGGTACATGTGGTTCCTTCGTCAAGTTCTGGGGGAGCTGTCTTTCCTGCTGTCCTTGTACAAATCCTCCATGAACTCAATGACTCTAGCAGCACATCAGCAGGAAAGCCACAGGGAGCACTGATAGTGAAAAAGGGACGTGCTGCACTATGCAGTGAAAAGTGTCACAGAGGAAAATTTGCATGAGATGATCTGTATCGATCCTGAGCACAGCTGGTTTAACACTTTGTATGTTGCAAAGATATCCTGAGGTAATATCCTTTGGATTAAAATGTCACATTCAGAGAGGAATTCCTCTTGCAGTGTGAAAATAAATGGCATCTTTCCTTTCTGGTTGTGACTTGTCCACGTTTACATGATTGCATTAATGATTTTCCATTTTGCTCATTTTGCCAGTCGCATCGATCGATTCCTTAAATTCTTCGACTTGCTCCTGTTTACTGCAGTATTGCTGAAGATTAAAAATGACTGTACAGTAAGATGTAAAAAGTCACCACATTCGCTGCAGAAGGGTGTTTGTACCAATACTTTTCTTTTTTCAGACTCATTTGAAATGTTGCATGTGACGTTGGAATCCATGGCATCTTTATAAGAATCTCTATAAACAATGTTGTATTTAAACCAGTGTTTCCCTAAGGAGATACTGTTAATTAAGCTAATAGCACACATTATTCAGAAAACAATGACCCTGCTGCTCTTATTCTTTATTAACTATTAAAATTGGGACTGCAAGTTATTTAACTTTAAATGCCACAATGTTGTTACACTCTGACAGACTGATGTGTGTGATAAATATACAGCCTGTATCATATATTCTACTCTGTGGTACTGTCCTTAAGGTTTACCATTTGGGGCAGCAGAAGGAAAATTCCCAAGTGTGTGTATTTGTGTGTTATCTGACAACACTCACAGTTCTTTTTCTCTCAGCTGGAGCTGTGGAGCCCTCTAACCCCTGTGCTATCTTGCGCCTGGCTATTTTGTTTTTCTTGGCCATTCCTGGAGCCTTAGGTAGCCAAGAGCAGAGAAAATAGATTGTGAGTAGGAGTGCACTGGGGCGTCTTGTCTGGTGCACATGTCTGTGTGTGCATGCATATGAGAGCCCATATGTGTGTCTTTAGTACTCCTACGAACCTTTAGTCAGTATCTCGGGCACAATTTATTACCACTCTTGTTCAGGGAGTGAGTTCATTATCTAGTGAGGGTATGGCATGCAGCAATCCTCTTTGATCCAGCCGAAGCTTAGGCTTATACTAGTTTTAACATATCCAGGGTTAGCGCATTCACTCTCCCTCCCCCCGTGTAGGCCACACAGTGAATGAACCCACAGCAAGGCTGCTGCCATTCACACAGCAGAGCTTGAAGAAGGGTTACATCCCCACATCCGGGCATACAGGGGATGGGGGGAGGTGGAGGAGAAAGAAATCAGTGCTTGAGGTTGTGTACTGCTTTGGATGCAACAGGTGCTTTATGAATTGTAACACTCCCTCCTCTTTTCCCAAGGTGCTAGGAACAGCATGCGTGTCACTGGCACGGAATTGCGCTCAGTTATTGCAGAAGTTCTTGCTCTTTTTACATGTGTCTGTATATTTGAAGAGCGAGATGGTGGAAGAGGCCTTCCTGGAATGTGGTCTGAATATTTTGGATCTGGAATTCTCTTTCAACAACTCTCTTCACATCGCAAAACTCTTTCCATAACTCAAATTCTGAGTGAGAGGATTTCCGTAAATAATAACTTGTCCTCAACATTTTCTTTTTTTTCGTAAACCTCGGTTTTCTTATGGATTATATATCCTGTACTATTCATTTTCCTATATTGAAAAAATGCTGACATAAGATATAAAGTATGTTATTATGCTGCATTAAAATAATGACCATTAGCATTTTAAATGGATCAGGATATATACTATGAAGAGAGCATACTGGAAGTGTAACTCATACACTGTCAATCTTCATCCCTCCTTCCACCTCACTATCTGTTTCTGTTTCACTCATCAGCCTTCATGCTGATCATAGATTTATATTCACAGTGCTAAAACAGGTCATGACCTTGACTCACTTCACTGTGTTTTGGGATTTTCACCATTTAACCATCTGGTTAAAACGTGTAGCCAACATATTGATTTTTCAGCACTGGTAAAGAAAAGCCACAGCTAAGCAAACATCACTGTTCTAACACACCAAATAAGATTAGTTTAAATGCATTGTGCATCTTTACAAAATACAAAATATAGTTAATGTCACAGAGGGCATGTGATGGCTTGATTTAGAAAGCTGTGGTGGTTGTTAGCTATCAATTGGCAGGCATTTATTGTGATTTGTTTCTTCACACATGGCATTCATGTCACGATTTGCAGGCCATGATGTGCTTTATACTGGTCTAATCCAATATGGCTTCCATTAGAGGCAGTGGGGAGGCTATGCTGAGGCATTTTTCAAGGTCTTAAAACTAAACTAGTCTCAAAGGATTTCTCTCTCTCTCTCTCTCTCTCTCTCTCTCTCTCTCTCTCTCTCTTTCTCTCTCTCTCTCTCTCTCTCTCTCTCTCTCTCTCTAACCTGCCCCCTCTGCCATTTTTTTCTTTCTGAATTTATGATTTTTATTCCTCTTGCACAGCATTTGTTCCTGTCTGGGTTGCCAAAAGCTGCCTGCCCTTTCTCTCACCCTCACTGCAGTATACAGTACATTCCCTATGCAGATCCTTAAGTCGTAGCTGGATTATCGGGGAGCTGTTCTTCCCTCTCTCTGTTTCAAGAGCTGATGTCTCTTTGATGTGTGTGCCCTCTTTGACCTGCTCTGTTATTTAGCTGCTTTTACTCTCCCTAATGCATGCAGTCAGAGCAGTCCAAAACCGTCCAGCGAATTTACATTCTGTGTTATATTTCTCTGCTGGTTATTCTTCATTATTAGCACTGTCTCTGTGCTGACTCGGTGCATTGTTAGCCCACATGAAACAGCACACCAGGGAAAGATGGGGTTGTGATCGTGAAAGAGATTGGCTAGTCTGATGCACCTGGGATGTTGGATCTTTACAGGTCTGCCAAAAGAAAGTGTCTTACAAAGCATGAATTGAGAAGTCAACTACTGGAATGGACCTTTTAAAGCTGCAAAGCAATAAAGTTAAACGTATCAAAGAGAATGTTTAAAAAAGCACAAAGAATTGTGTGTTAAACTTCGTTGAAAACCAATCATAGAACTGTGGATTAAAATTAGAAGTGATTTTAAGTACTGACATAGTTCTGACAGGACAGTGTGTTAGTGATTTTGCTGAATGCTGAGTTTATGTGAATACATAAAATAGTGTCCCTTTAACTCATTGTACGCTTACCAGTCACTTTAATAAGAACATCTGTACGCCTGCTCATTTATGCAGGTATCCAATCAGCCAATCATGTGGCAGCAGTGCAGTGCATAAATGAATGAAGAAAAAGTTTTATCTCACTGACTTTAACCATGGCATGGTTGCTGTTGGTTGCTGCTGGTTCATAAAGTGCTGATCTCCTGGGATTTTCAGGCACAACAGTCTCTAGAGTTTAAACAGTATGATGTGGAAAAACTGTAGGCTGAAACACCTTGTTGAAGAGAGAGATCAGAGGAGAATGGCCAAACTGGTCTGAGCTGACAGGAAGTCTATAGTAACTCAATCACTCTGTACAATTGTGGTGAGCAGTAAAGCATATCCACATGCACAAAACATCAAACATTGGGTTGGATGAGCTACAGCAGCAGAACACCATATTGGCTGCCCATATTGTCAGCCAAGAACAATAACCTGAGGCTATCACAAGCACAGGCTCACCCAAACTGGACAGTTGAAAATTTTCTAATCTTCAAGTGTCCACTTTGGGTGAGTCTGTCTCCATTATAGTCTCAGATTCTTCTTCTTGGTTGCATTCTGAAATGCTTTTCTCCTCACCACGGTTGTAAGGAGTGCTTATTTGAGTGCTTATCCTTCCTGGCAGCACGAACCAATCTGGCCATTTTCCTCTGACCTCTCTTATCGACAAGGTGTTTCCACCCACAGAACTGCCGCTCACTCTGTTTTTTGTTTTTCGCACCATTCTGTGTAAACCCTAGAGACTGTTGTGTGCGAAATTCCCAGGAGATCAGCAGTTTCTGAATTACTCAAACCAGCCCATCTGGTACCAACATCCATGCCACGATCAAAGTCACAGATGTCACACTTTTTCTTCATTCTGATGTTTGATGTGAACATTAACAGAAGCTCTTGACCTGTATCTGCATGATTTTATGCATTGCTGCCACATGATTGGCTAATAACTGCATGAGTGTGCAGTCAGACAGGTGTTCCTAATAAAGTGGACGGTGAGTGTACATAAACACTATGATCAAGAATAAGACGGATATGTTCTTTCTTATATTATATTATATTATATTATATTATATTATATTATATTATATTATGTTATATTATATTATATTATATTATATTATATTATATTATGTTATATTATATTATAGAATGTAGGGGTAGTTAATCACAGGTTGCAAAGTTATTAGAAATGTACAGTGAGAGTAATCTAGTACTAGTACTAGGGAATAGGTTCCCCAAAATAGCATGTGCAAAAAAGTGTGAAGTACGAATCTAAAAAAAGTCTATGAATAAAGGTGGATATAACAGCATATATAAAGTTAGATGGTTTTTTTCATGAAATTAATTACTATACAATCAATATATAACAGATGCTTTTAGACAATCAATGTGTTGATGTGTCTCTGTTGAATCTCTGAATGCAATTTTCTCCTTTTTCACTTTTGGTAGATAACCAGATTTTTAAAATTCTGTATAATTAATTGCAGATGGTATGTGTGCAAAAGAGAAACCAAAATCAAATCCTTATATTACTGGTCACACACACAGCCATACACAATACAATGTGCAGTGAAACATTTAAACATTTCAATTCAAGAAAGCCCATAGTTTTCAGAACTACTGTACTGTGCAAAAGTTTTAGGCACCCTATTTTTTTAGTACAAACTTTGTTATAGATTTTTATATACAAAAAACTTTTTAGATTCTCAAACATTAGTTTTCTAGCACAAAATTAAATGTTACAGAAAAATTGTGTGTCATTAAAGAAAGTACTGTAGCATATTACGTAAGTGACCACTTTTCAGACAAAAGACATAATGAAGGCTGCTGGCTTTTGCTAGACAAAATAAGAAGCAAATACGACAGTCAAAGTCTCCAGAAGGACTGTGGCTCATTCTGCAAGATGCTCAATAAAACTTACCGCTCATTTCAATATAAAACAAATTGAACCAGAGACTACTATTTTTATTTTTATATTTTTGTCACACCAAATATTGACTTTGTTACTGCTCTTTACGGTAATTTTTTTTGTTTTTTTTTAAATGTCGAAACATTTCATTTCATTGTTTTGAAGGCATCTTTGCTCTACAGCATTTCTTTTCAATTCAATTCAATTTTATTTGTATAGCGCTTTGTACAATAGACATTGTCTCAAAGCAGCTTTACAGAAACATAAACATGGTATACAGATTTTAAAAGTGCAAATTTATCCCAATTGAGCAAGCCAGTGACGACGGTGGCAAGGAAAAATTCCCTAAGATGTTAAGAGGAAGAAACCTTGAGAGGAACCAGACTCAGAAGGGAACCCATCCTCATCTGGGTAACAACAGATAGTGTGAAAAAGTTCATTATGGTTTTATATGAAGTCTGTTTGGCCTTAGAAGCAGCTGTAGTCCCAGAAATCTGGAATTGGAGTAGCTCCATCCAGAGGTAGGGCATTCGAAAGAGATCAGTCAGGTCCAGAGAGCAGAAAGGATCAGGATCTCTAGTATCTCCATAAAATCCTGATGTGTGCGTGATTGCATGTGCCTAAATCTTTTGCACAGTACTGTATATATAGGATATATATACTACATATAGGAAATTATAAAAATTACACCATGTGATGGGCTTCCCCAGACCACCACATATAAGACATGATGTGACGTTAAACTGCTTGCTATTGTCTTTTTGATTATTGTTTCCAGATTTACACATTTGATTTTCCTTTTTTAAAGGTAATATTTGAGTCCAACACAAGGTGATTAAATATATTAAATGTGCATCACTGGAACTACTGATCCTGATAGATGTGTAGTAGGTCATCATTTTGTAGTTCTATTTATGAATGCATTTTTTCCATGGGGTCAGCTCTCTCTCTCTTTACAGTCACTTTTATTGCTTAACAGGTTAACAGGTTAGCTAGTAAAGTTAGTTTGTTGGTTAGTTGGTGTATCATGTAATGGTTTGAGACAGATAACATTTGGTGTTTTATTACAGTATAAATACTTTTTGTATTTTTGCATATTAGAAACATCTATCTTGTAATTAGATTGGATCCTGTGAAACCCAGTATCTCCATGGATATGGTGATTGACACCACTGCTTAAATTAACCTCTGACTAATTGAACATATTAGATTCTTAATGTCCCTTTAATGCATTTGTGTGTCTGTTATAACAGCTGTTTCCTCATTGTATCTAATAATGGATGGATCGCTCATTTCAGAGACACAGAGAAGACATATCAGCAACAAAGAAAGCAAAGGGTCATAGGTTAAGATAGAACACGCAGTGGTGGCTTGCCGATCTTTGACCCTGACCTTATCATGCACGTCCGGTCCATCATCAGACCCAGACTCGGACTGAGCAGGGAGAATCAATGAGAAGTGCAGGGACTATGATTTCAAAATGCATAACAGATGTTTTTAGTAAAACAGACCATTAGAGAATAAATTTGAAAATATGGTGCCATAGCATTACTATCTCAAAGTTCCGGGTTCCCCTGTTTAATCCAGAGCCTGAGAGTTTCCTATGTTCTTTCAGTGTCCATATGCGTTTTCTCCTACTGATAGAGGGATTGTGTAAACTAAATTGCCAATAGAATGCATGTGTGCATGGTACCCTGTGATAGACTGTTGTCCCATCAAATGTGTATTCTAGCCTCCCAACAGGCTCTGCATCCACCTCAATGCTTACTAGGATAAAACAGTTACTAAAGATGAATGAATGAATGAATCCTGTTAGAATTATTTGCATTAGCATTAATTTGACATTAATGTCTGGCACTTCTGAGCTAATCATTCATTCATTCATTCATTCAAATAAACAAATATGGATAAAATGGAAACAAAGTTAAAATAAGGTTACCAAAAATAAAATATCAGGTAAAAAGAGCAATAATTTAGAAACACAGCACTACCAAAATCACACACAGCTCTCAGTGATATATTTTTCTATGTTGATATATTTTAACATATTTTTGAATATATCAGCTAGCTAATGAATTTATTATCTAGCTAATAGATCAGCAGTTTCTGAAATATACAATCCAGCCGAAATGACACCAATAACCATGCCACAGTCACTGAGATCACATTTATTCCCTGTTCTGATATTTGATGTTCTGAGCTTCACCTTTACCTACATAATTTTAAGTACTGAGGAGCTGCCTCATGACAGATTGGATAATTACATGAATGTGCAGGGGTATATGTGTTCCTATTAAAGTGGTCGGTGAGAGTGTGTGTGTGTGTGTGTGCAGTATTGTAAACAGGGTAACAGATTGTGTTGCTGGTTTCTGGAGCAGCGTCAAGTCTATTTGCTTGTGTTTATGGAGCTCTGACAGTATACCCTTATGGACATTACTCTTCCACGCTTGACTGGTCCTTCATCCCAGTCCCCTCCTCACCAATCCCCCTCCTCTGACTCTTTTTTCCGCATCCTTTGTTTCATCCCCGTCTGCACCACCACTGACTCCAGTAAAAGAAGAGATGTCAGGCATTGCAGAGTCTCTTTTCTGCAGTATGATTGAGTTGCTTATGCTGTAGCAGTGATTAGACTCCAATTTGGCATGTATAATGTGGTGGGGTCAGTGTAAACATGTATAATGCTGTTTGGGTTTTGGGCAGCCATGTAATTGAGCTGAGACACGATGAAGAATGTCTGTTGAATGACAACAGTGCTTTAAAGGGCTTATATTTCTCCTCCATAACAGTGCTGTTTCTCTTAGTCTCTCATGCTACTGGAGTCTCTTGTCTTAATCCGTTTTTCTCTCTCCCTTCATCTCCCTTATTCTGAAGTATTGGGTCAGTAAAAGCACTTAGATGAAAGCCCTGGTCCATGTGGGGGTCAGGGCATTGTATGGAGTTACTCCAGCTCCTGTTCTGCTCTTTTTCAGAGGTCTTGTGATAATCTCACTATATCCTTGACCTGATGCTAATATTATCCAATGGAAATTGTGTAGAACAACCAACATTTTAGGTTTGCTATGATCTAGGACATGGACAAAAAAAGCATTTATTTGCATAGGCTAAATGTAATTATCTTGAATAAGCTTAAGTTTGTCTGCTGTTCTGGGAGAATGTCAGCATGATGTATGACTCACCGAATCCATTGATTTCTCCAGTCCAGATCCTTAAAACTTTGAATACTCAGAATAATTTTGGTGTTGAATAACATGTGATTGGGGCAAAGATGAACATAAATGACCACTATTAAGGTAAAGTTAAAGATTTGTATTTATCACTGTGAAGAAATTAATAGGCTTGACTACATTTTCATAATAAAGAATGAAACATGATATGCATGCTGAAAATAATCAAAGATTGGGTGGCATTAACAACATGATCCGAAGTGTTTTTATTCCTTTTATACTACGGCAATTTGTCAACACTAACCATTTTTATTTAATTAAGTACAACAGGCATGTTTTACCCATTTATAGTTACATATAATAATGTAGAATGTTTGTGAAACAAGTTAATTCTTTAATCACATATGTTACAGCAGCTGTAAACAGTCATTCCTTCACCAGCCTCTCTATTTTCTTCTCTCTGGACCTTAATAATACAAAAATATTTGCTTACGAAAAATGCAAATAAACATGTCCTTACAGAAAACTTCACAAATCAACATTTAAAAAAAAGGAAAAGTGTAACTATGTGGAAGTTCTGTCAACATAACTGAATTGAATTTTGATCAATCAACACCTTCTGTCCAATCAAAATCAAGAATTCAACATGGTTGTATTGTAATGGGTGTTAATCATATTAAGCATTATGATGGTGCTTATACTGAATATTTTGTGAATGGACAAGTTAATGTGTAGCAAGTGGCTGTTTACATGTCAGAGTCTGTACACGGTTGTGTGTTGATCCTGCTTAAAGTAGATGTTAGTTAGCATGCAATTAATTGGATTGGTCCCAAGGCTCCATCCCAACAATCAAATAACACCACTGCTTGCCTTTGCTCACTACTGAGCATTTCCTGTGAGAATCAAGAAAGGAGCAATACTGAGAATACACAGATACTTAAGTGGGACAGAAAGCAGGAAAACAGTATTGCTCTATCACTAGTATTTTGCCAGACCAGTTGTTCTAAGTGACATTTTAGCAGGGGCATGTAATCTGCCAGTACTATTATCTATACATAACAAACATGCACCCATTAGCAATTGCTTAGCACACTGAGCATAAACCACATGTATCCAAACATGTCCAAACATTTAAACCTCCAATGCTGATGGTTAAGACAAAGTTATCTTTAATGCACACACTCCTTAGCATTCTGTATACACTATGCTTTTCCCCTCAACTTGGTAGCAGGTTGTAGCTTTGAATCTATTTCAAAGAAGAACACAAAATGTGGAACTGTTTTGTCCCCCCCACAAGCCCATAAAATAAAAAAGAGCCCTATGGCATTTTTACAAAAGTTATGGGGAAAAGAAACATCCTTTCTGTACTTTTACTTTATAGACAAACCACTAAAGGGCACCTCTTAATAGTGTACACATAGTGTAGTCTGTAAATTTTCTTTAAGGTTCAATTTCCTACATAACAAATTATTCAGTCTTGCTACAAACTGCACTTTCTGAAAAAACAAAAAAACAAAACAGTGAATACATTGCCTTAGCTGGGACAAATGCCAGTTGAAGTCTGTTTGTTCTAATCAGTTTGCATTAAATGTCTCTGGTCTGTCACTCTGCTTTTTAGTTATTGTTGTCTCTCTGAGGCAAATGAAATTGATTGCCAATAAATTTTACTCTGCAAGTAATAAATCAGCTTTTAGCCTGCTTGAGTGTCTTGAGTGAAGAATTTCTAAAATCTGTCTGTGATGCCATGACCTCTTGCTTACCAAATACCATTACCATTATAATTAAAACAAGCATAATCTGGCTATAGAAGATTTGTCATTATCTAAGCACATTGACATATGTTGCTTATTCCCAATGCTTACCTTTCTAATTCAAATTCAAATTTTATTTGTCACACACACACAACCATATACAGTATGAAGTGCAGTGAAATGCTTTTTACGACTGTCTGTGACAAAAAATATAATTTGATGTATACAGTTAGAGAAATGAAAAGTATATAAAAAAGTGTTTAAAAAAAAGTATAAAAATGTGACATAGGATATAAAGTGGGTAGCAGCAGTCTAACTATAATTGGTATAAAGTGCAGATAAGTGCAGTTATTTGTGCAATGTAATGCTGCGTAATATTAAGCTGAGGTAGTTGTCTTGAAATTGTCCACATATATGATAAATATTTATAAATACAGGATAAACTGGTTTCTGAAGCTGAATGAATAGAAGATGTATTAAATTTGGTGTGGATATTGTGTAGCAAGTCCATGATCTAGTCCTTGGTGTTGTCCTGGTTAAGGGCCCCAGTGGCCTGCGGGAAGGAGCTCCTCCTTG
The DNA here is from genome assembly GCF_023375685.1 of Ictalurus furcatus. Lineage (NCBI taxonomy): Eukaryota > Metazoa > Chordata > Actinopteri > Siluriformes > Ictaluridae > Ictalurus > Ictalurus furcatus. The sequence goes on from NC_071270.1 coordinate 10,950,639, forward strand.
TTCTCTCTGTGTTGACCTTCAGGGAGCAGAAGTTCGTCCCTGACCACAGCAGAGTCCATTGTTTGGATGGCTGGGGTCCTTCACTATCTTCCTGGCCTTGGTCCAACACTGCTTGCTGTAGATAGACTGTAGGTCATGGATCTCAGTGCGGATGGTACGCACAGCTGATCACACCACCCTCTAAAGAGCCTGCCTATCTTTCTTGGTGCTGTTTCCAAACCAGGCTGTGATGCTTCCCATCAAGATGCTCTCGATGGTGCAAGTGTAAAAGTTCCTTAGCACCTTAGAAAGCAGTATAAAGTCTCTTAAGCATCTAAGGTGGTAAAGATGATATCGGGCCTTTTTCACCAGGGTGATGATGTGGCAAGACCATGTGATGTGAACACCAAGGTACAGAAAACTATCCACTCTCTCCACTGGGGTCCCGTTGATCATAAGGGGCTGGTACTGTAGCTGCTTCGTGGTGATGCACTATCAACTCCTTTGTCTTGTTGATGTTCAGGAGGTCGTTGTTATCTTATGACACCTTTTACATTTTACAGTAAATTTGTTATATTTGAAGGATGACGTATCACAAAAAAGTAGATTCTATAACACAGCTTAAGTGTACCATATTTTATATTACAAGATGTGTTTTGTTTTTCTTTATGCTCTACAAATTATTTAGTCTACTAATCTTAATGCAAATTAGTAGTAGGACCATTTCTTAGTGTTTTATTTTTTTTTGTGATAGGCATGCTGCTTCATCATTTGTGATAGTTTGCTGTTGACACATATGCTTAAGATTATTATTAAAACAGGATACAACACAAGCAATAATTACTAAAATGTAGCCAAAATGGTACATGCATATAAATGTTGAGTTATGGGGGGCTACACCCAACTATTAGTTGATTGTATCATAATTCCTCTGTCCAGATCAATATTGAAGGGTGTCTTGCTCAGGAAATGCAATTATGAAAATTAACCGTTTTACCACTGACATGACTGAGATCAATAGTCTGTACTGACCTATTGGAGCATATGCTACTACGGACTATAGTCAAAGCTGTCTGTTTTTTGTTTTGTTGTTTGTTTTTCATTTATCACAGCATTGATAATCTGTCCTTTTATTATTACACAAAACCAAGTCTGAGACTTTACTAAAGAGATATAAGATGAGGTCACTTTATGTTTCATGACTTGGAAATTACTGAATGTAAAATTAAATGGCAGTTTTAACCCGGCTCACTGAGGACTGACCCTTAAAAGGAAAGTTCTTAAATGTTAAGTCAGGCTTTTTCAGTGTTTGTGCTAACATGGCTTAGTATCCATTTTTTTTTTCCAAATATAAAAAAATGGATACTTTAGCTTTATAGGTGTTATGACACGGCGAAATCGGCGCGGCAGCTCACAAAGTGTAGTGCCGCCCAGGGACATGGCGGAGGAGGACTACACTTCCCAGTCATACCCGCGCTCGAGTTCGCCGGAGTTCTAATTACGAACACCTGCAAACACCTAAGGTTATATAAGGGCCTCCCTAGCATTAGCCGCTTGCGAAGTAACCGCTCAGCAGCCTCGTCTCTGTTTGTTTACCAAGCCGATTTCCTTAGAAGTGGTTTCCCTGGTGCTCGACCTAACGCTCGTCTCTCACTACGCTTTTGCCTACGCCCCTGATACATAGCTTACCTGTTCTGTCCCGATTCGATTCTCGTTCTGGATTCTTTCTCACGTCATCTCTCCGCTCGCCCGCGCTTGTCTCCGTCTACGCTTCGTAACAATAGGTCTTGTGATTCAACTGCTCTTTGTTGTTTTTACATCTATGTTTTTGTATATGCAGTGTGTATATACTGTATAGACATATATAAAATACTTTATGTTAGCTGTGTCGTTTGCACAAATGTGCACTTAAGGGGTTTAAGTGGGTATAAGTACCATTGGAATTTGTTAAAATAGACAAGATTATCATGATTCAATCCACTCATAATTCCTTATTTCTCAAGTGTGCTGCCATTCTTGTAAAGGACATCATTGTTCTAAACAATCCTCTTAAGTCCTCTTAATTCTTTTAGATCATTTTCACACTAGTACTTTTGAGTAGTAGTACTATTACCATTTGCCCTCAGACACACTCAGAACCAAAAGCGGTTAGCGTCCACACCTGATGCAGACCAGTTCAAGCCCTGTTTTCAAGAGGACCAGGGACTGATTCTCTGGACAGCTCTCGAAAACAGGGCCTGAACTGGTCTGCATCAGGTGTGGATGCTAACCGCTTTTAGTTCTGCATAAATGACTAATGTGATTGGATGATTTAGTAAGGTTACGTCCTATTTCATGTAAGGTCATATAATATTCACTTTGAACTGAAATAAGATTTTGCCTCAATTAATCCATTCTATTCTCAGAGAATTTGTTTGTACATTTGTACTGCAGCTAATGGATAAACATGGTGTGTGTGCTGTGCGTCTGAAACTAATACCCCAATGTTTAACCAGAGAAAAGCCTCTTATTGAAAGTACAGATACATTTTACCTTCAGCTTCTTGACATTAGATGCTATCAAGAGATAAACCCAAGAATTCATAATTTAGACCATATGTTATGCACTAAGAACAAACCATTTACAACACTTACAAATGACAGAAACCCAGGGAGGCTTCTGGCCATTTCACTGAGTTTGTGACTGTATAACTTACACATGAGTGCTTATAAGGTCTTGTCAGCTAAATGACTGTTATGGACACACATTCAGTTCAAGAGACAAAGGCATAAAATCACTCACTTGCAAACATTCATTGCATATCATGTTTCGATTGAGCTGGATTTCAACACCTCAATCCCCTACTTACTATTTAGTCATTAATACTAAAATATTATTCAGTAACTACTTCTGAATAACTACACTGAAACTAAAGGGAAATGTATTTCTGAGAGTGTGGAACGGAAGTCTGCACTTGTAAGTCAGCTTTTACCAGATCATACAATGGTAATCAGTTCGATGTGAATAATAAAATCAGGGTCTGAATCGTTACTTGTACCACAGTGTTTAATATATATGGGCCCTGCTCAACATCTCATGAGAGACATATGGCCTAAAGAAAGAATTGAGTTATGGTATACAGTGGTATGTGTGCTTTCTTGGGAGCGATTGTAGAGAGTGTGACCTCAGGAATAAATGGGTCTCAATGGTAGGAGTATGCCTTCATCCAGACAGAATTACTGCTCTACTTTTAAACTTATTTAAATAACTCAGTCACTGGGTTGGGCCATTGTAGAGGATTACTTCATATTATGTTAAAATTTGGGTTATGTCTGCTTAATGGCTGGGTTGGCGTTACAGTCCAGTTTAATTGTTTCTACTTCTGTTACTTCTATTGGAACATGATAACAACCCGTCATATGGGCAGTTAGCTATAACCGGCAAAATGCAAAGACGATTAAAATAATGGAATTAAACCACAAGCTCGCTTATTGGACACACACAAGCTCACTGCTAACACTTCTGAGGGGTCAGAGATGATTATAATGTTTAGCTATCAAATGCTTCCTCGGCTCAGGACCCAGTTGTCTTTTTTGAGTACTTTTTTGAGTACAACTATGTAAACGTTATGGAAAGGACTTCATCTAAGTCAAAGTGAAACATAACTGATAGATCACCTATCTGCAATACTGTCCTGACATGTTTAATCTGGTGGTTTCACTCTGGTTCATATCTCTGAACCCTGGTGTCATGTCAGTTTCATGGTGTTTTTCCCATCAGGTAGAGCTGAGGAAACCCACCATCCGTGGCAAAACATCTTCATGTTTAAATAACAAATTTAGTCAGACTCTCTATGGACACTACTGAGAGAAATTTCTTGCCTTGTTCTTTACATAGTAGTTTGTGTCATTTTCATTGGATTATCTGTTTTGTTTTCTGGTGTTTAGGTGATAAATAAATGTGTTTATTTGTTTTTAAGTGTTACATTTTAATTGTATGCAATATGGGTCAAATAAGTGACCTTTTTGGGCACATTGGGTTCTACACATAGTTTAGCAGTGTCTGGTCAAATTAATCCAAAGTGTGTTCTGTTATTAACTAAGCACTGGGTTACAGAATTGACTCAAATGAGGTTACATTTGTTTTAGCATTTTTAGAGTGTAACTAAGTGACCTTAAGAGAATGTATGTCTGTTCTGGACACGATGCTTCAGATGTTTTAACAGTGCTAAAAGTGAATAACACTCCACAGTGTTGATTTTCAATTTACAGTCACAGGGATGAATGGATGAGTGTGTGAAACATTTCTCCTGGAGTCAGTCTCTTGTTCTCTCTCCAAACAAATAAGCATGTTTGAAAGCGCATTAATGAGAGAAACCCTGTCTCATCACTATTGTAATAAACTGAGGCTGGAGCTAGACTCTTGAGCCATGACTGTTTAATTTCCATCAATGAGCACTCACAGTAACATGTGCTGTCTGTGACTACATCCTTACGTTGACTTTCAATCTATCACTCTTAAAGTTTTTATTAAAGCCTAAAGCATAAAGCTCTTCCTCCAGTCAGACTCAGGACAGTCTCTTTGCAGCTGAGGATGTCTGCATGGTTACTCCAAAGGGTCCAAACTCAGCACTGACTCCCAATAATTCATTTTATCATTTGCACCCCAAGGGGCTCTCAGTTATGACTCAAATCAACCACTGATTGTAACCCAGGCTTTCCCAGCTTTGGCCATCATGCCCCATTACCCCCACACCTGACCAAATTATTACCACTTCAATCCCCAATACAAATCCCCAATAGAAAATGGTTCCATCTAGCACCTTAAACCTTTACAGGCTGTCCTACAAGGCCACATGGTCACAGGGATCTTGGATGACTGTGTAGGTGGAATCTTTTCAAAAAGATAAGAGCCATCCAGTGGAGCCTTTTTTGTTAATTTCCGCTTTCTTCCCAAGTGGTGCTGATACTGTGTCAATTATGATTTCACCCATCTCTAAGATAATATCCAGATATTCTGGTGTATATACAAATAATTCTGAGGTCATCCTCTGACAAGTTGAATCTCACTGGGCTTTCCTGTGCGGACAACTGACTCTCAGACCTGGTCAGTGCAGTGTCCCAAATTAATATCACAGATGCCTGAATTTCCCAAATTACGTAAATATTCCATGAACAGTGACAGCTAAAAGATAACAGATCCATCCAAAAGATGTTACACTCAAAATGACCTTTTTAGGAAATATGGCAAAATGGTAATGGTGAAGATATCTGCAGCTGGGATAACAATCTCTGATGGTCTTCTTATTTGTGCTAAGACAGAGGGTTTTCAGTCGTCTATGGCTGTTGAAAGCTGACTGATTTTAATGAATTGTACTCTTAAACACTTACCACCTGGAGAGCATGGTGAAGCCATCAGTTCTTACTGCATTATTTTCTTTCCATTCAGAATGTGTTGAAGGTTTCAAAGTTTTACTTAAACACACACAGCATTTATCCTCATCTGCATATAAATTAGCCATGGAAATATGTAAAATTGGCTTTCTATGTAATAGGTATGAAGTTGGTGCTCTGAAAAAGAGAGCTGCTGTTTCTGCTCTATTGTACACAGACCTACAGTTCATGACGTACACTTGAACCTCTTGCTGACCAGCCAGTCTCTTGACTGTTCGAGAAAGTTTAATCCAGATAAATATTGGAGTGGATGAGGAAATCCACAGCAGTATCCTGAGAACGAACTGCCTCACCTCTGTGCTGGCTCGGAAAAAATCTCTGGGTCCTTTTTTGGCCAGATTTCAAAGTCTCAAGATCTTATAGAAAAGTCTGTTTTACTGCTGGTGTAAATGACATGAAGCGAAGTTATAGAGCTGCTTTTTAAAGCCAAACATATAAAACATTTGTAGAAACAGACCTTGAAGAGTGAAGTCTTTTCCTTCTAATGTTTTGAAGGAAACTTTTTGTTGGGTTATATGCATGTATTAAAATGATGAATGAGGGCTTTCTTGAACCACCAGTGTAATTCTGTTTACTGAGCTCATCAGGAACAGAGGCCAGAAAGAGACTCTAAGAGGTCATGACTTTTCCATTTGAGATCCTTCTGGATAGCACCTGATGTCTGGTGCCTTGCCATGTTTTGGTGATGTGTAGCTGTCAGGGGGTATGCAACAACTCACACAACTGCTTGGAATAGATTCGATCAGCTTTTCCCTCTGTTCAACAGCTGATTTTTTTAGTTTGTTGATCTAAGAGTAGCTAAGCCCAATCTATAGAAATCTGTCATCTTGCAATTTGGCTGACCTTAACTTGCAAAGCTTGAGTCTAGAATAAGCTTACACTGAGAGATATCTGAAGAGAAAAAAATCTCCTTTGCAGAGTTTGGTGTTATAAGGAAACTTCTGGAAGGCAGATGCGTTTGACCTGACCTGAGCTGTAAACTCAGGCTTCCTTCCTCCCAGCTGGTGGACAGATAAAAGTCGTTCCATGACAAAACAGTGTTCCCTGTTTTCAAAATCCTACTGTGCCCCCCCATAAGGCAAAAATTCAAGGCACCTGTCCAGTTTTTACAGCTCAGATAATGACCCTGGTTGGTCCTTTTCAAGCTGTGTATTTTTCACTTGCATTTCAACTTTAAAATGCTGTCTGAGTGGCAGTACTGAGAAGAGGCAAGGTCTGTAGAAAAGCAAATGGTTTTCTGATTTGTGTAACATCAATACAACAATTCGGCCAGAAAAGAAGCTTGGTGCACCATTTGTGAGTCAGTTTAATTAAATTCAAAAGCAAATGTTATACATGTACGTCAGTATTAACAGACTGTAGTACTAATAAAATACCTCTTTGTCTTTGTTTTCTATAGGTGACAGCTATCGATGCTGATGGAGGTTCATTTGGTGCAATAACCTATTCTATAGGATCAGGACCCTCCAGTTCTCCTCCAGCAGTGTTCAGCATTAATAAAGAGACGGGGCATATCTGCACTAGTGCAGCCCTCGACCGAGATGAGGGATCTGAAAGCTACGAGTTCACGGTCACTGCACTTGATGGGGTGAGTGAGAAATTTGGAATACTGATTCATCAAACGGATTCATTACATAGATACAAAATGCAGTTTAATTGTCTGTTTGGACTATTGCAGATTTTTTGATTGGCCCTTGCTAATCCTAATGGTCCAGTGACATTTTATATTGGCTTGTTCAATTAATAGCAGGGTATTTTTTTTTTATTCTTTTTTTGGTATCATATACAGTATCTCACAAAAGTGAGTACACCCCTCACATTTTTGTAAATATTTGATTATATCTTTTCAACAAAAGTGAGTACACCCCTAAGTGAAAATGTCCAAATTGGGCCCAATTAGCCATTTTCCCTCCCCGGTGTCATGTGACTTGTTAGTGTTACAAGGTCTCAGGTGTGAATGGGGAGCAGGTGTGTTAAATTTCGTGTCCTCGCTCTCACAATCCCCCTCATACTGGTCACTTTAAGTTCAATATGGCACCTCATGGCAAGGAACTCTCTGAGGATCTGAAAAAAAAAAAATTGTTGCTCTACATAAAGATGGCCTAGGCTATAAGAAGATTGCCAAGACCCTGACACTGAGCTGCAGCACGGTGGTCAAGACCATACAGCGGTTTAACAGGACAGGTTCCACTCAGAACAGACCTCGCCATGGTCGACCAAAGAAGTTGAGTGCACGTGCTCAGCGTCATATCCAGAGGTTGTCTTTGGGAAATAGATGTATGAGTGCTGCCAGCATTGCTGCAGAGGTTAAAGGGGTAGGGAGTCAGCCTGTCAGTGCTCAGACCATACTCCGCACACTGCATCAAATTGGTTTGCATGGCTGTCATCCCAGAAGGAAGCCTCTTCTAAAGATGATGCACAAGAAAGCCTGCAAACAGTTTGCTGAAGACAAGCAGATTAAGGACATGGATTACTGGACCCATGTCCTGTGGTCTGATGAGACCAAGATAAACTTATTTGGTTCAGATGGTGTCAAGCGTGTGTGGCGGCAACCAGGTGAGGAGTACAAAGACAAATGTGTCTTGCCTACAGTCAAGCATGGTGGTGGGAGTGTCATGGTCTGGGGCTGCATGAGTGCTGCCGGCACTGGGGAGCTACAGTTCATTGAGGGAACCATGAATGCCAACATGTACTGTGACATAGTGAGGCAGAGCATAGCCGCAGGGCAGTATTCCAGCATGATAACGACCCTAAACACACCTCCAAGATGACCACTGCCTTGCTAAAGAAACTGAGGGTGAAGGTGATGGACTGGCCAAGCATGTCTCCAGACCTAAACCCTATTGAGCATCTGTGGGGCATCCTCAAACGGAAGGTGGAGGAACACAAGGTCTCTAACATCCACCAGCTCCATGATGTCGTCATGGAGGAGTGGAAGAGGACTCCAGTGGCAACCTGTGAAGCTCTGGTGAACTCCATGCCCAAGAGGGTTAAGGCAGTGCCGGAAAATAATGGTGCCACACAAAATATTGACAATTTGGGCCCAATTTGGATATTTTCACTTAGGGGTGTACTCACTTTTGTTGCCAGCGGTTTAGACATTAATGGCTGTGTGTTGAGTTATTTTGAGGGGACAGCAAATTTACACTGTTATACAAGCTGTACACTCACTATTTTACATTGTAGTAAAGTGTCATTTCTTCAGTGTTGTCACATGAAAAGATATAATCAAATATTTACAAAAATGAGTGGGGTGTACTCACTTTTGTGAGATACTGTAGGTTCCGTGCTTTGATACAAATGTGTATTTGTGCTGTCAGATCATATTCATTCTCCCACACTAGCTATCAGATTTAGTGCTCAGTACGGTCCCCTTTTGGCTGCCAGGAACAACAGCCATGAGCTCTTAAAAAAAAAAAAAACGACAGTAAAATGCAACTTCCCTTGGGTGCATTCATATACAGTAACACACACTCAACCACTCTCACTGGTCTTTCTTTCTTTTTTTCTTTCTTTCTTTGTTTCTTTCTTAATCAGTTCAACACACACACACACATTTTTATGAAGGCAATAAGTAACGGTTCCCATTTCCATTATTTGAGCAGTCATAAAACGGCGCTGGTGAAGGAAATGTAATTACAAGCCCAGGAACTCTCCTCAGATATTTCATCAGTGGAGAATAACTTATCTCACATTTTTCTCCCACTTTTCTGTCCCTCAGGGTGGCCTGAGCTCATCTGCCTATGTGAATGTGGCATTGCTGGACATTAATGATAACAGGCCCATGTTTTACCCCGTAAACTATGCAGTTAGTTTGAGCTCTCAGAGCGCTCCAGGAACCTCTGTCATCAGAGTATCAGCCCACGACCCTGACGCAGGAGAGAATGGCAAAGTGACATATCGCACAGTGCCTGGCGGAGGATCCAACTTCTTTACACTTAACAAGGACACAGGTTTGTGTGTTTGATTGTTAGAAATTACAAATACCTTATTACTTGTTAACATGTATTGGTAATGTATATTCCATAACTGATATGAATCAGTTTCATTTTTAACGAACTTGTTGATAATTATTGATAAAACTTATGGTCCTGGATTCCACTCACTCATGCCACTAGATATTTGTTCACTCATTGTATATGCCACTCTATTTGCAACTACAGTTTGTGCAGTTGCACTGTACCATCTTTGATTATATGGTGTATAACATGCCATCCTACCTCATTTGTTTCTTTCTTCTTCTTCACTTCTTCTTGCTTGTACTCTATACAATGACAGTAAAATTGAATCTTATCTAATCCAGTTGAATCTAATCTAATGAGTTGTATGCAAATTTAGTATATTTACATTTAGTTTACTTAAACATTATGAATTATTGCTTACTGATAATCTACGTTATAAATGATGAGGCAGTTATTTATTATACCTATGCTCATGATGTGACATTGATGATACATTATGATATATTTAGAAAAAGCATTATTCAGTAGTTATTACGTATTTGTACAGCAACAAGTAGCTGTTTCATAATTCAAGTATATCAAATTAATGACTCCAGTCATCATCATTATTGTTATTATTATTATTATTATTATTATTAGTAGTAGTAGTAGTAGTAGTATTAGTACTACTACTACTACTGCTGTATATTTCAGTAAATAATGAGTGGCCTCTATGTGGTCTGCATTTTCTGTGTGGCATTTGTTTCTCTGCAGGGGTGATCTCTCTTTCCCGCTCTTTGCATGGAAAGGCCAATTCTGTCATTACGATGGTGATCACGGCACTGGATGGAGGTGGGCTCACAGTGCCCGTTAATGCCAGAGTGAACATCAGTGTTGTAGCTGGCTCTGTAGCTCCCCCCGTCTTTGAGCAAGCGCAGTACTTCTTCACTGTGCCTGAGGATGTTCTGAGGGGCACAGAAGTCGGTGTGGTATTTGCTAATAGCAGGAACGGTGAGTGTTTGATATTACTTCTGCATATATCTTAATACATAACACATGGGTAGTTACTTGATGTTATTACCACTGTATGCACACATAATTTTGCCTGTCTGTCTGACTGTATATCTCTTCCCCATTCCTCTTACAGGAGGCAATAAGGACATCTCCTACACCATCTCCTCTGGTGATCCAGAAGGCTACTTCACTGTGGACATAGAGACAGGAGCTCTGCGCACCAGCCTGCCTCTGGATCATGAGGCTTGGCCCTCGCTGGAGCTGGAGGTCCAGGCTCGCAGCGGCTCCCCTCCGGTGTTTGCCCAGACACTGGTCCGCATCACCATCACTGATGTCAATGATAACGCACCCACCTTCCTTCCTTCATCATCAGAGTCTCTGCTGCTGCCCGAGGCTACCAAGATGGGAACTATTGTGTACCGGGTAAAGGCTGAGGACCGTGATTCAGGAGCCAATGGGCAGGTGAGCTTCGATCTGCTTTCATCTGAAGGCCAACGCACATTTAGTGTGGACAGAAGCAGTGGTGAAATCCGCCTGATAGGAAGCCTTTCCTATGAGAGTGCTCCTCGTTATGACTTGCTGGTGCTGGCCAAGGACTGTGGCGCTCCTCAACTCAGCGCCACTTTCACTCTTGTAGTGCACATACAGGCCGAGAATGACCAGGGGCCAGTGTTTGACACAATGACCTATCGTGTGGAGCTGAAGGAAAACACACCACTGAACACCCGTTTCCTGCAAGTACGTGCCCTGAGTAGGGATCATGGTGGAAATGGAGCCTCCTCCTCAAGTTCCACACCACTGTCCTACCATCTCCGGCCTGATGGGGATGCGGCAGGGTTTGGGATCATCTCAGACAGCGGGTGGCTGTTTGTGAAGAGTGCACTGGACAGGGAGGCCAAAGACATCTACATGCTCACTGTACTGGCCAGCTCAGGCAGGGGACAGCTGAAGAAAACTGGAAGCGCCACTGTACGGGTCTCTGTGACAGATGAAAATGATAACTCACCACGGTTTTCCCAGGAGAGGGTCTTCCTTGCAGTAAGGGAGAACCTGCCTGCAGGAACAGGATTTGGGAGAGTTTCAGCCACTGACCGTGATGCTGGACTCAACAGCCGGCTTACTTTCAAACTACTGCATACTGACCGCAACTTCCAGATCAACTCTCAAACTGGTGAGAAGAGAAATGCTTAAAACTCCTTAATTCATTCATTCAGTATCACTAAGTACTTTATCGTGGTCACGGCGGTGGTGAATCAGGAGCCTGTCCCCCGAGGATAGAATACACTCTGTATAGGATGCTAGTCCACCATAGGGCACCATGCACACACACATTATCACCTACAGTAACAAATACACCTACTGCCATGGTTTTGGATGGTGGAGGGAAAACCAGAGAACCCTGAAGAAACCCACATAGATAAAAGGGGAAAAAATGTTCACACTCAGGTGACCCAAGCTCAGGGTCAATAAAACTCCTTAATGTCCCTGCTTAATATTCAGTTATTCATCTTAAACCTTATTATTCATACAATTAAATTAAAAAAAAAAAAAAAACAGGTTAACTTTCCTTTACATTAAAAAAAAGAGGTTAACTTTCCTGTTTTTCTGCCTCCTTTAAGTTTATTTGGTCAGGACGCTCCTGGTTATGCGACACTTACCAGCAGCTCTTTCTAGTAGTTGAAATACGTGTAATCAACTTATCATACACAAGTCCCATTTGAGTATCCAGGTTATAGTCAAGACAACTTAGGCTGCTTTTATACAGTTTTCATGTTAGATGCTATTAAGATTTCTACTCAGTTAGTTTATTTATGCACAAAGCCTTTCTGAAGCATTTCTATTCATTCCTGTCATATTAGTCCATACAGGATTTCGCAGGGTTTTTTCAAAATTGGTGACACAGTTTGCAGAGTTTTTGTGCTTTTTTTGAGGGAAACTACTGGAATCGGTGAAACTGCACTGCACGAAATTGTTTTGCATGGACATTTTCGATGATGTTTTTTGGTAAATGAGACCTTTTAGCTATACTCATGTTGCAATGACCTCATATGACACATCTTGACCCAACTCTGTGGAAAAATCTGTGGTACTTTTGAAAGATTGGAAGCTCCTCTGAAGATTGAAGAGTTTGCTTGACTTTGCGTTAATTTTTGTTATTGCAAAATCGCAAAATCCTGCAGGGACTGTCATATGTGTCTCACAGAGCAGATACACTTTTGGGTTCTTGTACACTTTTGGACTCTTGAACTCTTGTAACAGCATACCATTCCAATTAGTTTCTGTTACTGAATAAATTAATTGTAGTTACTAAAATAAATTAATTGTAGTTACAAAATGTTCATGTAAGAAGGGGTTAACCAAGGTCTCAATCCAACAAGACACAATTAATGCATGTAAAAACATTACCCCATCCACTCAGCTGTTTATTATTTGGTCTGAATGTTTTCACATCTTTGCGTAACATAAAATTCAAATCACACACTCCCAATTTCTATACTTTCTTGTAAACTATGATTAAATCATAATATACAATGTTATCTGCTACATGTAGTATGGTAACGTGTACATTGATACCGATTACACCAACATGGGGAACCAAAATTAGCATGAATATGCTGTTTTAAGTGACCTCTTTTGAAACTCCTCACTCCTCACAGTCTTAATATTCTATTAACACTGTTGTACATATGGGTATTACTTTTGGATAAAAACAAAGAATATTTTGCTCTTTTCCTGCAGTTTGTGCTTTAGGGTATGCAACCATGTAGCGTTTAGACAGAATATGTAGCTTATGTGTCATGTTTTATGTGAATACTAGCTTAGATTTACTACTCAATACTTATCTTATTGTAACATTTCAACATTTAGATGCTCCTCTGCAAATGAAAAGGCACTAAAATGTAATGTCCCCGGCATGCTCTCTCTCTCTCTCTCTCTCTCTCTCTCTCTCCCTCTCTCTCTCTCTCTAGGTGAGATCAGTACCAGGGCAGCTCTGGATCGTGAGCACCAGTCCAGCTACCAGCTGGTGGTGGTAGTACAGGATGGAGGTACTCCTCCTCGGAGTGCTACAGGCACCGCCCATGTCACTGTGCTGGATGAGAACGACAACGCCCCACTCTTAAGTCACGTATTCCCTGGCAGGGAGCTGATTATCCAAGTGAGAGCTGCTGAGCTTAGATTTACTGTAGTATAGACATATGAAGAATAATTATATACCCTGTCTGTAACAAAATGGCTGTTGAATGTCATATGAGTGTTGAATAAGAATGAGTAGTTGTATTATTTGGGGGTAGCTGTGAATAGAGAGTAGCATATTTGCAGTTACAGAAGCGTACATGTTTGGTGGTGTCAGGTATGTTTTATTACCATTGGGTGTGTGGTGTTTCAGGTGCAGGAGGGTCTGCCTGCTGGCTCACTCCTGGGAACACTGCAGGCTAAAGACCCAGATGAAGGAGAGAATGGCACAATATTCTACTCATTATCTGGTAAACCAGCAATGCTTCTTCAGTATGAGCTCTGTTTCTGGAATCAAAGGCTTTCCAGATGTAACTGATTAACTGCATTTGCAAAATAGTGGAAAGGGTAACACTCGATTAGTGGAAAGTATAAAGCTATACAAATATAATACAGTGCCGTGCAAGAGTGTTCACCACCTTGAACATTTCCATAGTTTGGAGTGTTACAACCTGGAACTGAAATGGATTTAATTGGGATTTTATGTTCATACGGCTGAATTAGGAGGAAAAAATCTAGTATAGTTTGCTAAATTATTTTCAATGTCATTACAAATAAAAAAGTAAAAAATACTGATTGCATAAGTATATAATGATGGAAGCATAATGCTGAACGTTACTCTTGGGCTCTTGGTTGCTTCTCTGTCACTGACTTTGGTGGACGACCTCCAGTTGTGTCATATTCTTTCTTTGTTTTAATAATAAATTTAATGGTACGCCAATGGATGTTCAAAGTTTGAGATATCCATCCATCCATTTTCTATACCACTTATCCTTCAGGGTCATGGGGAACCTGGAACCTATTCCAGAAGGCATAGGGCACAAGGCAGGGTACACCCTGAGCAGGGTGCCAATCCATTGCAGGGCACGTACACATTCAAACACTCATTCACACACTATGGACACTTTGGACATGCCAATCAGCCTATCATCTTTGGACTGGGGTGGAAACTGGAGTGCCCGAGGAGATACCCACAGCACGGGGAAAACATGCAAGCTCCGCACACACAGGGCGGCTGGAATCGAACCCCTGACCCTGGAGGTTTGAAGCGAACGTGCCACCATACATATTATATCCATTATATATTATATATCATATTTTACAGAATTTTTTCCCAAACCTGTTTTGATAGCTCTTTCATAATTTTGGGGGGGGGGGGGGGGGTCCCCCATTTAAATATTATGGCATATTTTGTGTAGATTCATGACATATAAATCTCTATTTTAGTTCCAGGCTGAAACATTATGAAATGTATAACGTGTATTACAGCCTTGTGTAACATATGTTGGAAGTCATTGTCTCTTTTCCAAGAAAACCTTTTGCAGTCATTTCTTCTTTTGTATTTCAGGCTCCAGAGCAGAACGGTTCTCTCTAAATCCTAACACAGGAGAGCTGCGTTCTGCTTCCACATTGAGAAGAGCTGAAAAGGCTGAGTACAGTTTAACTGTAATTGTCTCGGATCGTGGTGCACCACCTCAGAGTGTCTCCAGCATCCTGCGCATACAGGTCAGACCTCGGTGTGACAGAGTGGGATTAAAACTTGTGCTCACTCGTAATGTCGTAATAAATAAAAAGTCTAACACACTACACAGTGCACTATTGGAAGAATTGTTGAAAACTGCTTATCAGCATTTTTAGCAAGTACACTGAAAATCTAAAAATCTACCATATACTTACTCCTTCTGTAAGGAGAGGATGAGAAAATTGTATAAAATTGTAGTATCACGGTTGTGGGTTGAATTGGGTGAAGCAGAGTGCTTCAAAAACAAAACTGTCAACATTGCTTCCCCTTTCAGCACCAGATCCTGTAATTCAAACCCAAATGAGAGAGTGCAGTCAACCACAGAGTCTGGTGTGAATTGCACACGTGCGTCATTTGATATTCCATAAAGTACGCTATTTTTGTTCTTATATCTGCTCTGATGTGTGCAGATTCCACAGAATATGCTGAGCAGCAGTGTTTCTGGCAGGCAGTGAGCGTACATGAACCATAGTGCTTTTCTCATATCTAATTCCTATAAAGGGAATAGGATGCTAATTGTGGAGTGAGTGCTTGCCTGCGATATCTCTCCCCCCCCCCCCAAAGAATGAGAGAAAGGGAGAGAAAAAAAGGAACCTTTAAATCAAGTGTTCCCAGATGGCCCATGATGGGGCCCAGCTGTGGCCTGCTCTGATCAGACAAAAAGAGCCGCTAACCTCCAGCCCTCTCACACGGTAGCGCTCATGGACACACTCACACTAGATAAGGTTTTACCACAATAACATCAACATAATATTCCTTATAACAGTCGAGTAATAACAGGAGCATTGGGTCGTTCCAGTACATTGCATTTTAGAGAATGTTAAGTAACGCCGTTATAGACATTCCACAACTCCTCTGTTGCTCAGCAGTCTGAGAAGTCTGTTTGCTTTTTATGAGGATTTAAGTATGAAAGCTTTCACCTGTTATCATTAGAAAGCATTTAAGTACGTTTCCAGGCTTGCTCAAAGGCAACAGGAAATGAGCACATGAGTGCTTTTATGTGGCAGATGGATTCATTGCACCTTAATTACAGCCTAATGTCGACAGTAAATGTTCCATTTTGAAATAAAATTATAGCGAGTAATTTGGTGAATAGTGCAATTTATTTGGTAAAATTGCAATCTACAGTGGGGGAAATAAGTATTGAAAGTGTCAACATTTTTTTCAGTAAATATATTTCCAATGAGGCTATTCACGTGAAATTTTCACCAGAAATCAGTATTAACTCAAGAAATCTGGAAGTATAAAGAATTCACAACATTTAAGTCCATAAATAAAGGTATGTGTAATAAAGTGGAATGACACAAGAAAAAAGTATTGAACACACTAAGAAAAAGCAGTTCTCCAAGGCAAGGTAAGGCAAGGAACCAGCTGAAATCCGTAAGTAATTATACCCCCTTTCTGTGCAAATTAATATCAGCTGGGTTAGTAAATTGATGGTATATAAAAAGGCTTTTCGTTACAAAGGTAGAAACACAAGAAACATCTCATGAAGGGTGAAAGCAAAGAGTTCTGCAAAGACCTTTGCAACCTTATTGTTGCAAAACATATTGATGGAATCAGATACAGACGTATTCCAAAACTTCTGAATCTTCCAGTAAGCACCATTGGGGCCATTATCCACAAGTGGAAGCAACATCACTCCATCATCAACTGGCCACAGACAGGAGCTCAAGATTTCTGACCAGGGAGTCAGAAGAATAGTCAGAAAAGTAGCCCAAGAGCCAAGGACCACTCAGAAAGAGCTCCAGAAACACTTGGAGGCAGCAGATGCCATTGTTACAGAGAAAACAATAGGCAATGCACTCCACTGCTCACGCTTACCCCACAAGACTCCATTACTAAAGAAAAGGCATGTCAAAGCTCATTTAAAGTTTGTTACACCTCATTTGGACAAGCCTATGAAATACTGGGAGAGTGTAGTCTGGTCAAAATGGAACTTTTTGGCTGTCATACTACACACCATGTTTGGAGAAGAAATGGCACTGCACATCACCCTTAAAACACTATACCACCAGTGAAGTTTGGAGGTGGAAGCATCATGGTGTGGGGCTGTTTTTCATTGCATGGTACTGGCAGACTTCATATAATTGAAGGCTAATTGATGACTAGAGCCCTTTACTGGGAGATTCTTGAGAAGAATCTGCTGCCATCCACTAGGCTGATGAAGAGGAGACGTGGGTGGACTTCCAGCAGGACAATAATCCAAAGCACACTATAAAGGAAACTCAATTGGTTTCAGAGAAAAAAAATCAAGGCGTTAGAATGGCCCAGTCAGTCACCTGACTTGAATCCAATTGAACAAGATTTAAAGAGAATATGTTTAGAAGAATGGGCCAGAATCACACCTGAATACTGCGACCGATTAATTTCTTCATACAGGAAGCGTCTTGAAGATGTCATTACAAACAAAGGCTTCTCCACTAAGTATTAGATACATTTCAGTTAGCGTGTTCAATACTTTTTACCTGTGTCATTACTCTTTATTACACATAACTTCATTTATGGACTTTAATGTTTGGATTTCTTTATATGTGCAGATTTCTTGTGTTAACACCGGAGTCTGGTGAAATTTTCATGTGTATAGCCTCATTGGAAATATATTTAATTAAATTTTTTTTTACGCATTCAATACTTATTTCCCCCACTGTATGACATTACAAGAGTCCTCTTGAACTATGGGTAATTTAATAAATACAGAAAACTCCTTAGAAAATAGAGTGTCCTTTTCTTGCATTGGTACACAGTAATAATAATAATAAGGGGAATAAGAATAAAGTCTCTCCCATATGAGTTCCTAAAGCAGATTGTGAATTGATGACAAAAATGCAATTAAATCAGAATGTGCTTTAAGTTTCTATTTGAGAAGTCAAACTAAATTGAGAAACATGTGTTAGAACCCATTTTTCTCTAATCCTTGAATTTTCAATGCTACTGATCCAAGTTTTTGGCTTAGGTAGAAATTTGTTTTCCCAACTCAGTGATGCAAGATAACAAGTTCAAATCCCAATTATTTT
Organism: Ictalurus furcatus; assembly: GCF_023375685.1. Classification (NCBI taxonomy): domain Eukaryota; kingdom Metazoa; phylum Chordata; class Actinopteri; order Siluriformes; family Ictaluridae; genus Ictalurus; species Ictalurus furcatus. The sequence goes on from NC_071270.1 coordinate 10,968,778, forward strand.
ATCTAGAAAAACTACATAAATCCAACTCAACTAAACCATTTCAACTACAATTTTTAAAGGTCTAGTTACAAGACACTTCTTGCTTACAAGAAATTGCTACTTTTTTAAAGTAATGCTTCACATTACCCATTTTAACTAGTGGCACACGGATGAGAGATGTTTTAAACAGATGAGACCTGCTTTGAATTTAGCACAGGGAGAACTGACACATTCTTCTCTGGCCATCTCCGACATTCTGTCTTCATTATCCACTTTTTTTAACAAACCATACACTACAAGCTACTATTAAAAAGTATCTAATGTTGAGTGATGCTAGCTATTAGGCTAAATACTTGAGGTTAGCTGTCATGCTTCATTGAAACAGTGATAATTCACTGCTTCTTCACATTTAATTAACAGAAAATATTCCGCACCTAATGCTAACACTCTTAACCAGCTAGATAATCAGCAAAAATAATTAAAACAAATAATAAGCTATGATTATGTGTCCTTAAATTGGTGAATGAACAGTATTTTCATTTCCAGTTTGGTTACAAACAAACATGTGTCTGTTGTCATGTGTATCTTTTCACATTCATACACTTTGATAAATATGGCCATCTATATTAAATAGTCTTGTTTTCATCACAAGTAGACTGAATTCTTTGTAGTGCAATCCTGCACTTCTCCAGACAGGTCCATACAAGCTGATATACATAGACCTACAAGTGTTCTGCACTGCTTAGAAATATTGAACATAGTTCCAGACAAATACAGTACAATAGTTTGCACAAATAATGTTGAATTGGTTATGTGAAAAGGGAAAATGCAGTCTGTCACATTGCAGTGCCACTTGGTGAAAAACTAGCTCATGACTGCAACAGCTACATTATTTTGAATATACACTCACTCACTCAGTATATACTGCCATGCTACTAAAATGTGTAGTTAAACCTGTAGTGTTGCTACTGGTAGCTAGCAACTCCTTAACACTGGTAGCTAATCAGACCAGAGAGGGTAAATAAAATGAAAATATATGAAAGTCTGTGAAAACTCTCTATTCTTACCTAATGTCTTTAGCTCTGTAGCTACTGTAGCTATACTTTGGTCCACTGAGCTGGCTTCAGCTAAATAATTTATGTAAACTCAAGTGTTTGGATAATCCAGAACAGAGGATCTGCTAGAGAAATTGAGCTCGTTTAGAGCTATGTTTAGTAAATGATAGTCACTGATCTACACCCATTTATTTAATGTTTATCGGCTCTAATACTGTAGTTTTGATCCACTGAACTACTTTGCATGGCCTGCATACAGACCATAGTCCTCCAGTTGATGACCCAATGTCTAGAGGAACCCTTAAAGGTTCTATGCAGGACCCTACACCATAATGTTTCCCTTTGAGAAAATCTTTGAACTCTTCTTGGCAAAGAACCCTTGAGGAACCTATATTTTATATATTATTTATTATTATTTATATCTGCATAAATTTGTATCACTATGATCCTTTGTAAGAGTAGTAAAGATGGTAATACAGTACTTACCATCAGTGACATGGTATGTTCTTGTTTTGACTCCAAATTGGCTTTGTTTCAATCCACAGGTTGCTGGCTCAGCGAAGGCTCCACAAAAACCAAATACCCTATCAATGACACTTAACACAATGGAGGGCACCAAACCGGGCTCTGTCATAGGTTCAGTTCACCTACATGACCAACGTGATGTGTTGCCTGATGGACAGGTGACTTTTCTTGTAGTAGGTGGCACTGATCAAGATGGCAATTTTATGGTGGATCGTCTCACTGGGGATGTGTACTTGGCCAGAGAATTGGACTATGAAATGGGAGCTCACTTCACCTTGCAGATTGAGGTGGATGACTTCTCAAAGGCCTCCCCAAGCAGTCATGTGATACTGCTGGATATCAATGTACAAGACAGTAATGATCATGCACCACAGTTCCCTGAAGACCCTGTGACCATTGTTGTCCCTGAGAACATGCAGCCAGGCTCCTCCATTTATGCGTTTCAGGCCTCTGATAAGGATGGAAGTGGCCCCAACAGTGAGGTACGCTACTCTATCCAGCATCATTGGCCTGATCGATCAGATCTTCTGTCCCTTGATCCCATCACTGGTGTGCTCACCCTGGGTCAAGAGTTGGACCACGAAGAGACCTCATGTCTTTTTTTGGTGGTCCAAGCAACTGACTCAGCTACAGATCCTAGTCAAAGGCGCTGGAGCTCAGTCACAGCCCGCATCTTTGTGACTGATGAGAATGATAATGCTCCAGTATTCAGCTCTCCTACAGCAGTCAGTGTGATGGAGGATAAGCCAATGGGCTTTGTGCTGCTCTACATCATTGCCCGTGATGCAGACCAAGGAGAAAATGGCAGAGTGTCTTACCGCATTCAGGCAGGCAACACAGCAGGACGATTCAGTCTCAATCCCAACACTGGTGAGCCTCACAAACCATTTTACTAACATCTCCCACCAAGCAAATTAAAAGCATGTGAAGACAATCAGCAGGAAGGATTTTTTTCTTGAAATGTTTATTCATCATACTGCAGATACTATCATTAATAATAGTTATCTTAGCTCAATTTGATCTTGGTAATTAATGATTTGGCTAGCCAGCTGGCCATCAATGTGTGTTTACAATATTTTTAGCAATGGTAAGAAATCAATATCAAAGAACAGACATCAGTTAACACACTTTTTGGCAAACCGGGTGCTGAATCCACCGTTCGATCTTCAGTAATTGCCTGTACGGAGTTCCGGATGTTCTTCACGTGTCTGTGTGTGTGTTTTCATGCCTACTGCTAGCTGGTGGATTGCTAGTGGGAAAGTCATTATTGTAGAGTGTGTCGAAACTGAAGTAATTACAGTATAGTATAGTAAAGTATAGTGAGAGATGTTTTCATTACTATAGTGGCGCTTATACATACAGTGGGGGAAATAAGTATTGAATGCGTAAAAAAAATTTTCATTAAATATATTTCCAATGAGGCTATACACATGAAAATTTCACCAGATTCCGGTGTTAACACAAGAAATCTGCACATATAAAGAAATCCAAACATTAAAGTCCATAAATGAAGTTATGTGTAATAAAGAGTAATGACACGGGTAAAAAGTATTGAACACGCTAACTGAAATGTATCCAATACTTAGTGGAGAAGCCTTTGTTTGTAATGACATCTTCAAGACGCTTCCTGTATGAAGAAATTAATCGGTCGCAGTATTCAGGTGTGATTCTGGTCCATTCTTCTAAACATATTGTCTTTAAATCTTGTTCAATTGGATTCAAGTCAGGTGACTGACTGGGCCATTCTAACACCTTGATTTTTTTTTCTCTGAAACCAGTTGAGTGTCCTTTATAGTATGCTTTGGATCATTGTCCTGCTGGAAGTCCACCCACGTCTCATCTTCATCATCCTAGTGGATGGCAGCAGATTCTTCTCAAGAATCTCCCAGTAAAGGGCTCTAGTCATCATTCCTTCAATTATATGAAGTCTGCCAGTACCATGCAATGAAAAACAGCCCCACACCATGATGCTTCCACCTCCAAACTTCACTGTTGGTATAGTGTTTTAAGGGTGATGTGCAGTGCCATTTCTTCTCCAAACATGGTGTGTAGTATGACAGCCAAAAAGTTCCATTTTGACCAGACTACACTCTCCCAGTGTTTCATAGGCTTGTCCAAATGAGGTGTAGCAAACTTTAAATGAGCTTTGACATGCCTTTTCTTTAGTAATGGAGTCTTGTGGGGTGAGCGTGAACAGTGGAGTGCATTGCCTATTGTAACAATGGCATCTGCTGCCTCCAAGTGTTTCTGGAGCTCTTTCTGAGTGGTCCTTGGCTCTTGGGCTACTTTTCTGACTATTCTTCTGACTCCCTGGTCAGAAATCTTGAGCTCCTGTCTGTGGCCAGTTGATGATGGAGTGATGTTGCTTCCACTTGTGGATAATGGCCCCAATGGTGCTTACTGGAAGATTCAGAAGTTTTGAAATACGTCTATATCTGATTCCATCAATATGTTTTGCAACAATAAGGTTGCAAAGGTCTTTGCAGAACTCTTTGCTTTCACCCTTCATGAGATGTTTCTTGTGTGACACCTTTGTAACGAAAAGCCTTTTTATATACCATCAATTTACTAACCCAGCTGATATTAATTTGCACAGAAAGGGGGTATAATTACTTACGGATTTCAGCTGGTTCCTTGCCTTACCTTGCCTTGGAGAACTGCTTTTTCTTAGTGTGTTCAATACTTTTTTCTTGTGTCATTCCACTTTATTACACATAACTTTATTTATGGACTTAAATGTTGTGAATTCTTTATACTTCCAGATTTCTTGAGTTAATACTGATTTCTGGTGAACATTTCACATGAATAGCCTCATTGGAAATATATTTACTGAAAAAAATGTTGACACTTTCAATACTTATTTCCCCCACTGTATGAAGGAGGTATGCAGCTTGTATAGACAAACAAATAGATAATCACTCTAAAAAGGATACAGTAGTTCTATCATAGAGGCTTAGGAATAAGAATACACAATTTAATTGTAATGACTGGTTAGGTCAAGTCAAGTGTAGGGAAAAAAATAATGATCTTACACTAAATTTGTTCATATGAATTAATATGAATTGTTATTTCAGTTCTGTTCAAGTCAGGCATGCCTTGCTGTGTATATATAGTAGTAGCAGTACATACCAGAATGGGTTTATTCTGAGGAGTGATAAACTGATATTGGCCAGACACTGGGGATTAAGGCTTAACAAGGTTTTGACTGGATCAGAAGGAGGAGGAGGTCTGGTGGTGCACTTTAGCTGATGTTATGCACAAAAACAGAGCTTTTTAACATGAGAGGGGAAGCTTGCTTCAATATTCACAGATGTTATTAGGGATGAAGAGTGTTTGGTGAATTGTAAATAAAGGAGCTGCTTCACACAGACTTCACACACTTTAAACAGCCAGTAAAATATGGCACACAGGCAGACAGTCTAGCCACCATATTCGCCCCTGAGTGTTATTACCCTGTGAGACCCCCAACTGTCCTTTTGATGAGAGTAACTGTGGGTATCAGTTTCAGATATTTTCATGACACATGCCAGCATAAAACCCTTTTTTGACATTATGTTGTACTCCTTGATAATGAACCCATAAAGGTAAAAAAATAGGACAACATGACTCTACGATTCTGTGGACTATGGACAAGCAAGTTTTAGTCTTTTGTCTCCTGAATGCTGTCTTCTGTGCTTGTGAAAGGAGGATGTGTTAGATATCTGTGTAAGTGAGAAAAAAATATGTATCTATATATATGTAATATATATATTTGTGTAATTTCGACTGCTTAAGGATGGAAATAATGCAAATAATTTTCAGACAAACAAAGCCTAAACTACACTGTTCCCAGTCTCCAATACAGTAGTGTACTAAATTCTGGTTTTACCTTCTTTTTGTAAAGAAATATTCATTTTTGTCTTAATTATTATTGTATTAATAGTAACAATGAATATTTGTTTAAACATTTTCTTCTGCAATTTCCACAATTCTGTCTGATCTCCTCGCCTCGTCAGGCTCTCTTTCCATTCTCAAAGCTCTGGACCGTGAGGAGCAGGACAGCTACAACCTCACTATTGTTGCAGAGGATCATGGGACACCCCAGCACTCCACCACTCAGGTCCTGTCTGTCCAGGTTATTGATGTGAACGATGAGGCGCCGTGGTTTGAATTGAGTGAGTATGAGGTACAAATCCGAGAGAATCAGCCAGCTGGAACCACCATACTCACTGTTTCTGCTACTGACAGAGACCAAGGTGAGAGGATTTTTATTCTTGGGCAGCTTAGCAGCTTTTCTTTACTTTTACTTTAAATGCAGTCTATTTCAAGGCACAAAATGATAGAAGGTCAAATTCACTGTCTTTTTAAATGCATTTTGTCCTTGTTTGAATCATTCAGCTTAATATCTTATTAAGGTTTGAGGAATTCATTGGTGTAGTTTATTGCTAACCAGCAATAATTCTTAATCACGTAGTGGAGCTTGTGCTGGTTGTTCTTATTGCCATGGACTGAGTTTAAAGGCATAAACCAGGGTTTCTGTAAAAGGCCATTGCTTGAGTAAACAAGTGCTGTCACCAAATGATCTCTCTCTGCATGCAAGCTTGCACCCTGCTGCCAGTAACATGCCACAGTGGAGAAAAAATGCCAAGGTGTAATGAGATGTGCAACGTGCTTAAATCAAACCAGCTAATCACAGTTTGCAAGGCATTTTTACAATTGCATTGAAGATCATTGCAGAATTCTGATTTAAGCTCCATCTCTGTCTTTGTTTTCTGTGACTGTTTCAGGTACAAATGGACATGTATCCTATGGAGGTGTGACAGTGGAAGGCTTTGTCATTTCACCTGAAACTGGTGTCATTTCCCTTATCAAAGTCCTTGACAGGGAACAGCAGGATCATTACAGCGTAACTGGTAATCTGCAGGTTCCTCTTGTTTTAGCATTAAGACATCCTCATGCAGTTATCATTGGATTGTTGATTTTGCCAGTCATGCTTATGTTTCTTGGTATATTTCTTCTGTGCGATGTAGTGTATGCCAAAGATGGAGGGATGCCCCCTAACTTTGCAAAGGCCAAGGTGCATATTACAGTGCTGGATGAGAATGATAATGCTCCAGCTTTTGGCAGGCTACAATACAGTCTGGAGCTGCCAGAGAACCTTACTCCAGTAGAGATTTTTCTAATTAAAGCTACTGACCATGACAGTGGGGACAGTGGCCGAGTGGAGTACAGGGTAATTGGTAAGTATCACGCTTGAGGTTGATCATATAAACCACATTTGGGTAATACACTATTGGCCAAAAATATTTGGACACTTGAACATCACACCCACATATAGGCCTTCCCCACACTGTTGGTACAAAGCACACAGTTGTCTAGAATGTCTTTGTATTTTGCAGCATTAAGACTTCCCTTCACTAGAACTAAAGGGGCCAAATCTATTTCATCATAACAATGCCCCTGTGCACAAAGCAAACTCGGTTGATGTGGAAAAACTGGAGTGCTCTCAGCCCTGACCTCCACCCTTGAACACCTTTGGAACACCAACTGTGTGCCAGGCCTTCTCACATGATGTCAGTGCCCAACCTCACTAATGCTCTTGTGGCTGAATGGCAAATCCCCACAGCCATGCTCCAAAATGTAGTGGAAAGCCTTCCCAGAAGAGTGAAGGCCATTATAACAGCGAGGGGGGGGGGGGGCAACTCCATGTTAACGCCCATGGTTTTAGAATGGGCACATATGGGTGTGATGGTCAGGTGTCCATATACGTTTGGCGATATAATGTGTTAGGACTAAGCACTTTTTTACTTGATGGAGTGGATAAATATTTGTTTACCTTATCAAGTACCAAGCCTTTAAGATTCCAACTTTATTAATCTTAGCTGGAGACCCAGATGGTGACTTCCAGCTGGACAGCAGTTCCGGGGCCTTGTCCACCTCTCGACCCCTGGACAGAGAGAGAAAAGACAGGTATTCTATGGAAGTAGTTGCTCAGGATCATGGAATCCCCTCTCTTACTAGCACAGCTACTGTAGAAGTCACTGTCCTGGACATCAATGACAATAGTCCCACATTTAGCAGTAGCAGCTATGCTGTAGACATTTCAGAGGATTCTGCTATTGGGTCACTAGTTCTGGAAGTGACAGCCAGTGATGCTGATGAGGGCAAGAATGGTCAGATCCTATACTTCCTGAGCAAAGAAGCAAGAGGTGCATTCACTATAGACCCTGATACAGGTCGGATCCTCACAGCTTCCTTACTGGACAGAGAGAAAATGGCTTCCTACAGCTTCCAAGTGTGTGCAGTCGACTTGTCCCCTGCAGCACCCCACAACACCACAGTCCAGGTCACAGTAACCATCTTGGACATGAATGACAATGCACCCTTTTTTATCCAAGATCCTCTCATAATCAATGTATCCAGCAGGAGGGTATCTACTAACCATGTGGTTGCCACTATGAAAGCAGAAGATAAGGACTTTGGTGCCAATGGTTCAGTATTCTATCGTTTTGCCAAACCGGTGCAAGGCTTTTCTATAAACTCTCTGACTGGAGAGATCCAAACCACTGAAGCACTGAACAGCCTGACCCAGAACCAGTACATCCTCATTGTGGAGGCTATGGACCAGGGCAGCCCTCCTCAGTCTTCCCTGGGGGTGGTGATCATCTATGTGAAGGAACAGAACTATGATGGTATCCGCTTCTCCCGTACCGCCAGAGACGTTAGCATCCAGGAGAATGCAGCCAAAGGTTAGTTACAGTGTAGAATAGACAACAAATTCTCATGCTACAGTATAAAATTTTTACATAAGGTTTTCCTTATGTAATCAGCGTTTTCTCAATTGATTAGAAAAAAAAAAAACAACTAAATCTGAAATTGCAAATGTCCTTTCCAAACTTTAAATATTTTCCTTTGATATGGAAACTTGGATTGTCCAGCAAACTGTCTATGCACGTTTTCTTTAAAACACTGCACTGAAATTCAGTCAGCTTAACCACCACTGCAGCATTGTGCTTCAATCTGCTTTGATCCTCAGGTACTGCAGTGGCACAGGCACAGGCGCAGTATCCGGATGGCACCCGCATAGGCATCACGTACAGCATCTTCAGTGGAAACAAACAGCAGTCCTTCAGCATCAGCTCCAGCACAGGTCAGTTTGGGGTTGAATGCAACACTGCAGCTCAGATAATTTCTTACTACTTCTTAGTAGGGGTTGTATAGACTAGTCTTCTATTACAGTGGAAAAAACAGTGAGGCAAACCATAAGGAGATATACAGTCTTTTTTTAAAAAATTCTGTGTTGTGGGCTGCTACCAGTTTGATATTACCAAAGAAAATTCCTCATGGCAAAAAAACCCTTTAGACGCTTCTGTAGACATTGCATCCACCATCCATCATTAAGCGATAAAGAGCTTTCATGCTGCACGCTCTCAGTTTCACAATCAACATTTTCAGCTGAGCCACCAGCTTGTCCACACAAATGCATTTAGGGATTGGTGCATGATTAGATAGTGTGATATGAGGCACATATTTAATATTTTGCACACTTATTATACTGGTAGATATCCTATCACACCGAAGTTAAAAATGCAATTTGTAGTTTTTGCTGTACAGTAAAGCTGCATAAAAATAATGCTGTTCTGAAAACATTTTTTGCTTTAACTATGGAAAAGGAAAATGGAAAAGTGTGCTCCTTTATTTTATTACTTGTCGACTAGTAAGATAAGTAGTTATGCAACCCCTACTTCTTACAAGAGCTTGTGTAATAAAAACATCAGTTAGTTCTACCTCAAAAATACTTTTCTAAGATCAAAGTGCATGTTTGCAAATTCTCTTGAATACCATTAAATGAGTATGTGTGAAGCTGATTGTGCATTTTGTTTATCCATGGAACATTTAAGCAATATTGTATGAGCAAGAGTGCGATTATACTGAAATCACAACCGTGCCGATATTCAATATAACCGCATGATTGCATGCGCGATATTGCTTTTATACAAGAGTTCTACTGTCTAAATAAAAAATTAAACTCAAGTAAGTTACATTTCGGACACATCATGGCCAATATTTCTGCTCCGCTAATAGAAATAGATCCCGAAGAAGCCACACTCACTTTATACCACATCAGCTTGCTAGCTCACATTGATTTGTACATTCCCGTTAAAGGTGCTTTCAGTGAAATTGGCGTTGTTTCTTCATTTTCATCTTCATTTGATGAGCTTTCATATTTTAGTTCAAAAGTTATATTCCTGAAAATTATAATTTGTCAAATTATAATTTGTCATGCCACGAACACTCCTGTAGTAACCGTTTCAAACAAGGAAGTGAAATTTTATATACGGTAGTTAACACAGATGGCGGAGTGATATACACACAGTAAATGTCCCAGTGCGGTTAAAGTAAATATAAGTACTCTTGGAACACTGCTCGACCAATCAAATTAGTGGACTAGAACTAACTGTTGTATAGCTAATGTGACATAACTAAACCCGAACTGGCTGTATATTCACAGACTTGAGGCATGATGAGTACAATAGCAGGTAGTTTAGATGCCATTTCTGTTGATACACACAGGTGAGATTTGGGTACAAAGCTCCAACGGCCTGGATTTTGAGGACACACCAAGACTCCGTCTAGTGGTGAAGGCTGAAACGGCAACTTCCAGCTCTTTCATGGCTGTCAACCTGATTCTTCAGGACGTCAATGACAACTTGCCTCGATTTCAGCTGCAGAACTACATAGCATACATGCATGAGGCACAGGGCTATGACTCTCCAATTATTCAGGTGTTCTTTTTATTCTTTACTGCATACAATAAACTAAATCTTGATCAATAACGCAAGTATTTTAGTGTATATTTTACAACTACATCAAAATGATAGAAATTTCCTATTTTAATATGACACTGGGATACTGCTATATTACATTAATAATTCAATGATCTCTATTCAGGTTGTAGCTGAAGATGTGGATCAGGGCCCGAATGGTCAGGTGACCTATTCCATCCAGTCTTCTGGTCGTAGCGGATTGTTTAAAATTGACCCTCTGACTGGCAGTGTCACCACTGCAGCCATCATGGACCGTGAGATCTGGATGCAGACCAAGTAAGTCTTCCTTTGTCTGTGTATGTTTGTGTGTTTTTTTCCCCAGTGTTCTGTGAAAAGTACTCATGCTTCCTTTGCTCAGCTTCATCTCCCCGCATATAGTGTTTGCAAAGGGTTTCATGTTAGATTTTCTCTGATACATATTATTTATTTACTGCTTTTTTGTTGTTGTTTTTTGATGATTATATGTGTACCTTGAGCTGTAGTGATATTTTGATCATTTTTGAAAATAAACTCAGCAAATAAAAGAAACGTCCCTTTTTCAGGAGACTGTATCTTCAAGATAATTCTGTAAAATCCAAATAAGATTTACAGATGCTTGTTCAATGAACCATAAACAATTATTGCACATGCAGCTGTGGAACAGTCCTTAAGACACTAACAGTTTACAGGTGGTAGGCAATTAAGGTCACAGTTACAATAACTTAGGACACTAAAGAGACCTTTCTACCGACTCTGAAAAACACCAGAAGAAAGATGTCTAGGGTTCCTGCTCAACTGCGTGAACATGCCATAGGCCGGCTGCAGGGAGGCATGAGGACTGCAGATGTGGCCAGAGCAATAAACTGCAATGTCTGTAATGTAAGACACCTAAGACAGTGCTACAGGGAGACAGGAAGGACAGATGATTGTCCTTGCCATGGAAAATTACATGTAACTATGTGCCCCCCCACAGACGTGATCGAGAACTTGCAAATGCCTTGGTGGAAGAGTGGGGTAACATCTCACAGCAAGAACTGACCAATCTGGTGCATTCCATGAGGATGAGATGCACTGTAGTACTTAAAGCAGCTGGAGGCCGCTACATACTGACTGTTACTTTTTATATTGACCCCCCCTTTGTTTAGGGACTCATTATTCCATTTCTGTTTGTCAAATATCTGTGAAACCTGTTCAGTTTATGTCTCAGTTTTATGCTAATACAAATATTTACACATGTTAAGAAATTTGCTGGAAATAAAAGCAGTTGAATGTGAGAGGACGTTTATTTTTTTGCTGAGTTTAAAAGCCATTTTTAAAAAGAATAAGAAGAGGAATATTTGAACTTTGATGTTGACATTTAATGTTTATCTTCTTTGTATCAGACTAGTGATTATGGCGACAGATCGTGGCAGCCCCAAGCTTGCTGGCTCTGCCACTGTGACTGTGATTATTGTTGACCTCAATGACAATAGTCCCACAATCCCTGTGCCAAGAGAAGTGCGTGTGCCTGAAAGTGAGTGAGCAAGCATGTGCCTTTTGCCCTTCTTCATATTAGTTTTATTTTCACCTTGTTTCATGTATTTGTACTCAGTGAACCTCTGTGGGTATGTGATCGCTGTTAAGCATTTATACATATTTCTTACACCCACCGAATGTATATTATGTCTCTACTATCTCCTAGACTCAGTTATCGGCACAGAGATTACCATGGTGACTGGGAACGATGTTGACTCGGGCCCAGCACTGTCTTATTCTCTGTATCTGGACAAAAACTCACAGGGCAAGTTTGGAATCCACCGCTACAGTGGCAGAGTGTTTTTGATTTCTCCATTGGACTATGAGGAGAAGACATGGTACACACTAACTGTTAAAGCCTCTGACACTAAGCATCAGACTGATGCCAATCTGACAGTGATGGTGGAAGATGTGAATGACAATATGCCTACCTTTACACAAGACCTATACCAGGTACAATACATTTAGATAGATTGCACAGTCTCACAGTCCATAAACCAGTATTTCTCATCTCCCAAGATGTAACTATGTTTATTCTAAACCTGTATCAGCAATATTAGCAAGACATGATTTAGTAAGAGAAAAAAGAAAAAGAGTAATAGATGCAAGAGAGGATATTAACTTGCTCTGTTGTGGCTTCCCAGGTGGCACTGGCAGAACATTCTCCACCTGGCACTCCTGTAATTACAGTAACAGCCACAGATCGGGACTCAGGAGAAAATGGAAGAGTTACCTACCGACTGATATCATCATCTAAAGAGGGCTTTTACATTGATTCTAGTAATGGTACAGAGTTGAATTATTAATATCTATTCGATTTAATGCAAATATATTACAATTTTGAGATTTCTCAAATTAAACCTAAAGACCTTTAATATGTGATTTCTCTACAGGCACATTGTTTATCAGTCAAAAAGCTGCATTTGACCCTGAGCGCCCCACTGTGAGGGTGGTTATTGAGGCTCATGATGGAGGAAAGCCATCTCTATCTGCCATTGCTACTGTCCAAGTCCAGTTGACAGACGTGAATGACAATGCCCCCATGTTTCATCAATTAGAATACAGAGCCACAGTGTCTGAGGACCAGCTTCCTGGCGGCACCATCCTGACCCTGGAAGCAGTGGATGGTGACCTCTCCCAGGAAAACTCAGGTTTTGACTTTGCTATCGCAAGTGGGAATGTTGGAAATGCTTTTCAGATTGAAAGTAGTGTTCGTTTCATAGAAGGTCATGGCTTCCAGACAGTAGGAACACTGATCCTGGCAGAGCAGCTGGACTTTGAGGTAACATCTCGCTACAACCTCACCATTGTGGTATCTGACCGTGGTGTTCCCCAGCGCAGCTCCAGTGTGCCTGCTATTATTACTGTGAACGATGTCAATGACAATCCTCCGGCATTCAGCCGTGCTGAGTATGTGGTGTCTCTGAGTGAAGGGGCATCAGCCGGTAGTGAAATTTTACGGCTTTCTGCAACTGATCCAGATTCAGCTCCAAATGCAGAGATCCAATATAGCATTAGCTCTGGAGATGACATGGGCCTATTCTCAGTGGACCAGTGGACTGGAGCTCTGCGCCTGCAGAAAACTCTGGACCGGGAGGCTCAGCCTTCCCATGTAATTATTATTCAAGCTTCAGATGGTCATGGTCACTTTGCACTGGCTCCTATCAATGTGGAGGTGAAAGATATTAATGATAACAGGCCTTACTTCCCCATTGAGACCATGACTGCAAGCATACGAGAAAACCAGCCCCCTAATTCAGCAGTCACAGTGCTGCATGCCATAGACCATGACACTGGGGTCTATGGACAGCTGAAGTATTTTATATTGGACAGATCTAGTCAAGGAAAAGATTTCTTTATGGTGGATCAAAACACAGGAGAGGTGCGTTCTCGTCAGATATTTGACTTTGAGAAGGTGAGCTCTTTCCATTTCAAGGCTTTGGCTATGGATGCAGGCAACAACTCTGCCACAGTTACTGTGCAAGTTTATGTCACAGGGGAAGATGAGTATGATCCAGTTTTCACCTCCTCAGCCTTTTCTTTTGAGGTACCGGAGGGAGCCCAGAAGGGCCAGAGCATTGGTCAGGTGCAAGCCAATGATGAGGATGGTGGTGTTGATGGGATTGTGCTCTACTCATTACCAAGCAGCTCGCCATACTTTGATGTCAACAAGACCACTGGTGTGATCTACCTCAAAATGGATAGTGCTAGTAGTTCTAGTGGCCAAAGCCGTTCCAAAAGGGAGGCACGCCTTATGACCATGGATGTTATTGCTCATAGTCCTTTAGAAACCTCAAGGGTTACAACTGCCCAGCTAAGTATTGATGTCACCAACACATCCTTTGGACTTGCAACTGACTTTAACATTCTCCTCATCAGCATTATTGCAGCCTCTCTTGGTGTAATAGTCATTTTAGTCATAATTGCTGTGGCCCTGTACCTAGTGAAGTCCAGACACAAGAAGCAAGGGCAGAACACTGGGACAGCGGCTTCAGACACAGCACTGCAGCAGTTAGATGAATCCAAATCAGCAGGTGGGGAGAGGATCTATCACCAGACCCTTCCAGGGTATGCTGGCGATCAGGGAGGAGGTGGAGCTTCCTACACAAGGGGAGGCTCCTTGGATCCATCACACTCTAGTGGAAGAGGATCAGCCGAGGCTGCTGAAGATGATGAAATCCGGATGATAAATGAGTATCCTCGAGTGGCTAGCATTACTTCTTCCATGCAAGAGCACATCTCTGCACGAGGACCTGACTCAGGTATACAGCAGGATGCTGACCAGCTCTCTGACATCTCTGGTGAAACTGGGACACTAGATGCAAGCCAGTGGTTCAAAGGGAAGAAGTTGGGAAGTTTAAGTGGCACCATGCTCTCTGGTCAAGTTCCAGTCTATAGAGATGAAGGAGGTGGCTACCTCGGAGTGGGCAGAGGGCTAAACATATCCCATCCAAAGGATTATGGCTTTCCGGAGGATGGCAAACCTTCAATTGATGGCTCTCTCACAGCTATTGTTGCTAGTGATGAGGAGCTGCGAGGAAGCTATAATTGGGACTACCTTCTCAATTGGTGCCCACAGTTCCAACCTCTTGCCAGTGTTTTTACAGAAATTGCCAGACTTAAAGATGAGAGCCTACCCCCCAACAACCCACGTAGACCTTTCCAACCTAAAATCAAGACAGATCCTAAACCAAGAATTGATCCACCCCCTCTCATTACATCAGTAGCCCACCCGGGTGCCAAGTCTGTTCCACCCAAGCCTGCAATCACTAGGACATTTCCACACCTAGCAACCCTCAAACGCTCTCCTATTAGCCATGAGGGTTCCATTTCATCTGCAGCCATGTCTCCCAGCTTCTCTCCATCGCTGTCCCCTCTGGCAGCTCGATCACCAGCCGTCTCCCCTTTTGGTGTTACACAAGGCCCATCAGCCTCAATGATTAGCACCACAGAGCACTCCCTGAAGCACAGTGATGACACAGAGATGAGAATTTAATTCTGTAGTATTTCACACTGTGGGGAGCCTTGACAGTTTTCTTTTTCAGAAATATGGTCTCTGTGGGTATATGATAAAATTTAAAAAAAAAAAAAAAAGAAAAACTAAGAGGGACCTCTCAGCTTTTAGCTGTTTTGGTAAACGGTAAAAACTGTAGTTGAAACAGAAAGGGTTAAAATGCTGTTTTGCTGTGAAATGACGATACCCTTCATCAAAGCCAATGTGGACCTTTGTGTTTGAATTTCTTTTCTTTCTTTTTTTTCTGCCTGGCTGGCCAGGGAGATAAGCTTTAGTGCTCTTTTGTTCTTTCTTATATTGATGACTGACAGATTTGGAACATTTTGCAGAGTCTGTCCAAGATGGCTGCTATCACCACTATTTTTGCATCCTATTTGAACTCTGTGAAGGTGCACCAAGAGATTTCACTACATATGCATTTTTAATGGTTTCATTTCTTCATAACGTCATGTTTTTAAATAAGAGAATGCCATTACCTCGCATTTATAAAGCACTCACATTTACATTCTGTATATGTGTATGTATGGTAGCCATAGTGCTTATGCATTATTGTTGTATAGTGTTTAGTATGACCATACTGTATGGTTGTTGATTTCTGTGTGATTGTGGTTGTGTGATTCTTGGCCTATTATGTGAATGATTGGGATGTGTTGTGATAATTGTAATGTATTGATGATAAGATGTTTTGATAATTATTTATATAAAAGTCAAACCATAGGGATCTTGAGAGTACCCATGTTGCATATTGTTATATTATTCTTTTCTCCTATGTCTGTTCCTTTGCCTGATCTTCCAGCATCAAAGCAAAGAAAAACTTTGGCATACTCATATTATTTGAGGCTTATCTAGAGGCCTGGAGTAACTGATAAAAATCTAAATATGCTGTAAGTCAAATGAGTTTCTATACAATGCCAGGAGCTTGACTCGCTATGTGTTTGTATGCTTGGTTTTTTGTGTTAATTCTCACACTGTAGGTTGTTGTACAATTCAGCTCTTCTCAGAGGACAAAATGACTTTTGCTGATGTGTCTTAAAGTCAAGTGCTTCCATAGAGTTAGAGATGAAATCAATAATAAACACCAGTGAATCTGTCCACAATACAAGTGGGTAATAGTATTTTTAGCATGAGATACACCTGCCTTTTGGAATAAACCCTGGACATTCAAAGCACCTTTTAAAATGCCCATATTTTTCTTAAATGTATACACTCTTCCCAGCACAGATTGCAATTATAGCAAATTAATGTCCTCTTGTCGTCCTGGATGTCCTCCCATCCTCAGAGGACTTTTAGCTACCTCTGGTGCATGTGTAATACCAACACTGCCTCTAGCTGGAATAATACAATAAAAAAGGGCCTGAAATTGACGTTGTTAAAGAGGGTGTAAAGGATACCTTTAAAAAATGCTTGAAACAAAATAGTTGCCAAATCTCTGGCAGAAGAATGGTAGAAATTCACCTGTACATATATTTAAAGGAACAATGAAATTCCTATAGATTTCTTGGGTCTTACTGCTTAGTCTTTTCTTTTTTTCATTTCAGTTACATTGTGCTGGCAGGAGAAAAGAAACTAAAGCCTAAATAAACTCTAATCAGTTGGCTTTTGTGGGAATCAGAGTCAAATTGATTGTTCATTAAAAAGGTATTTGCTAAAATTATTTGCTCCTATGACCAGTACTGGCCTTACACTTTGTACTGCCAGATGCATATGTTGAGCCTGATGCGTAAATAGGGTCATAACATGCATGATGGAATAGTTAATGTATTTCTTTGAGTATTTAGGTTCAGGAAAAATGTTTAGGGCAGAAAAATGACCTACTTGTTATTGCAATGCACACAACATTTGGCATGTCATGTGTGTTATAGATGTCTAAACACCAAAAATGTGAAAGGGAGTGTTTCTCCACTGACTGGAGAAACCTGTCAGCTCCAGCACAAAATCATTTCTATCTGTAATCATTATCATGGAGACGGATTCAGTCATACACACACACACACACACACACACACAGACACATATGCAGGCACAAATGCACAAACCTTTAATTACTGCATGTTTGCGTAAAAATCACGTAATGTTGATTTTTGCTATTGCTTACATATGGTGGACAGGCTTGTTTGCATTGCTGAACAATAATTTCTAACATAGAGCAATTTCTGCCATAGAGCAACAAAGAACATTTTTGTATTGTTGACATTAAAAGGAGTATTTAGAATGAGATTTTATATTCAGGTCCATCTCAAAAATTTTTAATAACATGGAAAAGTTATTTATTTCCCTAATTTAATTCAAAAAGTGGAACTTTCATATATTTTAGATTCATTACACATAAAGTAAAATATTTCAAGCATTTTTTTGTTTTAATCTTAATGATTATGGCTTATAGCTCATGGAAATCAAAAATCCCATATATCAAAATATTAGAATAAAGAATTTATAACCATTCTGTGATTCCCATAAAAATGGTAGAGGGTGCTGTCTAACATGTCTACCCAAACTATCCCATGGGTGTTCAACTTGTTTGAGATCTGGTATGGCCAAAGTATATAATTTATATAATTTCCACACCCATCAAATCATTCAGTGAGCCTTTGTGTCCTGTGGATTGGGACATTGTCATCCTGGAATAGACCACTCAATCAGGATAAACATGTTTAATCATAGGATAAACATGATCATTCACAATAACTTTGTATTGATTTGCAGTGACTCTTCACTCCAAGGGGCAAATGAACCCAATCATGCCAGCAACATATATTCCATAATTGAACAGAGCCACCATTTTCCAATTCACTTATATTACAGTTTATTTACACAGGACTTTTAACACTGGGCATTGTCACAAAGCAGCTTTAAAAAAAATGTATGAATCAAGGATGTAAATTTGAGTTTATCCCTAATGAGCAATCCAGAGGTGATGGTGGCAAGGAAAAATTCCTGAGATGATATGAGGAAGAAACCTTGAAAGGAACCAGACTCAAAAGGGAACCCATCCTCATCTGGGTGACAACGGATAGTGCAATTATAAATAATTCCCTTCTATAACTGCATACTACATGGTCAAAAAGTGCAATTGTGTAACCAGGAAATTCATAACTGGCAGACTTGAATGTAACCCTGTAACCCTGTTCCCTGAGAAGGATACGAGACATTGCGTTTAGCATAACACTATGGGGAGCGCCTCTCACGTGCGACCATCATCTGAGGCTTGTGTAAAATCATGCCTATTTATAGGCCCGCCATGATCAGGTGACGTGGCAATTAAGCACGTCGCGTGATATAAATATGGCATCTGTGAACCGCGCCATCAACCTCTATTATCTGAAGCGAAGACGCAATTCACAGGCCTGCCCTGGTATGACAAAGCTCGTTCCCTTCTCAGGGAAGAGGATTACATGCGTAACCCAGACGTTCCCTTTCAAAGGGAACTTCAACATTGCATTTAGCATAACACTATGGGAACGAGAATACCCAATCTGTAATACCGAGGGTACGGCCTGTTCAAAAAGACCCAAGCCCGAGGGTCACTGCAAGACACTCGAGCCCGGGGTGGAATGAATATCCAGGCTGTAATAACGAATTAATGTGTGTGGCGTAGACCACCCTGCAGCAGCACACACATCCTGTAAGGATCCTGTTTGGACAAAGCCTTCGGGGAGGCGGCCGCCCTAGTGGAATGAGCCCTTATACCCAGAGGCATAGCGAGACCGCGCGCCTCATAAGCAGTAGAGATTGCTTCCAATATCCAATTAGAGGTGCGCTGCTTTGACACAGCATCACCTCTACTGTTGCTGCCAAAGCAGACCAGCAGCTGCTCTGACTTACACCACTGGCCAGAGTGGTGGATGTAAGTAAAGAGAGCCCTTACTGGACACAGCAGGTGCATTCTCTCTTGTTCCGGTGTGGGGAATGGAGGAGGGCAGAAAGCCTGCAACACCACAGGGTGGGCAGCCAATGTAGGCACCTTAGGAATATTATCCGGCATAGGATACAGGAAGGCCTTGGCTAATCCAGGGGCAAAGTCAAGGGAAGTGGCAACAGAGACAACTCCTACTCGCTCGAGAGATGTCAGGGAAAGAGCTACCTTTAGAGTCAGAAGCTTCTCAGAGGCTGACTCTAAGTGCTCAAATGGGGCGCCTGACAGACCTTCCAGGACCACAGAAAGGTCCCAGGAAGGTATGCGCGGCCTGCAGATGGGCCTCAGCCACCTGACACCACGCATGAACCTCGAAGTTAGAGGATTTTGCCACACAGAGGCTCCATCAACAGGGATGTGGCTGGCCAAAATGGTGGCCACATAAACCCTGATTGTAGAAGGAGCCCACCCTGCTGAGAAACGTTCTTGTAAGAACTCCAGGACTGTAGCTATTGTGCAGTTCACTGGGTCTAGAAGACGTTCCGCACACCACAAGACAAAAAGCCGCCACTTGAGTGCATACAATTTCCTTGCGGATGGTGCTCTAGCATTTAACATGGTCTCTACAACTTCAGTTGTGGGACAAGAATCTATGAGCTAGTGCCCCTCAGGGGCCAGACACACAGTTTCCATAGTTCTGGCCAAGGGTGATAAATCAGCCCTACAGTTTAAGACAGTAGATCCACTCTAAGGGCTCAAATGGGGCACCTGACAGACCTTCCAGGACCACAGAAAGGTCCCAGGAAGGTATGCGCAGCCTGCAGATGGTCCTCAGCCGCCTGACACCACGCATAAACCTCGAAGTTAGAGGATGTTGCCACACAGAGGCTCCATCAACAGGGGCATGGCTGGCCGAAATGGCGGCCACGTAAACCCTGATTGTAGAAGCAGCCCACCCCGCTGTGAGACGTTCTTGTAAGAACTCCAGAACTACAGTGGATCCCTGCAGATGGGAATCTCCCAAGGAGTGCCATCTAGCAGGGATATTATCTCTGAGAACCATATTCGAGCTGGCCAAAAAGGTGCTACTAGCAGCAGACATAGACTGTCTTGGTGAATTCTCGCTAGAACTTGTGGGATCAGAGCAATTGGGGAAAAGCGTACAGATGTGACCTCAACCACATGTGCGCCATGGCATCCAGCCCTAATTGTGCTGGAGGAGTGAGGGTGAACCACAGCGGGTCGTGTGCTTTCTCCTCAGAGGTTAACACATGCAGTCCCGCTTGGCCAAACCTCGCCATATGGACTCCACCACTTGTGGATGGAGCCACCAATTCCTGGGCCTCAGCCCCTGCCTCAACAGGATGTCTGCCTCCATATTCCCAGAATGTATATTGCACTCATTGGCAAACATTCCTTCTGCCCAGAGAAGAATTAGTTGCACCTGCCTGAACAGGGGGCACGGACATAATCCTCCCTGGTGGTCAATATATGAGACCTCCGCTGTGTTGTCTGTAAACACATGGTGACCTCTCAATTGAGGAAGAAGGAATTTCAGTGCTAGAAATATGGCCCACATTTGTAGGCAATTTATATGCCGCTCCAGAGACCATGAGCTGGACAGCTGTCTAAGACCGTGCTCCAGCCCGTGAGTGAGGTGTCTGTCATTACTGTCTTGTGCTAAGGAGTGTTGTGGATAAAAATGTCATAAAATAAACATGAGGGAGACCTAGTATCCAGTAAAGGGGAGAAGAAGAAAAGACGGGCACCAAGACACACAGAAGCGGTGTGAGGCGGATATTGACTGATATTGAATATTGAATTGGATTTACACTTTAAAGATCTTTAAGAGTACTTCACTATGGTTTATTAGTCGAAGAGTCAAAAAGAAGTATAAGAGCTGAGGAGTGCTAACACACACTCACACACACACACACTCTCACACAGTCAAGGGCGGGCATGTAGACATAACACACACACACACACACCCACACACACATACACATAACATTATAACTTTATGAGAATAATAAAAAGGAGTATTGAGATATTATAAAAGTAATATCTTATAACACGACAGTAGAACTGTAATGATATTATGAAGTAGGAAGTACAGTAAACCGTTTTTCAAGCAGTATAACTATATATAAAATAGAGATATAGAGCAAATATGAAAATAAATTATAAACTAGAAATACAGGAAAATATAACTTACTCATAATTCAGATGGTGAAGATTCTTGTCTCGCAAGGAAGGCCTTAATTTTAAGAGAAAACCATGAGGAGCCATTTATAAGGGCAGCTGAGTCAAGCTAACCCCCCCCCCCCCCCCCCCCAGCCCCCCACGAGATAATACTAAGACCAAGGGCACTCTAGATTGTTTTGTCTCTCCACTTTTTGATTCTACGGGTAATTCAAAGGTAGATGAGCTCTTTTTTAATCCTATTGGTAGTGATATCATAGTCTTCTTGAAACATATGGGTTATTTACTGGGTAAATACAGTATAAATACTGGAGCTTAGGCTCAGGATATCAGATCACTTCTGAGAATTCTCATCGGTGTGGATCTCGTGTGGTGGAACGGAACCAATAAAGCTGGACCCTTGCTTCTTCTCACTCACGGCTGGTGTTTTTTTTCTATCTCCAACTGGGCTCAGAGGTAGATGTGAGTATTGGCTTCTAAGTTGAATTTTAAGTGTTTTTGGGTAATAGGCTAAATTTGAGCCAACAGGAGACACCCCTAGAGTGTGACCCAAGGCTAGAAACTGGGGAAACTCAAATTCTCAGAGCACGTAGGCATCGCCACGTGATACTGATTACTCTCAGAGGTTTCGTCCTTGGACAAAACCCCCAACTTTTCAGACACCATTGAACGGTCTCCTGTGCAATAGGCCCATAAGCTCCAATAGTCTCCCAAGATCCGGCTTTATCTTGCTCAGTGTTAATAGGATTGACCCTACGCATGTTGGGGATAGAAACGCCCTCATCGTAGTAGAATCCTTATAACTCCTAGAAAAGTTGTCTACTGCACTGGGGAAAGCATACTTTTCTGAGGTTCAACCTGAGCCCCAAGCTCTTCTTGTGGGCGGGAACAACATCTTGAAGTTGAACCGCTGGTTCCCTGGATCATGCTAGAATTAACCAGTCGTCCAGGTAGTTTAGTACACGGATGCGTTGGAGTCACAATGGAGCCAGAGTGACATCCATGCACTTTGTGAAGGTGCGAGGGGATAAAGCTAGCAATATTTCTATGTAGAAATATGCACCTTTTATATCTACAGTATCGTCACAAACCAGTCCTCAAACAGAATCTGTGGAACGTTAAGTTTGGGAGTCAGCATCTTGAACCTGTATGTCCGAAGCGTACAGTTCAGATGACGCAGATCTAAAATTGTCCGCATACTCCTCTATTTTTTGCGGACCACGAAATAATGGCTGTAAAAACCTCCCTTGCTCAGGGAATGGGGTACATGTTCTATGGCCCCTTTGTCCAAGAGGGACCTTACTTCCTGCACTAACTTCGGGTTCTGTTGGTCTGTACTGACTACTGTGGTGAGCACACCTCTGAACCGGGGGGTCGAGCTCTAAACTGGACCCGGTAACCCTTTTTCTACGGTAGACAGAACCCATGGAGACACATTTGGCAGTAGTTTCCACGCTGCCAGACAGTCTTTTAGTAACGTTAACTATTCCACATTCTATTGGAGGGAAAGCATCAGATTTCCGTTGCCCTGTGACAGCTCGCTGACCAGAGAACACTGAAAACTTGGGACAGCCTTGGCTAGGGGAGGCCCTACAGTAGCACTGGGGGCTAACTGCCCTAACAACCTCGTTTCCCCTGATACGTCCCTCCACAGCCCCTCAGGACCGCTCTTCTTTGCCTACTTGGTCTTTATGACCATTCTCAGATCAGGCCTAGCCGGGACTGTGGCCGCCCGGTTCCCCTGGCTGTCTGCAGGGGTTGGCGGGCTGCCATATTCACCTTCTGTGTCTCCCTCGCACTATTGCTGGCCTGGGCTCCACACATGGATGCCCAGGTGAACTCGACACAACAGGGAAGGAACTGGCTGAAAGCCACCATAAGTTGAGCTCACTCAGCAGGTCTGCTTGGTAGGCCTGCGACACTGTCATTGTCTGCAGTGACCCACAAGCAAGACTACTACTGTGTAGGCCTTGCCCACCAATGCCACGGTGGCTTTACACAGTGGCTTGGATAGCAAAGCCGGCCCTTCTAATTACCTACTGTCAATGGAGAGAAGTAGCTCGCAAGCGCCTCCTCCACCTTCAGCATAGCTAAATAGCCATAGTTCATTCCCCACAATTGCCGAATAATCCAACATCGTGGGGTTATAAATACGGCTTATGCATGGTTTTCCCCCAGAAGCCTGATATTTAGTTATGCACTTCTGGAAGAAAGGGGAGTTTTCTGCAGTGTGAGGGATTTACTTTCACTGGGGAGACAAAGGCTTATCCAGCCTTAGTAATCACTTCAAGCAGCTCTTTATATGCTGCTCTCAGTTTTTAGCACATCCTTCTGGCTCCTCGAAGTCAGAGAGGAATTATTACTATTATTTGTGTGTGTGTGTTTTTCTCTCTTTTTTTCCTCTTTTGGCTTTCCATAGCGGAAGGAGGAGTCGCGACGTGAGCTCCAAAATCCAGTGGAGAGCCGGACCCGGAAGACAGAGCAAGAGATAGAGCAGTGCTCATCTCCAGCTGTTCTTCCGGATCCATAAGAGAGCCCCCGGACCGGAGACAGCTAGCTGCCTGGGCAGCAGCCGGCCAAGATCCGCGAGGCTCTGAAACCCAACTTGCTTCGGCTTCCGAGAAGAGTGCAAGTCGCGAACGGAGCTACCTAATGTAGGCATTACAATGCGTAGCCTCTTGAGGCTGCCATCGCATGCTTCATCCCTAAACACTTCACACAGAAAGTGTGCACTACTCCCCATGATATAACGGGAGCAAGCCGTAACACACTTCCTGAATTCTCTCACTCATATTTTTCTCTCTCGCTCATTCCTTTTTTTTTCTTCTCTTTTTTTCCTCAAAGGGATAGAAAAGTCCAGAGATTTTGAGAAAAGATAGAGAGGAAATGAAGCATCTTTTTGTTTCTTTACACAAACAGCCGACATGCAGTCTCGCTGAAGATAATAAGGTTTATGGCTCGGTTCACAGGTTCCATATTTATATCACACGACGCGCTTAATTGCCACGTCACCTGATCATGGCAGGCCTATAAATAGGCATGATTTTACTCAAGCTTCAGATGCCGGTCGCGTGCGAGAGGTGCGCCCCATAGTGTTATGCTAAACGCAACGTCGAAGTTCCCTTTGAAAGGGAACTATTTATATCAGCCATCTTCATGGTTTTTAAGTGGTACCATCCACAGTAATCTCACTGATCTCCTATTTGTCCTCCTAACTTGTCACCCAGGTGTCTAAATCTGTTCATGGAAATGAGCAACCAACAGTAATGTTTCTAGTATATTTGTATATACAGGGGGGTTTCCTCTGGGCTATCCAGACTGTTGCCTCTTTCTGTGAATGTGTGTTTGTGCATGGTGCAGAGTTGACGGACTGGTGTCCCCTCCAGGGTGAATTCACATTTTGCAACCAGTGTTCCTGGGGTAAGTTCTGGATCTTTCATGACTTGAATAAAGCAGTTATTAAAAATGATTGAATGAATGAATGATTATAAATCATTTCAATCCACTGGTATAATTTTTTTAGAAAGGTCATTGCAGCACCATTACTGTACTCAGCAAAAAAAGAAATGTTCCTTTTTCAGGAGACTATATTTTAAAGATAATTTTGTAAAATCCAAATAAGCTTTACAGATCTTTATTGGAAAGGGTTTAAACAATGTTTTTCATGCTTGTTCAATGAACCATAAATAATTATTGCACATGCACCTGTGGAACAGTCCTTAAGACACTAACAGTTTACAGGAGGTAGGCAATTAAGATTACAGTTACAATAACTTAGGACACTAAACAGACCTTTCTACTGACTCTGAAAAATCGCCAGAAGAAAGATGTCTAGGGTGCCTGCTCACCTGCGTGAACATGCCATAGGCCTGCTGCAGAGAGGCATGAGGACTGCAGATGTGTTCAGAGCAATAAACTGCAATGTCTGTAATGTAAGATGCCTAAGATAGTGCTACAAGGAGACAGGAAAGACAGCTGATCGTCCTTGCAGTAGAAAATTACATGTAACCATGTGTCCCCCCAGACGTGATGGAGAACTTGCAAAAGGCTTAGCAAGAACTGACCAATCTGGTTCAGTCCATAAGGATGAGATGCTCTGTAGTACTTAAAGCAGCTGGAGGCCACCAGATACTGACTGTTACTTTTGATATTGACACCCCCTTTGTTCAGGGACTCATTATTCCATTTCTGTTTGTCAAATGTTCAGTTCATGTCTTTATGTCAGTTTATGTTCAGTTCATGTCTCAGTTGTTGAATGTTTTTATGTTAATACAAATATTTACACATGTTAATAAATTTGCTGGAAATAAAAGCAGTTGAATGTGAGAGGAAGTTTCTTTTTTGCTGAGAATATATCTCAGACACAATCTTCCTAAATTCCTGAAGTATTATTAAATTTTTGTTATTGTAGCTGTAAACCCTAAGGAACTATTTCAGAGGAAAATGATTTCTCGTGTTAAAATGGCTACATCCTGAACCCTACAACCCTACAGAGACCCCTGTTTTCAAGTATCTCTAATATTTGTTTCAAAAATGTTTGACAGTTCTATAAATTTGTTTTAGTGATTGTCCAGTAAAATGGTAAAGCAAGAAAGCTTACATAAGCATTACACTGTTGATTCTAAAGGAGGTTTACCTAAGACAGCGAGCATGTCTGAATATGCAGTATGTAGCTTTATTCTCTTTCTGGTTCTTTCTCTCTCTCCATCTGTCCAGCTGTTTGTCCTAAAACAAGATCTATCTCACTCTCATGCTGTGAGTTTGACTTTGGCTGAAGCCCAACTTTTCTTGCATCCCACTTCTACATCTCATGTCTCACAGATTTCCACTCAGCGCTGATAGCACAGAGATTTGTATTTTACATGATCACCATTAGAATTCAATGAAAATTATGACAAAGACAGTATCAGTAAGTGAATGTAGATCATAGATGACCTTACATCTTGCGATGTGAGTAATTAATTTGTTTTAATCCAAGGTCACAGGTAGGATGAAAAATAAGTCAGATTAAGTCTACCGTCTATGAATATTGAATGATCTATGTGTTAAGTGCAATTTATTACATGCTAAACTTTTGGCCTGGAATATGAGTCTGGATTTTCCATTCAGCCATCATTTATCAGGGTAAGAGCCATGTTCTGATGTTAGTAGCTGTACTTTTTCAGAGCCATTAACATGTCAACTGTTGTATGATTTCTGGCAATGAGAAAAAGTACAGCAAGCTCACGCTACAAACTTTAGACCCTGAACAGATTAGTTCATGAGCAATATAAAAGGTCAGTAAATGATCCATACAGTCTTACATAATTTCATATAGCATCACAAAGGATGACTATCAAATATTAATCTTTAATGGCTGATATGTAATACTTGAGTTGGTATTCATGCATTGCATTTAAAACTTTCCCAGGCTGCTTTGACACCTGCTGCCCTTAGGAGTTTACTCAAAAATAACATGGTGAAGCCTGTCACGCAAAATCCATATAAAACTCATTATGCTCCATAACAATCCTTCCTGAATGAACATTTTTTCTGAATGAACTACTTTAAGTCTATGGGTCTAATTTCTCAGCAAGTAGGACATACACACATTCTAGATAGCAGAAGCTGACCACATGGATGTACTATGCATCATGGAACAGCTTCAACCCATATCAACACTGCACACATCCCTCTTGATGAAATCTTGCACATGTACACAGTGCATTATTGCACTGAGAATTATACTATGTTTTATACAAGTCATTCTAATTATGATCATTTCATGTAATTTTGCCATCATTTTAATATCTATAAACTGTTTTATAGTCCTATCTGTCATCATGATTATATTTGGATACTTTATTGTTCACTTTATTGTAGTACAGATTGTAGACAGTTCCCAACGCTGTTGCTGGCTTTTTGTGGTTTCAGGCACCAGATATGTTCTATATCTTTTCCATCCATTATTGCATAATATCAATAAAATATTTTCCCTTTTGGCCGAAATGCTTTTACAAGTAATGAATTAAATAATGAGACAATTTACCATGTGTCATTTTAACATCTGCTCTGCTGCACATGGCATGTTGCAAATTTTTCTCACAAACTTATTTCCAGAAAAGAAAAAGAAAAATAAAACACCCCAAAACTTTTAGGGCTAGATCCAATTGTGTGTATGGAGCATTAATGATCTTGTGGTATTGTAAATACCAGAAATGGTTTTATTATTTTCTGATAACTGATTATAGATAATTTAGCAGAATATATTGTTCCTTGCTTGCTCTACATACACTATATGGCCAAAAGTACTGTATGTTGACACCTTAACATTATACGATTGTGTGATTTTTGAACATCCCATTCCAAACTTGGTCTTTCCTTTGCTGTTATAATAACCTCCAAATACCCATCTGGGATGACTTTCCACTAGACGTTTGAGTGTGCCTGTGGGTGTTTGTGCTCATTGAGCCACAAGAGCATTAGTGAGGTCAGGCACTGAAATTGGGTGAGATGGTTGAGGTCAGGGTTTTGTGCAGGCCACTTGAGTTCTTCCACTCCAACCTTGGCAAACAATGTATTTATGGGCCTTGATTTGTACACAGGGTCAGTGTCATGCTGGAACAGGTTTGGGGCTCTTAGTTCCAGCAAAGGGAACTAAGAGGAACTAAATGGTTACATTTATAGCATATCAAGACATTCCAGACAACCGTGTACCACATATGGGTGTGATGGTCAGGTGTCCACAAATCTTTGGCTATATAGTGTACATATAAAAACAGATAAAATGCCAGGTCATGCAATCTTATAAACATGCTTTTCTGTTCTAAATGGATTTGAAATCTATTTGATAAATTAAAGAGTGAAACTGGCTATGCTGCTTACACATATATACTATAGTCCTATATAATTATAAGCATTGACTGTACTAGCGGAGAGTTATTAATAAAGCTTGAGGTTTTCGGAACGATTTGCCATATACTGGCAGCTTCCACTGATTGAATGACACCCAACTGGGTGGAAACAGAGTAATTGAAGGTGTGTACATGTGTGTCTGCATGTGTGTATGTGTGTGTCTAAACTGTTCACTCTCTTTGAATAAAGCCATCTCCATGATCATGATTATAGACAGAAATGACTGTCTATAGTGGGAGCTAACAGTCAGCAGCTGCTCCATGGCTCAAACAAGGACGACACTCACTTTCACATAATTCAGTAAGAGCAGACATTTCCTCAATTTTATCACACTGCGCTGCTGAATTATCCAATCTTATTGGACAGAACTAGATGATTAATCTTCTGGCAATAGTGCTGGCTGCAAGGCAAACCACAGGTTTATATTAATGTGTTCATTCGAATGCATTATTGTTTCTCAAGTAACAAGTTATGCACAGGGAATTTTATGGTGATCGCTCCACATAATCTAAGGTAATAAACATTTCTCCATAACATTTGAAGATGCATTTATTTATTTATGGGTCTTGTTTAAGATAGAAAAAATGAGAGGCTCTTGGGGGAACAACTAGGCAACCAACTTGTCTCTCACACATTCCACAACATTGAACACAATTATACAGGTGCAAAAAAAAAATTAGAATATCATGGTAAAGTTAATTTTTTTCCATAATTTAATTCAAAAAGTGGAACTTTCATATATTCTAGATTCATTACACATAAAGTGAAATATTTCATGCCTTTTTGTTTTAATCTTGATTATTATAGCTTACAGCTCATGGAAATCAAAAATCCAGTATCTCAAATTATTAGAATAAAGAACTTATAATACAGAAATGTCGAACTGAGAAGAGCTCTAATCAGCTAATTAACTCAAAAATACCTACAAATGTTTCCTGAGCCTTTAATATCTCAGTCTGGTTCAGTACACACAACCACAATCATGAGGAAGATGAAAGTATATTTTGCATTTCATTTGGAAATCAAGGTCCCAGAGTCTGGAGGAAGAGTGGAGAGGCACAGAATCAAAGTTGCTTGAAGTCCAGTGTGAAGTTTCCACAGTCAGTGATGATTTGGGAGGCCATGTCATCTGCTGGCCTTGGTCCACTGTGTTTTCTCAAGTCAAGAGTCAATGCAGCATCTACCAACAGATTTTAGAGCACTTCATGTTTCCATCTGCTGACAAGCTTTATGAAGATGCTGATTTCGTTTTCCAGCAAGACTTGGCACCTGGCACAGTGCCAAAACTACCAGTAACTGGTTTGTTGACCATGGTATTATTGTTCTTGATTGGCCAGCCAACTCGTCTGACCTGAACCCTATAGAGAATCTATGAGAAACACCAGACCCAATAATACAGACGAGCTGAAAGCTGCTATCAAAGCAACCTGGGCTTCCATAACACCTCAGCAGTGCCACAGGCTGATTGCCTCCATGCCACGCCGCACTGATGCAGTAATTCGTGCAAAGGGATTAAAATCCTGACCAAGTATTGAGTGCATAAACTAACATACTTTTCAGAAGGTCGACATTTCTGTATCATACATTCTTTATTCTAATAATTTGAGATACTGGATTTTTGATTTCCATGAGCTGTAAGCTACAAGTCCTAATCATCAAGATTAATACAAAAAAAGGCTTGAAATATTTCATTTGTGTGTAATAAATCTAAAATATATAAAAGTTCCACTTTTTGAATTAAATTATGGAAAAAATGAACTTTTCCACGATATTCAATTTTTTTAGATTCACCTGTAAATGGTTAAAAAGCATGGCATGACCTATAAAATAATGAAATATAAAACAGCACACCTCATCATGTTTTATGCCTTACTTAGAGCACCCTAAAAAATGAATCCAGATATACGCAGTAAGCTTGATGTTTTTGGAATATTTACATAAACGATGCACATTTTAATACAATTGTAGAATTACAATATACAAAATATGCTTCCACATATTAGGCCAGATATTAACGCATGCAAATTCACATGATATACAGTAGACATCCATTCAAGTATTTAGCTCTAAACACGGACACAATTTGTGTCTATAAAAGATCATTTTCCACTGTAAGACATATTGTATTTCAGCCTTCATCTTACAAAGATGGTCGAAAGCCATATTTCAGGACATGAAGATTGAACCTCAATCCTTTCTTCTTAGTTATCCTTAATATCACTTATTTTCAGTCAGTAACCCTAATGGTTGACTAGATTTTCCTACTTAACATCATATATAAAGCAAATAATTTATATTTACACTTATGACATTTGGCAGATGCCCTCATGCAGAGTGACTTACATTTATCTCAATCATACAGTTGAGCAGTTGAGGGTTAAGGGCCTTGCTCAAGGACCCAACAGTGGTAGTTTGGCGCTGCTGGGATTTGAACTCAAAACCTTCCAATCAGTAGTCCAATGTCTTAACTACTGTGCTACCACATCGAAATAATAAGTCAAATAAATGAAAAAAGGGAAACATGAATGAAACTGTCACTTCAAAATGTTTTCTATGTTGTGAGATTTAGGTGTTTGAAGCTCAGGTGGAATACACTAGAAGCCCCCTAAAATGGTATAGCCATTGTTGTTGAAGGAAAAAAAGAAAAACACAATTCTTCCTCATAATTTTGACATTTTAAATGTGGGGGGAAAAAACAATGCAATGATAATGGTTTCCAGAGATGGAAAATACTTAAACAGTAGTATGCTGTTGCTATCTTACAGTAAGTATTATTTTGGAGTATTTAGGCTATACTTCACTTGAGCATTATTGAAATTGAATACTCTTACTTAATTACATTTCCAAGCAGAAAATATGTTTTTTACTCCTTATATTTTTGTTTGGACCTTCAGAGTACTTTTCTCATCAAGTCTGCATGCTATATATCAATCAGATGGGCTTAGTTTAGCATCCAGTCATTTCAGTTTAGTATCCAAACATTTCAGAACTCTCATTCAACTACCAAGAATCATGCCAATGTGTCATCTGCTGTGACCTTCTCATGCTACACAATATATTTAATTAAATAGCTATCCTTGTGTGTTTGAAAATTTGAAGATGAGCACCCCTGGCCCTACTTACTAAAATGTCCCAATATGCTGTAAACAAAGACTCATAAAAAAAATGTCATCTCCTTTGCTTCCCTAGAAGGCATGAACTCCATCTAATTTGAAAAATGATGCTGAAGTAAGTTTTGCTAATTTGCTAATATTTGCAGTTGGTTATAACTTTAAGAAAACTGGAAAACTAAACTTCTTTTGCTAATGGCAGGATAGACTTGCATTCGTTTCATAGTAGCTAGTAATTGTAGTTAATGGTAAATACTGGTTATTTACATGATATTTTACTTCTGATTAATTAATTAGCAAACTATTTAGAGTGCAATTTAGTCATGCATACAGTATGATGAACAAATTTATATAGACCATATGATGTTTCAAAATAGTGTAGTTGTTTTAAAACTAAACTCGTCTAAGTGTTTTAGATAAGTAATTTTTTAAAAATTGCCTTTCTCATGAAAACATGACTAACTTAATTTAATCAGTTAAAACATTTATTTTTTGCTTCTTAAGTACATTTAAAATTAGCAATGTTTTTGCTTTCACTTTTTGGCTGCGTATATTGGAATACATTTTTGGCTGCATACTTCCACTTTAAATTGACTAAGATGTTGATACATTATCTACATGCACTCAAGTATAATTTCCTCAGTGCGTTTCCCATCCATGATGGTTAGAATGAAATTTAAGTTATACGGTGTCAGGAACACTCACTTTCAACCCAGGCCATCATTTCAGTCATTAATTGTCAACTGAAGATATGAATTCTTGTTGATAGTGGCCAATATTGAGGAGCTGGTAATGAAATCCAGATCTATGACTGAAAGCAAAGAGCATTCGGCACATTTCTTTTAAAAAGACCTCTGCTCTTGTTACTTTATTAAACCTGAAGCTCAAAATTTCTTACCAAGCCCTCAAAATTAGACTCATACAAACACAGCTTTCTACTGTTTCCAAGAACATAGTCAGTGATAATGCTCATCATTTTGATTGGTATTAAATTTCATTCCAAGGTTAATGCAATTATGTTTATCTTGTAATCTTTTTAGATCATTCTTTCTACTTCAAGTTAATTCTGGTATTATGTATTGGTCTTTCCACATTCTCGCTGTGTGCTGTGTTCATCACTGTGAGCTTCAGTCTGTACTGAGCATGGTCTTCTGCTATTCTGTCTGCCAAACATTCCTCAAAACCATTGTAGCATAACAACTTCTAATGGTAGCATGAATGACATGGAGATGGTTACAAACTCAGTAATGTTATGTTAAGAGACCATTTTCTTAATGTTTTGCTTTTAAAAACTTTTTTGGGATGTTTTGAGAATGTTTATTTTGAATATATATTTTTCTGCAACAAAGATTCCATGATGTTAAGACTTTGTCTAGCTGGGAATGTTGTGAGAGCCATTGGGTGAGTATGATTTCTTATTGGATCAACATAATTTGTCATTCCTGAATCAACATTCCTTTTAAGCATTGACTACCAACTGATATCATAATCTCAGTTGTCAACTGGAAATGTTATGAATCAACCTGGAAGAAGACATGTATCTATATTGTCTCAACGCACCATGAAGAGGATGGTTCGAGGGCCCAAAAAATCTCCAAGGATCACAGCTGGAGAATTGCAGAAGTTAGTTGCATCTTGGGGTCAGAAAGTCTCCAAAACTACAATCTGAAGTCACCTACATCACCACAAATTGTTTGGAAGAGTTTCAAGAAAATAGCCTCTACTTTCATCCAAAAACAAACTCAAGTATCTTCAGTTTGCCAGACACTACTGGAACTTCAAATTGGATTGGGTTCTATAGTCAGATGAAACCAAAATAGAGCTTTATGGCAACAAACACCAGAGGTTGTTTTGGCACACACAGAGAGGTAGCCATATGGAAAAGTACCTCATGCCCATGATTAAATACAGTGGTGACTCTTTAATGTTTTGGGGCTGTTTTTCTACCAGAGGACCTGGACAATTTGTTAGGATACATGCATCGTGGACTCTATAAAATATCAACAGATATTAAATGAAAACCTGACTGCCTCTGCGAGAAAGCTTAAAACGGGCCATGTTGGATCTTCCAGCAGGACACTGATCCAAAATATACATCAAAATCTATACAAAAAGGGTTTACTGTACACAAATTCAAGTTCCTGCAATGGCCATCCTAGTCCCATTACTTGAAACCGATAGAAAACTTGTGGGGTGAACTGAAGAGGAGAGTCCACCAGAGTGGACCTTGAAATTTGAAGGATCTGGAGAGATTCTGTATGGAGGAATATTCTCAGATCCCTTGCCATGTATTCTCCAACCTCATCAGGCATTATAGGAAAAGACTCAGAGCTGTTATCTTGGCAAAGGGAGGTAGCACAAAATATTGACTAAAAGGGTGCCAATAATTGTTGCACACCTATATTTAACAAATATATTTTTTGAAAAACATGTGTTTTGTTTGCAATTGTTTGATATCCATGAGAGCAGAGTATTTTCTTGTGCTTTTTTAAACAAAAGATCAAAAGGTTAAACAATAAAGACCATTTTTCTCAGCCTTCTTTGCTCATATTTACCAAGGGTGCTAATATTAATGGAGGGCACAGTAGGTACTGTAGTACTAGTTCAACACTCTAGAAATCAACACTAAGAGTATTAAGAGTACTCATTTTAAAAGTTGCAGCTGTAATAATAATTTATGTTATAATCAAGTGTTTTGTAATTTTTTTAACTGTAATTAAAATGATGTGTTTTACTGCTATTGATACTTTTAAATATATGTATTATTACACACATTAAAATAACTATAATATAGACTAACAATAATAACTCAGACTAATGATAGCATTAAAAAATTATCTAATATAAATAATTAATAACAAGATTACATTAAATCATAAGCTTAATGTAAAAATATCTTTATGGCACCATTCCATATAGCACACATACATCAGCACAAAGTGCACAATGTTCAGTCCAATGACTCTTCCTCTTTTTTCATCCATGCTTGAGAATGATGTGTCATTTAAACCTGGCAGTGTTGTAAGCCTCACTTTCTGGTGCTGTAGTCACACTCTATCACTTTCTAATATGAATAATAAACATAGCCTACTTTTTTGAAGTGTTGTTTAGCTGGAAACACAGAACTTAATACAATCAACAATTGTTCATTCATTCAATTATTTAATCATTCATTTATCTTAGTATCCAAATAGTATCTGAATTATGTTGTATCCTGGGTGATGAGTAATACATTCCTCAATGAAACCACAGCAACTAAATAAATATTCCAACTTTTCTAACAGTATAAAAAACAGAATAAGTGTGACACAGTGGTGAGTCAGTAACATAACTGTGCTGAGTCTGTTCTGAGTTTCACATCTCCTTTCTGTGTCCAAGTGGATGTCTTCCAGGTCCTCTGGGTTCCTCCAACTTCTCAAAATCATCCAAGTAGATCCTTGTTGACTGGCTATGCTAAATTTCCCTTAGTGTGACTGACTGTGTGAATGCATGTGTTCTTGGTGTTCTTAGACTGGTATCCCATTCAGGGTGTATTCCAGCCTTGTGGCCAGTGTTCCTGTGATAGGCGCTGGAACCACCACGATCCTCACCAGGATAAAGTGCTTACTGAAGATAAATGAATAAAGAAATATAAAGCAGAATAATAAGAACGGTCTTTAACAGTGTAATAAATCAACGTTGTGGTGACATCTTCCAAGTAAGCAAACAAATTCCATGTGATGTCAGTGAGGCGTATTTTGTGCAGGTGGTGCCGACATTGGCGAGATGCATGTCTGTTATCTGGTGCATTCATTATAAAATGATCAAGTAACAGAATAAAGCTAAAGTGACAGAAGTTAGCTTAGTTACCTGATGATAGACATACCTACCAGAAATACAACCCGAGACAGGTCAATTTTACTCAATCACAAAGTCCTCACTAACCTTACTAAACTTCACTTGCAATACCATATACAGGTGCATCTAAAAAAAAATTAATATTGTGGAAAAGTTCATTTTGTTCCGTAACTTAATTCAAAAAGTGGAACTTTCATATATTCTAGATTCATTACACATAAAATGAAATATTTCAAGCCTTTATTTGTTTTAATCTTAATGATTACAGCTTACAGCTCATGGAAATCAAGAATCCAGTATCTCAAAATATTAGAATAAAGAATTTATAATACAGAAATGTTGACCTTCTGAAAAGTATGTTAATTTGTGTAGTCAATACCTGGTCGGGGCTCCGTTTGCAT
Source organism: Ictalurus furcatus (assembly GCF_023375685.1). Classification (NCBI taxonomy): domain Eukaryota; kingdom Metazoa; phylum Chordata; class Actinopteri; order Siluriformes; family Ictaluridae; genus Ictalurus; species Ictalurus furcatus. Next base: position 11,004,449 of record NC_071270.1, read on the forward strand.
GAATTACTGCATCAACATGGTGTGGCATGGAGGCAATCAGCCTGTGGCACTGCTGAGGTGTTATGGAAGCCCAGGTTGCTTTGATAGCAGCCTTCAGCTCGTCTGTATTATTGGGTCTGGTGTCTCTCATAGATTCTCTATGGGGTTCAGGTCAGGTGAGTTGTCTGGCCAATCAAGCACAGTAACACCATGGTCAGCAAACCAGTTACTAGTAGTTTTGGCACTGTGGGCAGGTGCCAAGTCCTGCTGGAAAAGGAAATCAGCATCTCCATAAAGCTCGTCAGCAGATGGAAACATGAAGTGCTCTAAAATCCCCTGGTAGACGCTACATTGACTCTTGACTTGAGAAAACAAAGTGGACCAACATCAGCAGATGATATAGCACCCCAAATCATCACTGACTGTTGAAACTTCACAAGCAACTTTGATTCTGTGTAATTCCACTCTTCCTCCAGATTCTGGGACCTTGATTTCCAAATGAAACGCAAAATTTGCTTTCATTTTCCCCTTGATTGTGATTGTGTGTTGTCATATATCAAGGAGGTAACTCTGGACTTCATTTCCCAGCAGCCACTGCACAATATTACTGTCACATGACCACCTGCACCTGTATCACGTTTTTTGTTTAACGAGCACTCATATATATATAGACACTGTTTGCACTGCTTCTTTGTCTCACGTAATTGTCTATCCATGCTTTTGTCCACACGTCGAAGTTTAATTTTGCCACAGTATTTTGCCTCGTGTTATTGTGTCTTTGTTTTTTGTCTGTTTGTTTATTAAATGTTTGAAATCTGCGATTGCTTCTGCATTCATCTTTGAATCGTGACATGTGTACTGTACCAGACTGAGAGATTAAAGGCTCAGGAAACCTTTGCAGGTGTTTTGAGTTAGTCATCTCCACCTTGGTCTCATCAGTCCAAAGGGTATTGCTCCAGAACTGTGGTTTGTTCAGATGCAGTTTTGCAAACCTTATAGTTAAAGTTATAACCTACAAACCTACAGTAAGCAGTTCTTCTCACTGTTGAATGCTGAATTCCAAATTCTTGGAGATGACCTTATAAATCCTTCCAGCCTGATGTCGAGCAACAATTGTTTCTCTGAGGTCATGGCTGATGTCCTTTCGTCTTGGCATGATGTAGGCACACATCTGAATGCTCCAGAACACCAAACTCCCAAACATTAGGCCTTTATAGAAGAAGTCACCCTTCTAGATGATTAACTAATCTTGTGCATTTCATTAGTAACACCTGGCTGCTAATTACTCCCTTAAGATCGTGGAAATAGGAAAGGTGTACTTATTTTTTCCCACCTGGTTTGTTGGTTTACTTTTTGGGGGGGAAAAAACAACAAAAACACATATTGAAATCTTTTTTTGCTTCATTATTTGTTAATAGAAGTTGGTGAGGACCAAACAATTGTTTATTATTTAGACCCAGATAAATAAAAACATAGAATTGAAGGAGGGTGTATTTTCTTTTGCCCCTGACTGTATATTATCACACCATACCATCTCATACTATCACAAGAACATTAAAGTCTACCAGTCTTAGAACCCATAAAATACTGAACATTCTATTAATATACTCTGGAATAGGCATCAGTGGGTTTAGGGAAACTGGAACTGGTCAGATTTAACATAAAATTGGTCTAATTTGCACAATTACTGTATCCAAGTGAAATACATCACCAAAGTCTTGTCTATGATATTCATAAAACACACAGGAACTCTTTTCCCAGTGGAGTTTACCAATACATTTTTATATGAAAAAAAAAGGACAAAGAAGGATGAGCCTAAAAAGCAGTGCTTGTGTTTTACTCAGATGTGGATATTTTATTTCTGTCAGCAGCAATAAGTGATAGCGCTGAGTGAGAGATGCTGATAGGCACTGCCCTCTCCCAGGGCACAAGTCCTTCATGCTGAGGTAGACAGAGCTCTATCAGATATGCCTGACACATCACATCAGCACCTCACAATTTATGACTCCCCTTGCCTTGAACTCTGAGAGACTGAGAGGGTGTGAGCATGTACGTATGTATGTATGTATGTATGTATGTATGTATGTATGTACGTGAATGTGAGAAAGTGAGGAAGTAAAAAAAAAAAGTGGCAGATTACTGTGTGAAAATCTCAGTTCTACTGTAGGCCATATATGAGCTCTAGTAGTTAAAACTTCCTCAAGCATGTTATTCTATTTGGGCTGTATTCCCATGACATACACACATATAATTAGAAGGTAATATCCAGTATTTTGTAGAAGTTGTTTTTCTTGTGCTCAATTACAGAAAAAAATTCACTGTAAAAATTTTGGGTTTACAAATCAGTTGCTGAGAGTAGCTTGTTGGATCAGGTAGTTTGGTTGATGTGACCCAAATCTGGTTGATAATGGTGATGCAGCCCCGAAATAAAACAGGCACACTGCATCAAAATTTTGTGAAATTTTTCACTGTGCCTGTTGAGACTGAGCAGCAACCAGAAAAGGTCTGAATCAAAAAAAAAAAAAAACCGTTTTGTTGACATGTAGCTTAATTTATAATTTATTTGAAGCTTTTGTAGTTATCTTTCTGTATTACCTAGATGTTAACATGTAGTTTGGCTTGACAGTGCAGGATCAAGTGCAATATTATAGGTTGCAAATAATGAGGGTGGAAACCATATTGTTAAATTAAGACATATTTACAGTAATTAATATAATAATTATAATATAGTCATTAATAATTACATTTAGCACTATTCATGCAGCAATCCATTGCCCATTTATTAGACTTCTATTACTTGTTAATTTGAATGCTTGCCAACTTCACATATTGTAGTAATAGTCTTTATTTTTATTTGTATATTTTAAGTTGTCTCTTGCTTTTAGGTTGCAATGTATAAAAGTTGACAGCAACCTGACATATTGACAGTGCTTAAAGGCAAGTGCTTGCGTTTAAAAGCAGTGATCTACATGCTATTAAAAAACCTCGTCTCAGACACCTCTCTTCAGACGTGTGAACTGCATGCAGGTTATTCAACTCATCTGAAAGGGCCACCCAGAAAACCAACTAAAGCAACTGTGTATTCAGAGAAAGAATTCTCTGTGTAAATATTTGCACATCCTTTAATTTACAAACACTGAATATGGACCTTTGAACATTAGAGCAGTGTTTCAGTTCCAGTACTGAGCAGGGGTTAAAAGTTAACAGCAAGTGAAGCTGAGCTCTGGTACTATAAAATGTACACTAATTTACTGGCAGCCAAGTTCAGAGTCTTTCTCAAGGACCCAACCATGGCAGCCTGATACTCCTTGGATTTAAACATGCTAGCTTCTAATAACTAAATCAAAGCCTTAAAGCAAAATTTTAACTAGCATATAAAGTTAAACTCAAACAGGGTTTGTATTGGCCTAAAATAGTCGATAAAATGAAGAACACAAATATCATCCACTAATTTGCAGATGTTGACACAAAGAGAATTTTTTTCACCATTTTCACCCCAATTCACCAAAGCACTGCTGTAATTGCCTGATCATTTAGAGTACAATCCTGAAAAAAGGATAAAACAGTATTTTGCTGTAAAATGAATTGTGTAAATTTACAGCATTTTTACAGCAATTAATTAAATGGAAATGCTAATTATAAAAGTGACATTAAGAATGAAGATTGAATGTAATTTTATCCTACCTTATAAGGGAATGTTTTCTTCAGTCATGACAATGGTTAACTGCTAGGTACATTCATTTGCTCGTTAAAGCAAAATATGTTCATGAAGTTCATTCAAATGCATTACTGTATCATGTTTTTGCCCCCAAAATCTCAGAAGCATTTTGGTTTTTTTATTCCAGTGCTAACATTTAAATAAAACAAAAAATTACATATTTTTGCTACCCAATTGTAGATGCATAAATTAGGCATTTAACAGAAAATATGAAATATCAATTTGTTTGAACTTGTTTTAATTATAAAAAAAAATAATTAAAAAAATGTTGCAGTATAACATGCTCATTATAATACATCTCTGGGTAAATCTTTTCACGAGACTTGTTTCCTACAGATTCATTTCAGCTGGCTTTGACATGAAGAAAAGTACATCCATTAAGATCAGGGTCAAATGAGCCACAAACCACTTGATGGATTACTGTTTCTGATTGAAGTCAGAAAGATTTAAATAGTTTCTTTGTTAATGGATTGAAAGCTTTTTAAGTCATTACTCATGAGTGTTAAAGCTGAGTCAGAGTTTTGTGGTGTCTGTTAATAATTATGCCTCTTGTCTCCATATAAGGCAGGTCCTTATATTTCCTTTGCTGTCTGGTGAAATGGCCAAAGTAAAATAGAAAGGAGGATTCTGTGGTTTGGCTTAAGGTGAATTTCAAACAAGGAAAATCTTCACATTAGGAATTAATCAATTTGGGTTTGGTTTCTTTGGCATTCTTTTTTTATTTTTATTTTAACCACTGTAAAATATACTGACACTATATAAACATACTTCTGGATGTGAAATATAGCATTAGAGTGAAGATAAGAAGATGAAAATATTTTCAACATTTCTGAATAATTGATTGTAAGAAATATTTTTTTCTATAAATAGTTTTGTTCATATACAGTTTGTATGTGTGTGTGTGTGTGTGTGTGTGTGTGTGTTGAACTGAACAATTATAATGAACAATGCAGTGTGGCAGGGCACATTATCCTGCTGAAAGAGGCCACTGTTATTAAGGAATATTGCTGCCAGGAAGGGGTGTTCTTGGTCTTCAACAATATTTAGGTATATGGTACGTGTCAAAATAAAATCCACATGAATTCCAGGACCCAAGGTCTCCCAGCAGACCACTGCCAAGAGCACTTCTTCTGTCAGCTTGCCTACTTCCCATAGAGCATCCTGGTGCCATCTCTTCCCAGGTAAGCATCGCACATGCACATGATGCACAAGAAAATGTGAAAAAGGGCTTCCACTGTTCCATGGTCCAGTCCTTATGCTCACGTCCCCATGGTAGAAACTTTCTGTGATGGACAGGGGTCAGCATGGGCACTCTGACTGGTCCACTGCTACTCAGCCCCATACGCAGCAATAAGCTGTAATGTACTGTGTGTTCTGACACCTTTCTATCATAGCCAGCATGAACCTTTGCACCATTTTGTGAAAATCAGACCACACAGGCTAGCCTTCGCTCCCCACATGCATCAGTGAGCCTTGGGTGCCCATGACTCTGTCAACGGTACACCAGTTGTCCTTCCTTGGACCGCTTTTGGTAGCTATTAACCACTGCATACTGGGAACACCACACAAGACCTGCAGTTTTGGAGATTCTCTGACCCATTCATCTAGCCATCACAATTTGGCCCTTGTCAAAGGAATGGCTTGAGGAACATGACAAAGAGTTCAAGGTGTTGACTTGGCCTCCAAATTCCCTGCCTCTCAATTCGATTGAGCATCTGTGGGGTGGGCTGGCCAAACCCATTGAGGCTCCACCTCGCAACTTGCAGGACTTAAAAGATCTGCTGCTAATGTCTTGGTGCCAGACACCACAGCACACCTTCAGAGTCCATGCATGAGTCAGATATAGTTGCTACTTACATAAACCTGTTTTTTTTTCCAAACGTTTCCACCCACAAAGGCTTTACCTTCACTATGAATCAAATACAAAGCATTATTAATCCCCAGAGCTATTTAATTGCATGTAATATCAGTTGTTACTGCACAGCTGTAATGCTGTAAACAATGACCCTGAGGTTGCAGCTCCCATTTCTACCTATTACAAATGTTACTGTCAGCCTTCCAAGTCTGGCAAATTCTGACCTCAGTCGTGCTAGGCAGCGAGAAAGCAAGATGAATGGATGTGGGAAAGTGATGTATGTATTAGTGAATATCATTTCACCCCTTCTTTTGTGTGGTTGAGGTCCACAGTGACAGCAGGAAATAAGCACAATCCATAATGCCTGCAACAAACTGCTCCCACTGCCTCTATTCTCCAGAACGTTTGGCATTTGTTTAAAGTAAAGAGCTGTTATACTGTCCAGACTTTAACAACCTTTTATCCTTATATGAAATTTGTTATAAAAGTGTTTATGTGGCGCAAAACTGGATTGTGAAGCGGGTTGATAAGAATGACTCTGAAAGTCCCATACCACAGCTTCCAACTCTGGTCCTAGAGACCTTCTGTCCTGCACATTTTAGTTTTTTCCTGACTGCAAGACCGGGGTTGGAAACTCTCATGGCTAAAATATGCACATCATGCACTTCACAGAAGAAAACAGCATGATGAGTTCATCTTACCACTGCATAGAAATGTTCATCACATGGCCCTAAAGTGTCCCATAGCTCTTTAGAAACTAAAAATCAATTATTACTTATAATAATAATAATAATAATAATAATAATAATAATAATAATAATAAATCCATGTAATTATATCTACTTATTTATACAGATGTCTGCCAGCCACTATAAGTTAGTGTGTATGATATATAACATAAATGCATTTATAATTAATTATGAATACTGGTGTAAAAATTATGCCATGGCATACTAACACTTACAAATCTGGCTCCATACAGTATCAATAATGAGAATGCCAAGGCCATAGTGGCAAGAAATACAAAACTCCCAAAGATGACAAAGGAACATCAACTGGATCCAAGACTCATTAAAGGAAACCACCTGACACTTATGTAGTAATCATAGAAATCCAATGATAGTCGCATTACTTTGATGAAATATATGTGGAAGGACAAACATGGAAGTGAGTCAATAACATTTCAACCACATAATAAAAACCAGTTTCACAACTGTTTTTAAACAGGAGAGAAGTTAAAGATTTCATGATTGCATTTATGCTTCAATGGCAACATGAGTGTAGATAATAGTTAGAACTCGTAATAGTTGGATTTGTGCCTGTTTCGTATTTCGTATTCCTACTGAAATGAATATGAAAACTGATATTTAATGCCAAATTTTCCCATCTTACATTTCTCAGGTTTCAAAGTAAGAGCCAACAAGGGAATCACTCTATTACTTCTAAACCTTGTCAATAATCTCAATGAAGACTTTAAAGCAGACATAATGCGATCAACCCACTGAGCTGTTTTGGATATTTTGAAGAGACAAACTAAACACATGGAATAAATCATTACCTGATACATATTTTTCAATGCAAGGAGCAAAAGCTTATATTCAAGACAGTATATGGTATATGTAGATAACCATTGCATTTAGAGCCAAATGGGACAAAAGGCACTGTAAAAAAATCTTACGAGTTTTTTTAAAAAACCAAACAAACAAACAAAAAAAAAACCTCATCATTTAAAGACTATTATTACCTGGCAGAATGCATTATTATAAGTTATATACTTAAGCCAAAAGTGTATGCTATAAAGCATTGTAACTTGCCATACAGATACTATACCAAGACCATATTAAAGTAATGCCTTTAAAACCATATTTTTAGGAACAAATATTATAATGCATTATGTAACTTGACATTATGAAGTCATAAACTCATGCATAATTTTGATGCATGTAGCTACAGTAATACTTACAGTATGAGTAACCAAATATGAATACATTATGTTATACAGAACATTTGAAATACATTTGAAATAAAGAACATTTGTTATACAGTTTCAGATATGAACAGGAGGCACACTATATCTTTTTTAGAATGCATGCCAGAAATCTGATTGAGACTAGAGGGGTGCATTGGACTGGGATCCTGTGGAAGGTTTTGGCTTTCATGTGATTGAGCAGTCAGATACAATGTTTGTAGTAAAAAGAACAAGCACACTTATTAACGTGACATCACTGAGCAATGCATTTACAAGGTTCATTCATTCATCCTTTGTTCCTGCCTGGTCAGGGTCACATGGTTTTAATTAGACTGTTAGTTTATTTATATTTTTGTAAATAGAACCAACTAAATTTGAAAATATCACTGGAATGTAAAAATAACAAAAAAAATAAAACAAACAAAAAAAAAAAACGTAAAAATACAACTGTGCAAGCAGGATTAAAACATTTCCTACATTTAAATCTGAATATACACCCCCAATTCCAAGAACGTTTGGACACTGTGTAAAATGTAAATAAATGTAAAAGAAAAAAAAAACAACAACAACAACAAAAAAAAAACAGAATGCAATGATTTGCAGATCTCATAAACCCTTATACACAATAGAACATAGAAAATATAACAAATGTTTAAACTGAGTAAATGTACCATTTTAAGAAAAAAATAAGGTAATTTTGAATTTGATGGCCGCAACATGTCTCAAAATAGTTGGGACAGGGGCAACAAAAGGCTGGAAAAGTAAGTGTTACAAAAAAGAAACAGCTGGATGTTAATTGGCAACAGGTCAGTAACATGATTGGGTATAAAAAGAGTATCTTAGAGAGGCAAAGTCTTTCAGAAGTAAAGATGGGCAGAGGTTCACCTATCTGCAAAAAACTGTCTCTACAATTTTCGGAACAATTTCAGAATAATGTTCCTCAACGTAAAATTGCAAAGACTTTGAATATCTCATCATCTACAGTGCATAATATCATCAAAAGATTCCAAGAGTCTGGAGACAAGGGACAAGGGTGCCTGTGCCTGTATTGTATTCCAATATTGCATGCCTGTAATCTTCAGGCCCTCAGGTGGCACTGCATTAAAAACAGGCATGATTCTGTAATGGAAATCACTGCATGGGCTCAGTGATGGGCTCACCTCCAGAACTCATTGTCTGTGAACACAGTTCACCGTGCCATCCACAAATGCTGGTTAAAGCTCTATCATGCAAAGAAGAAGCCATATGTGAACATGATCCAGAAATGCTGCTGTCTTCTCTGGGCCAAAGCTCATTTAAAATAGACTGAGGCAAAGTGGAAAACTATTCTGTGGTCAGACGAATCGAAATTTGAAATTCTTTTTGGAAACCCTGGACTAAAGAGGAGAGGGACCATCCGGCTTTTTATCAGCACTCAGTTCAAAAGTCTGTATCTCTGATGGTATGGGGTGCATTAGTGACTATGGAATGGGTAGCTTGCACATCTGGAAAGGCACCATTAATGCTGAAAGGTATATACAGGTTTTAGAGCAACATATGCTTCCATCTTTACTTCGTAGAGATTCTGCCTCTCTGAGATACTCTTTTTATACCAAATCATGTTACTGGCCTGTTGCCAATTAGTCTAATTAGTTACAAAATGTTCCTCCAGCTGTTCTTTTTAGTAACGCTTACATTTCCAGCATTTTGTTGCCTCCCTTCCCAACAGAGTACGCGTTACGTCCATCAAATTCCTCATTTTAAACATTTTTAAAATTTCCTCAGTTTAAACATTTGATATGTTTTCTATGTTCTATTGTGAATAACATATGGGTTCATGAGATTTGCAAATCATTTCATTCTGTTTTTATTTACATTTATTTATATTTTACACAGTGTCCCAACTTTTTTAGAACTGGGGATGTAGATACAGATACAAATATTTGCAGTACCAAACATTATGTAACATAATACAGAGAGAGAATACTGGATTCATAGGTGTGGCACTGCCACATCTTCTTTATAAAATATTTAATAAAATATTCTCCCATTTTTTTTATTTCCCCAATTACTCTTTATGTTATTTAGTTAAGGGCTTGGTCTTTAATAGAAAATTTCTTCAAATTAGATTTCACATTCATATTGTGCATTTAGACTACAGTGGTGCTTGAAAGTTTGTGAACCCTTTAGAAGATATTTCTTCATAAATATGACCTAAAACATCATAAGATTTTCACACAAGTCCTAAAAATAGACAAAGAGAACCCAATTAAACAAATGAGACAAAAATATTATACTTGTTTATTTATTTATTGAGGAAAATGAACCAATATTACATGTCGGTGAGTGGCAAAAGTATATGAACCTCTAGGATTAGCAGTTTAATTTGAAGGTGAAATCAGATTCAAGTGTTTTCAACCAATGGGATGACAATCAGGTGTGAGTGAGCACCCTGTTTTATTTAAAGAAAGGGATCCATCCAAGTCTGAACTTCACAACACATGTTTGTTAAAGTGTATCGTGGCACAAACAAAGGAGATTTCTGAGGACCTCAGAAAAAGAGTTATTGATGCTCATCAAGCTGGAAAAGGTTACAAAACCATCTCTAAAGAGTTTGGACTACACCAATCCACAGTCAGACAGATTGTGTACAAATGGAGGAAATGGAGAAAATGTACAGCACTACTGTACATTGTTGTGTGTTATATTTAGCTTGTGTGCACGTGTCTGCATATGAAACCCATCATTTTCTCACGTCCTGACCTTGCCGTCCTGCTGGAATGGAAACACTGAAACCCATTTGAGCTGCAGAGAGTGGACTGAAGAGCTCTGGACCAAACAACCCAGAGTAACACAAACAAGAGTTGAAAACTTCAAGTGGAAACTATTCAGATTGCACTCCCATCTGTTTATGCTTTAGAGTCTGATTCTGTACCCAAATTAAGATCCCTCCTGAACACATTTTTGCTGTCCATCCCACTCTACCTAACAACATGTTTTTCCTGCTGGTATGAATAATATTGTCCTATGTGAACCCAGTGAATGTTATTTTTGTTGTTTTTTCCCCCTGGTATTTATTACTGGTGTGATACCAGTTTCTCTGTCTTTTTCCCTGGTTTTGCCTATACTTTAGCATTTTCCAATACAGCTGTATATGTTATAGTAGGTATTACACACTTTCATTGACTCAGAGCTTTGACATTTCAGAATAAATTGCTACAATGAGAATAATAAAGAGGATAATCTCTTCACCCAAGTGAATAAATTATAAAGGTGTGGCTTATGAATATGGCCTTAGCATTTAATAAGAAAACATTATGGTTTCTGTATACATTTACCCACAAACACCATCATTCTGTACCAGATATGGTCCAGTATTTGGTCTTCCTAGGTTTCTGTGCTATATTGGTATATTGAGCCCTATTTGATGAGTTCTAGATCATCTCTTCCTACAATTCGACATAGATAAATATTGTATTCACAAAAAAATATCCTGCCATCTTTTTAATAATCCACAACCTTGCCTTATTTATTAATCTCCTGAGATTTAGCTCCTAGATGAAGTGGCCTTAACATGAATAAAGGATGAGGCTGAGACCTTTCCTTTTTCCAAGGTGACATGCTCTCCTTCACGTCCCACCTCCCCCCATGGCTCTACTGGGTACCTACTCTGAAGGAGGGTTGATTTATTCATCTGCTGACTTATTTATTTGTCTGTTTGGCCCTTTTTGTAAAGCTGATTTCCCCCAGGAGAATGGGGGAAATTGAGTGACTCAAGCAAAACCTCCTTCACGCTATCAGGAGAAGATCAGATTGCTGCAGAGGTTAAAGAGGGCATTGTGCTTGTGTATCACTGCAGATTTAACCCACAAAAATGATTCCCTTAAAGTTTTATTGTGGCACCCTGAGCTCCTCATAGTCGCAGGATATAAAAGCAGATGATGTATTTTATTCTCCAGCTCCAGTTTGATTCCACCAAGAACAGCAAGAAAATGTATTTTCACTCTGTTGATATTACATTGCCTTAGGAGATGTGAAAAAATGGTAGACTTGAAATTAAACTAAATGGGTGTTAATATACGTAAGATAATGTAAATAGATTGCCACAAGGTTTTAATCCATACACATGGCATTAAAAGGTCCTTTTCTGTTGACGTAAGATTGGTTTTTCCTACATCAACTTGAACAGTGAATACAACACGAACTCCTGGGCTATCATCTAATAGTCATCAATAGGAAAGGGCTGAGGCGGCAGCAGGAAAATTAAGTCCATCTGTATCATAGTGAAACATCAAAGTGGCAATGTGAATGACTAAGCTGTTGTGCGTATTACTTTAACTTTCTCCTGCCATGGTGTAACAAGCGCCCTTGTTATTCAACTAGATTGTGGGAAAGGGCGAATAACTTCCCAAAAGCCATGAGTCTGACAAAGAGTAACAAAAAATAGAGCCAAATCACCTAAGGAATCCACTATATTAACAATACACCAATGGCAAGAAACAGAAAGAGAGCTCCAAGGTAGAGGTAATGTCTGCATGGATATTCCTGCTTCTGGGTTATGGGTTGTGAGCTAATGTCATATGGGGGTGTCATTAGTTTCTGCACGTCAAATTTGCATTAGAGTCTGTGAGAGCATTAATATGACACTGTGTCTTATGAGGTTTGCACACAATTCAGCATCAAGAAACAACTTTATAATGAGTCTTTATTGGTCACATATACATTACAGAACAGTGAAATTCTTTTTTCTTTACATATCCCAACATGTTAGGAGGTTGGAGTCAGAACACAGGGTCAGCCATGATACATCGACCCTGGAGCAGAGAGAGTTAAGAGGCTCTAGGGTCTAACGGTGGCTGCTTGACAGTGCAGGGGCTTGAACCCCTGACCTTCTGATCAATAACCCAGAGCCTTAATCACCAAGGCACCACTGCCCCTTGGTGTGCTGCATTCTTAGAGTTTAACAAGATGACTAACCCTTATAATGTATTTTCACTACTTCAACAAGAAGCAATCCTGAGCTCAAGTTACTGTCAGTGCAGAGTTCTCACTGTTTCCGCATGAATTTCCTCCAGGTTCTCCAGTTCCCTCCAAAAAATATGGATTAGGTATAATTAATTGCCTCTGGGTGTAAAATGAATGTCACAAAATGGAGGCGAAGACAGAAGCAAGTGCAGGCAATGTAGTTTAATACAAAAACTACAAGTCCAAAGGGTAATGCAAAATCCACAAACTTAAACAGGCAGAGGTCAGGCGATCAGGCAAACAGTCAAAACAAGGTTAGGCAGAGAGACGAGGTTAAAAAAAAAAAAAAAAAAAACAAGAGCAAAACCAGTCAAAACCAGACAAGTCAAAACCAGACAAACAAACACGATACCAAAGCTTGGTATAGACAGAGACCTAGTCAACTGAGCATATACTTCACAAAGATATTGTATGTGTACAGTCTCTATAAAGGAGTGGTGTGGCTGAAGGTGCAATTGGCAGCAGGTTTCTCTAATTAGAATTTAGGCGATGGTGAACCTGTTTGTGTGTGAGTTTGGGAGTTGTAGTTCATCTGCCATGTTTGTAGTTCGTGGTGCATTCTGGGAAATGGAGTCGCTGGTTTGCTGTGATATGGTAGTGCTGTGGTATGGAGTGTTCCTGGGATAGGCTATGCATTCTCTGAATCTCTGACCAGGATAAAGTCATTCAAGATGTATGACTGAACGATGAATGTACATTTCATTATATGTAAAGAAATAAACAGTAGTAAGATAAAAACCTCATAATATAAAAGTGATAATTAAGAAATGTTTTTGCTGTTAGAACTATATTTGTCTCTAATATGACTGCCTTTAAAACACTGATAAGTGCAAAAAACAATACAATATACAGATATGGGATATGGTCTGTTCAACATCTGGGTATTCTCTCTCTCTCTCTCTCTCTCTCTCTCTCTCTCTGTCCATTTCTGATCCTGTGAATATCCTACCTTTGAGGATGCATTAAGAGCTGGCAGGAGAGGAAAAAAAGGAGTGAAGGAATGCAATAAGAACACAGATGCAGAACTTTTGGGAGACGCATAAACTGAGCACACTCTGTGTCCTTATAAGGGCATTTAAATTGTGATTATAGTCCTGCTGACACATTTGCTAGAGATATTAACAGAGTACAGTTTCTTTGGGATGAAATCCTCATGAGGAAAAGCACATAATGAGGGAGTGTTTCTTGATGGTTTATGAAAACTGATCAGTAAAAAAAAAAACGTGCCTGTTAGTTTGCACTTAGATCATGTATACATCCATTTACATCATGTATATGGAAAGTTGTACCATCAAGGATATGTTGTTATGATTAGGAACTAAAGTTCAGTGAACCTCCTGGAGTAGTGTTATGATGAAGCCGATTGTTCATTCTTCCCTAAATTACACTGAAGTCCTCATCCACCTTGATGCTCTGCTGCCAAACTCAACAACAGGCTGAACCATTAATCTCTGTCTAAGAGATTAAGATGGAAAATTGTTTAAAAAAAAAATAAAATAAAATAAAAAAATCAGGCAATACCTTTTCTTCCCATTTGTCAAACCCACAGCATGTAGAGACTGTTCCAATGCATTAAATGTCTGTGTGTTTATTTGTAAGAGGGCTTTAGGGACAGAAAAGGAAGTGATGTAATATGTAATTAAATATAACAAAATGTGAATTTGAGAGGAAGAAGTTTACCAAAACTGGACAGTTGAAGATAAGGCAACCATTTTTTCCCCAAATATTCAACTGTTTGGTTTTGGTGAGCCTGTGCTCACTGTAGTCCCAGATTCCTGTTCTTGGCTGACAGGAGTGAAACCCAATGGCTTCTGCTGTTGCAGCCCATTTATCTCAAGGTTCCTTGTGTTGTGTGTTCTAAAATGCTTTTTTTCCTCACCGTGGTTGGCTTGAACCTGTACAGCCATTCTCCTCTGACCTATCTAATCTACAAGGCATTTCCTACCTCAGAATTGTTGCTCGCTGGATATTTTTGAGTGCTTGTCCTTTAACCTCAGGACAAGGTTGTGCAGGAAATTCCCAGGAGATCAGCAGTTTCTGAAAACCAACCCACCAACAATTACGCCATGGTCAAAGTCACCAAGATTACTTTTCCCCCATTCTGATGTTGGATGTGAACATTAACCAAAGCACTTGACCTGTTTATGCACGATTTTATGCACTGCACTGCTGCCACATGATTGGCTGATAATTTCATGAAAAAGCTGGTGTACAGGTGTTCTTAATAAAGTGGCCGTTGACTGTATATACAGATTTTTTTCTTTTTTACGTGATTAGGAAATCTATTCTGGACATAACTTTTTGGCTTTTAATGTTTTGGATGGTCTATTGAAAAGAAGTTTTATTCAAGATCTTTCAAAAGCATGAATAAGCCCATGGGCGTAGATTTGGTTTGAACATTGGGGGGTTGAAGTGTGACTGGGTATGCTTCTCTATATTTAAAATTAAATAAACATTAAAAAAAAAAAAAGAAATTAAAAAAAAAGTCAGCTTTGTAATATCTGCATTGTTGTTATTGTCCTCTACCCATGCATCTATCTGTCTAATCTCTCTATGTATTGTCTACAAGTATTCATGATCAAATGATTGTTTCATTAAAACAAATTACACAGGGCATAATAACAGTCCATGTGCCGTGCGATGGACTGGCACCCTGTCCAGGGTGTACCCCGCCTTGTGCCCGATGCTCCCTGGGATAGGCTCCAGGTTCCCCCGCGACCCTGAAGAAGGAGTAAGATGGATGGATGGATAATAACAGTCCAATGAATGCACATTGTAACTGAATAAAACTAGACAAAATCATAGCAGCCTGCAACCCAACAAACCCAAACCTAACCACAACCAACAACTTGACTTACTGAGTAAAGATTCAGGGATCTGGTGAGAGATTGCAATAGGCCATGACAGAGTTGGATGTACATGGGGAAATAAGTCCAAAAGCAGAATATAATAGACAGATGAAAAGTCATTTGAGTGGTATCCAGTGTATTTGATCTAGAAAAGCAGTAAAGCTAAAGGTGTAATTGTAGCAGATTGTTAAAAAGGAAAACCAACATAAAGGGAAAAGCAAGGGACTTCCATTTAGTTAAGAAGTAGCCAAATGGAAAAATGCCAAAGGGTTATAAATATGTGCTTGGCAAAAACAACTCTGAATAAAGCCTAGGTGCAACAGACATCTGGTATAGATTCTCCTGTAAGTTTAAGCAAATGACAAAACAAGCAAAAAATACACTGGCGCCTGTGTCATTCCTTGTACTTTCAGAGGCATCATTTAAGATCCTTTCTGTTGTAAAGGACTAAATCATAGCATGGCATAATGGTGATTATAATAATGGTGATGGAAAACTCTTGTGCACTGATTCATAAAGAAATTCATAAAATGCATACTTTTAGTCAAGGAATTTTTGTACTTTTGTCTTTCACCCTGGGGGCTCGATTCAGGGGTTTCTTCTAGGTACTCCGGTTTCCTCTCCAGTCCAAAGACATGTGTTGTAGGCTGATTGGCATCCCTAAATTGTCCATAATGTGCAATTGTGCCCTGCGATTGGTTGGCACCCCATCCAGGGTGTCCCACTATGTGCCCTGAGTCCCCTGGGATAGGTACAACCCTGTGTAGGATAAGTGGTACAGAAAATGGACGGATGGATGGATGGATGGATGGAAATTGTCAAACAAGAAAAACTGCAAACTTGAAAAAAGGTAAGCGATTAATTTGAAGTTTACACAATAACCTCTTATGAAAACGGGTTGAATTTAGAACTCTTAAGGATCCTTCTGTTTGCTCCTCTGGGAGAACTCTATGTAGAACCGTAAATAAAGACTTTCCCTATCATACAGTAGAATCACTTTAGGAAGTTAAGGACCCTATAATTATACAAGACTTCAATAACTCTTGAAAACCCTGTATATTTGAAAAGTCTATCCCATGTGGGAACTCCATATAATAACATACGTATACATTTGATCTGTAATGTCACCACATTGTTGGTACCAATTTAATAATAATAATAATAATAATAATAATAATGATGATAATAATAATAATAATAATAATAATAATAATAATAAGTAAGGGTCCCCTACTTTCTCAACACTAGTTTAACTCCTGAACTGAGCCTCCCAAATGGTGTGTGCTAGGTTGAAGGTATAGTTGAGATCATGGAAAGAGATTTTCTGGAAAAGTTATTTGTTTATCCCACTGTCCCTTTGCTCGTTCCACAAGGGAGGGGCTTGTCATTTTAAAAATGGCTCAGGGAATATTTGCTCACCCGTTTAATGACCTGGGTAAGAATGACCATCCATCTTTCTTTCTGCACACTCTTAGAAGGAACCCTGGGAAGTGACCGCCATGGCATCTATAGCGGGTTCATTCAATAAGTGCGATGTGAATTGTATGGTTTTTTGGATGTGTGTGCAAGGAAAGTAAGTGCACTCAGTAAGGGCTGTGGTGCAGGCCACATAAATACAGCATCTCTCATACACACAGGCAACTGTGTGTTATTTATAGAGTATAAGCTCTCTGTTGTGATGTGAACTCAAAATTAGTATTTTTTTTTTAAATTTAATCACCATCGAAGATCCATATGTGTAATTTATTTTATTTGAGCCAAAAGGGGCATGAGGGACTATTTTCCTGATCATGTATCAGTATATCCACATGGTCTAGACAATCAAACAATTCAAACAATTTGATTAATCTATCTTTATCTTTTTCAAATGATAGTGAGGCTTCACTGTCAGCAGTATGCTACAAGTGGGACATTTCTTGGGCCTGAAAGTGACATATAAATACTGCAGTGGATAATTCAAAGACATCTTGCAATGGTTGATGTATGTGTTTCCAGTGCATTACTTCTATTGCCTACTAAAAGAAACACTGAAATCTGTTACATGTTTATATTCATGACTTCCTGGAGCTATTGATTTGGATTTCACCCTTCATTCATAAATGGATAAAATGTTTAATATTTCAATGCTTATCTTTTATCACCGTTTACTGAGTACTATGAATGGTTCAGAGCTAATAGAGTAAACTTTATTCTATTAGCTCTGCACCATTCATAGAAGAATAATACAAAGACCTTTAGTAAACATGTCAGAAAAGAGTCGGCATTGCGGACTCAGGATGTAGTGATGGGAGTAAGAGAACAGGATGGAGATGTGAAAAACGAAGCTTGTGAATTCTGAGACTGTCACAGATCTATGTGCACATGCAAATCCAGTCCCTATAGTTTCAAAACTTGTATCATTTCATTTTTCCCCCACCGTCATTATATGGCAACATACAACACTTGATCATGTGTGTGTGTGTGCGAGATCCAGCACTTCGTAATGTACTATTTTATACTATTTTATTTGCTTTTAATTCACTATTTTGCATTGTCTAATTAATAAACTAGTCACTGGGGAGGCCTGTATGGTTTTTGTTGTGTTAGGCATGTTGGCAAGGCTGAAGGAATGGCGGTAATCCTCTGGGCACCGGAGGAGGTGCTACAGGCAGCATCTACCTGTGTGATTAATGCCAGTGATTTGGTTATATGTTGTAGAAATCATGCCCAAAGGATACACTGAGCAAGCATTCATCTGCCATGCTTACAGCTCAGTTCAAGTTCAAGGTGGTCATACTTATATCCATAAAAAGTTCCTCAAGAGGAACAAAGTATTGATAAACATTTAAGATGCTGTTTCACCCAATGCCAAAAAAACAAAAGCAATAAACTTTCCATGGACTTTACAGGGACGATACAATTAATTAATTAATTGTGTCATATTTATGTTTCTAATTATAACATTGTGTGTCTGTTTTGTTTTTGTTTGTTTGGTTTTTCTTTTGCATGAATTTACAGCCCAAAGCAGAATTTTCAGTGTGACATATTGTGGTTACATCAAAATATGAGCCAGTGGTGCAGAACTAAATACTGCTCAAGCAGATACTGAGCAAGAAAAACTGACTTAAGTTCAAGGTCAGAATTGCACATAACTGAGATATGACACTGTTTCATCAACCCCTCACCACGTGTGCAATCCCTGCACAGCTGTCTGAGTAGCACTTAAGTCTGTAGTTATATTTGAAGTATGAATACCAATGTGCATAAGTTCAGCATTAACTCCTCGCTACATGCCACACAACTCTGGACATGGCACTGTGTTGCTATGACAGAGGGTAGAGTATTAGATCCTAACACCTTAGTCTGTTTGTGTTGGACTTAATAAATGTGCTGGTGCAATAAGTACATTTCTCCTCATGTCTATGCTCATCTCCGTTTGTCTAATGGACATTAATTCATAGAGTATTAAAATGAATATCAAGAGCTTTGGTTGAAAATTCAGAGTATTCTAAGAATATTTTTTTCCAAATTGAAAGCTCTTTTAAATATTAAACATATTTATTTAATATTTTTTAACATGTTTGCACATTCTAAACATGTAGCATTTGAAATGGGTTAGCTTTGATCTGTATTTTGTATATTGGGGGTGCACTGTGGGTGTGAAGGCTGGCTCAGAGGTTATAGCCCCACCAAGTGGTAATGAATTGCACTAAAATAATTCTGTTTGCACAGCGTATTGATATTTAAAAAATCATGGACTTCTGGAATCATGGAAGACTGACTTTAGTTATTATACAGGGTGTCCCAAAATTCTCCATACATAGGGGAAATGAACACGTTTTAGCAAAATGTCTTCTGAAAGGAATCATACTTAGTTTATATTATGTTTTCTTTCTCAGATAGCCTTTAAGAATGCCGTTGACAAAAGAAGAACATATTGAAATCATTCTCTTGGCTGGATCAGGAAGCTGTTGCAAAGTTGTGATGGACATGCAAATACAAAACCAGATGTGCTAACACAAGTTCATCATGAATGGGAGAGATGACTCCGTGTGTGTTTACAAAGAAATGGCAAACATGTAGAGGATATTTTGTAAATAAATTATATTTGGCTAAAAAGTGTTAATTTCCACTATGTTTGGAGAATTCTGGGACACCTTGTAGATATCTATGAATTATTTCAGTCTTTCAGGTTATTAGAAATTTACTATTAGTAATTCATGGTTTCTGAATATGTGTTAAAAAAAAAAAAAAGCCCTCAAACTAGAAGGATGTTCATCAAGTATCCGATATGTCACCCATGACTGGTTGGTAACTGTATGAACTTTTCGTGCATTTTGTGTATGTATGTCTTAAAACAGTTAGATAATTGTAACTGGTTTATTTTATTTGTTTTTACATTTACTTTAATAGTTTGTTTTATTCTCTACAAACTGTTTAAATGCTGCACAAATGTACTTTCCAGTCCATTTTTGAACCCTATTTGTTCTGCCGTTTGGTGACACAAATAAATCCATGAGAAATCAGTCTTTGTCTTCTGTAGAATCATAACAGATTCATAAAACATATGAATATGTATATGTAGCTGCTGATCGAAAGTATCTGTAATTGAGAAATAACAGGTTAACTGTCCTTTTTATACTGCATCCCTCCATAACGTAACCTATACACAGGCTGTGCCTCAATGCGTATGCTATGTATTATGTTTAAAAATATTAAAAATATATTTACTAAAAGGCACACCTTCCATGATCTGATGTCTTCAGACAGACTTTTTTTTGGGGTCAACTGACTGATGTGTTTGTATATTTTTGTCAAATATGTACTATACCGACTTTTCCACATTTAGTAATTAAGGCAGAAAAAAACATTATATGGTTTATAATTTAAACTATTTATTTACTTTTATTTATGTAGTTTGAAATGATGTAAAAATTAACTTATTCATAGATTATTCACTTTTAAAATTTAGGTCAAATTTGGAGACTTTCATGGTGGCAAAACGTGTTGTTTAGCTGATCTGTGTCTTCATGAGGTGATGAATATAGATTATTCACAATTTTCCATAGTTCTGAAAAATAGTTGTTAGACATCAGCTTGTGGTTGTCTTAAAACATTTATGTGTATGCCTGCACATGTGGTTTTGGGCAGGTCAGCTAAGCTTGTGCGTGTGAACACTTTACTACAGTGACTGTACATGCATGTGGTCTGTTTGGTTAAAAAAAAAAAAGATCACACGTGAACTCCACATTACTCATCGCCATCAAGGGAAAAGGCACAGAAAAGCAGGAGCAAGTAAAAGTGTAATAGTCTTGGCAAAGAGAATCTTTTAAAAACACCTCTCCAGAAGGTCTCCATGGCATATCAGCAAGCTAGAAGATCCTCCCACATGCACATAGCCAGAAAAAAGTAAGAAGCACATTCACACCTCATTGGTAAAGTCAGCAACCTCACCCTGCATTTGCTGTCTGGGTTTTACATTAGGGGTTAACCTGCATGATAAATTTACTACAAGCAAATGTCATTTTCAGTTTTGAGTATAATGCAGTTTCTGCTTACAGCTTTGTGAATGACATTAAACAACACGGTAACAGCAATGCAGTTGTTACCATTTTTAACAGGATTAGCATGACTGTAAAGTGTCTCTGGGTCAACAGGGTGAAGCTCTGTGTGCAATTAATGTGAAGCTTAAGAGAAACTTGATCATGTGACATTACCCCTAGCTTTTATTTCCTTTGGTTCAGTGTACTACATACCATAAAATACTGGTTGCAAATGACAAATATTGGGGAAATGAACACTTTTTAGTAAAAAGTCTTCCAATTTTTTTTCAGACAGCCTTTAAGAATGCCTTTGACAAAAGTATTGAAATCATTCTCATGGCTGGATCAAACAAGTCGACTGGGAGAAACGAATCTGTGTGTGTTTACAAAGAACTGGCAATCATATAGAGCATATTTTGTAAATAATTACATTTTGCTAAAAATTGTTAATTTCCCCTATGTATGGAGAAGTTTGGGACACCCTGTATTAAGCAAGCTAGATTAGTGGATATTGTGTGATAATTGGCAATGAGTGAGAAAAGACTAAGATGGGTGCAAATTGTGTACAAATACCGTCTGAGGACAAATAGCATGTGCCATATTTTGAAGATCACTTTATAACTTTATAAAAATGTGTCTATTATGATTAATTGCTTTTTGGAAAGCTTTTTGTTTTTTCAAAGCCTGAAAATTTATTGTGTGTGTGTTTATAGTGGATATGGTGAGTGGTTTTGTATTCTTTTTAAAAATGGGGGAAGCTCAGTTGATTGTCTGAGTTAGTATTTCCTTAATTGCCTACCGCCTGTAAACTGTTAGTGTCTTAAGGACTGTTCCACAGCTGCATGTGCAATAATTATTTAGGGTTTATTTAAACCCTTTCCAATAAAGATCTGTAAAGCTTATTTGAATTTTATAAAATTATCTTTCAAATACAGCCTCCTGAAAAAGAGATGTTTCATTTTTGCTGAGTATATATATATATATATATATATATATATATATATATATATATATATATATATATATATATATATATATATATATTACCTAGACTAAAGATTTGCAATGTCAGTTTTTCACAAGTTATTTCATGTTACCATAGATTTATTTTGGTAAGCCAAGTACGGCATCTACTTCACATTAGAGGTCATTTTAATTAAAATAGAAACAGATTTCTTTAAAGTCAGCTTTAAAGATTTAATTCAGTATAACAGAATTCCAGAATGTCAAATGTTTACATACTCCAAGTTGACTGACTCTTTAAACAGCCTGGAAGATTATAGGAATTGATATAATGACATTTACAAGCTTCTGATTGGTTAATGGCATAATTAGGAGTTAATTGAGAGTGCACCTGTGGCTGTATTTAAAGGCCTACCTTTAGAGCCAGTTCCATTTTGCCCTTGATAACATGGGAAAATCCAAGCAACTCAGCATTAAAATTTTTATTTTGCCTGTCACAGCATCATACAACATGCACACTTTCCGCAATTATTTATTAAGCAAACTCATGGGAAGACAAATTCTGTCTGAAGTCTGGCTGAGGCCATTACTCCCCTTTTCCAGGCCTTGCATAGTGTGGAAATGTATGGGAGAACATGGGTATGTAAGACAGGGGGTGTGTGTAATGGATGAAATGAGAGCATCTGGTGTTTGTGATAGCATGCAGATTTTAGAACACACACACACACACAGAGGGAGAGAGAGAGAGAGAGAGAGAGAGAGAGGGCAAATGACAGGGAGTGTTTATCAGGAATATGAACCAGAAGGGGCACTTTCTGTCCTTACTCCTGGAACATATTCACATATTTAGTTTGTTACCAGCTGCGTATAGATACAAGGTATATATGCCAATTTAAAGCAGACTGTATTGTTGTTCAGAGGATTTAGTGCTTTAATGATATCCACAAGCATTCCAGTTTTTCGAGCATCAGTAAAGTAATTTTAGCACTTTATTAACACTTTATTTACAGTATGATAAGGACTTATGTATTAATATGTTTATTTATAGTATTTAATAGGCAATTATGTAGTTATTACTGTAGTAGTTATATATAGGTATGTAGTTATAGTAAGTAATTACTGATACATACAGTACTTATGCATACATCAATTACATATAAGATTTTAAAGTACATAAAAACATGCATGAAAGTTGCAAGTTGATGCAAGATATCTCAACTTTGTGCCACAATGCAATAATTACTCAGAATTTATTTTCCAGAGATGCACTTACAACTACTACTTGGTCCACAGTTTGCTAATTTAAAAAAAAATAAAATAAATAACTAATGTGAACAGGTATATTTCAGGACTTAATACCCAGTGTTGCCATAACAGTGGTAAGTCATGAAACTGCTTCACTGAATGTACACAATATGTGAAATAATATTTGTAAAATTCTTCACGTATCCAACTTTTACCTGAATGTTAATTGGTAATGATTGTCATGTCTAAATATGGATCTTAACATCAAATACTGCCATGTACCTGGGATTGTCCCATATTTAGTTACAAATTTCCAAATTGAAAACTGTATTGCAAAAAAAATAAATAAATAAAAATAATAATAATAATTTAAAAAAATCTAAGCGTTACGGTCAGTGTAATTATTGCTACATAATAGTTTTTGTACTTTAAAATACAATTTGCAACATATGTAGTAGACTATGCAGCAGACTAGTTATTTTTATTACATATTAAATATTAAGTAGGTATGTTATTGTACAATAATGTGATGTATTTTGGTTAAGGTCATAGTATGGTCAGTGGATAATCTGGAATCACATATAAGCGAGATTAAAACACTACATCCTGTGATTGTGCTTGTTCCTGTACGAAAATACTGCCTGGAACACTCATCAATATCCTGCATGGATCACATGCGGTCTTGATTCACAATCACTGAGATTAACCTTAGGTGGGAATGATTTTAGAGCTAGAAGGGTTAAAATATATACATACTGCACCTAAAATAAGATTTTAATTTATGTTTTGACCTGGGCGACATGGTGACACAGCATTGCGTTGCCAACTCACAGATCCAGGGTCCTTGATCTTTAGCTCAGGTTACTGGCTGTAGACAGTAGGTGGCTTGCAGAAGTGGAAAATATACCAAGAAATTATGCTTAAGTATATTTAAAGATAATGTGTCAAAATCGTACTCAATTAAAAATAGAAGCCATCAATCTACTTAATTGAAAGTAAAAAAATAGTTGCTGCTTCAATATTAAGAAGTAAAAGGTAAAGGTTTTTATGAAATAAAGTTGTCGTGTGAAAAGTAACTTTAATTTTTTTATCTAAAACTGTTGAAATAAATATTATTTACAGTCCCCTCTAAAAGGTGGGTGCTGTTCTAAATTGGAACAGCAAGGCCAAGTCTATTGTTTTCACTATACATTGAAGACATTTGCGTTTGAGATCAAAAGATGTTTTGTTGTTTGTTTGAGGTGGTTTCTCCCTTCAGTCTCCTCTTCAGGTGGTGAAATGCATGCTCAATTGGGTTGAGGTCTGGTGATTGACTTAGCCATTCTAAAACCTTTCACTTTTCCCCCTTGATGATGTCTTTTGTTGTGCTGGCAGTGTGTACTGGGTCAATGTCTTGCTACATGATAAAGTTCCTCCCAATTATATTGGATGCATTTCTCTGTAAATTGGCAGACATATGTAGACTTTAGAAATCTTCATGCTATTACCATCATGAGTTACATCATCACTAGAAATTAGTGATCCCATTCCAGAAGCAGCCACGCAAGCCCAAGCCATGACACTACCTCCACCATGTTTGACAGATAAGCTTGTATGTTTTGTATCATGAGCAGATCTTTTCTTTCTCCACACTTTGGCCTTTCCATCACTTGGTTCCAGAACTTTTGTGACTCATCTCTGTATTTCTTTGCGAATTCCAATCTGGCTTTCTGATTCTTACTGCTGGTGAGTGGTTTGCATCTTGTAGTATGGCCTCTATATTTCTGCACTTGAAGTCTTCTTCAAATGGTGGATTGTGATACCTTCACCCCTGCCCTGTGGAGGTTGTTGGTGTTGTCACTAAGTGTTGTTTTTGGGCACTCACAATGTTTCTGTCATCAACTTCTGTTGTTTTCTTTGGCTGACCTGTTCACTGATAGAGACTTGAGTGCAAAACTGTTCGTGGCAATTGTAGTCCTAAAGCCATCATAGCATAACTGTTCATATGAAATGAGGTCCAAAGCCATCTTTATGGTTTTTAAGTGGTACCATCCTCAGTAATCTCAACGATCTTTAGACTGTCCATGTGGGGCCATCCTTAGAAGCAGCATGTAACTTCCAATTGATGAGAACTCCAACCAGAAGTAGGGCATCAGTATGGATCAGGCAGTTCTGGAGAGCAGAAGGGGTCAGGATCACTGGTATCTCAGGAGTATAATGTGTAGCTCGACAGAAATAGAGAGGGAGAAAGAGGGAGAGATTATTAGGTATGCTTATTGTCCCGTAATGGTTAAGGACAATGTACTTTTCAGGAGTGCAAACAGGGACTCCCGCAAGACTAGCTATGACAGCATAACTAACAGGGAGAGACAGAAGGTAATACAGACATGAGGGCACCCTGGGACATAAGGCAGCCAGCCACTCCACCATCAACAAACCTGAGTGAACACGTGAAAGTGCAACTTTATTAAGCTGGTGTCTGTCATCTGGCGTTGCTGAAACATACAACTGTATGTCATCAGCATAACAGTGGAAGCTAATTCCATGTTTACGAATAATTTGACCCAGAGGTAGCATATATAAAGAAAAAAGCAGTGGGCCTAAAACAGAACCTTGTGGAACACCAAACTTTACCTTACTTTCTCAGTCTATTTGTTAGGACATTCCAAATTGTTGTATTTGCTATGCCCAATGCTTCTGCAATGGTTCTGATGGCTCAATTTTCCCTCTTTTCTCAGCTTCAAAATGACTTGCTTTGCTCCCATAGACAGCTCTCTGGTTTTCCTTTTGGTTTATCCTTTTTAGCAAAAAATGTAGAGTAGACATTCACAGCTATTAATTCTTTAAACAGTCAGTTAAAACAGGGCACACCTGGGCAGCAAGAAACACCTATGAGTCGGTTCAAATAAAAGGTGTCATGTTCTAAGTTGTTTAACACATCTAAATGAAAATATGAGGAAATTAAAGCTAAAATTCTCATATCATCTCTGCTGTAACCTTCTCATTCTTCACAATGTAGCTATCCATGTGTGTTTGAAGAGGGATAAGCCACTGGACTGAAGTGTGGAACTTGAGGATGAGTGACCCTGGCACTACCTCAATAAAATGTTTTAATATGCTGTAGTAAGCAATGACTCATTTAAATTGAGATGTCTCCTTTGCCTCCCTAGAAAGCATGAATGCTCCATTTAATTTGAAAAAGCATGCTGAGGTACATTTAGGTATGCTAATTTCATTGTGTTCATTGCTAAGGCCAGGTTGGACTAGCTACTGTAATCTTGTAGCTAACATAATTGGCTAGGTAGCAAGTCAATTTCTAGCTAATTCTAAATATTGCATTTACAGAGATTGAATGGTATTTTGGGGCAAATTTTTGTAGTTGCTTTAAAATGATAAATAATATTTATCTAAACAGTTTTAGATACGAACTAGAAGGTTCTTTCCACATTAAAACATGACTAACATAATTTCATTACTCTTTAATACTTGAGTACATTCAAAAGTAATTTCGTTGCTTTCAATTGAGTACATATGCTTTGGCTGGATACTTCTACTTTTAATTGAGTAAAAACATGTAATCTATACTTTCACTTAAGTATAATCCATAGTTGGGATTGAATTTGGGGGGGGGAAGTGTTAAAAAAAAAAAAAAAGTATTTTTTTTCCCTCTTGGAAATTTAATCAACTAAAGCATAAATACAAAAATAATACTTATTTAAAACAATGTATACAGTAACAAAGTACAATTGCTCATATATTTTCCAACTCTGGTGGACTGGCTATTTTAAATTCCCCCCAGTTGGGAATGTGTGTGTGTGTGTGTGCATGCTGCCCTGACACTGATCATCCTCCGGTTTTGGATCCACCGCGACCCTGACCAGGTTACTGTGGCTGCTGAAGATGAATGAATGAATCCTTTGACTCTATGAGGTTCATGAGGTTAATTAGAAAGCTGTCAATCTTTCACTGTTACTTTGGATATAATAATTACATCTATTGACAAAATCCACATAAACAATTGTTGCACATAATTTGCTCAAGACTAATGGAAAACAGACCTCTTTTATTGCCAGAATAATCCACAGAGTTTAATGTATTTGTGGGTTCTTTTTCATCCCTTTGATATTCAAAACATGTCCATTCATACAGACATAATGGCAGCAGAGCACCTGAATACTAATTACATACAGGCTTCTCCGTTCACCACAGGTAGTGGGGGCACATCATAGCACATTAATGGAAAGGTACTCACATGAAATCCATATGCTGAACTAAACATGCCACACACACACACACACACACACATTCACACACACACACACACACACACACACACACACACACACACACACACACACATAATCACAACGTGTATTCAGCCAAAGCCTTCTTCGATTCACATGCGTCCAGAATGAGTACAGCTAAAAGGTCTCATTTACCAACAAACATCACTGCGAAAGAGCGTACAAAACAATTTTGTGCAATTGCAATTTTGACGAATTGAAGTAGTTTTCCACAAAAAAAAAGCACAAAAAACTCCACACACTGTAAATTTT
Source organism: Ictalurus furcatus (assembly GCF_023375685.1). Classification (NCBI taxonomy): domain Eukaryota; kingdom Metazoa; phylum Chordata; class Actinopteri; order Siluriformes; family Ictaluridae; genus Ictalurus; species Ictalurus furcatus. Next base: position 11,032,088 of record NC_071270.1, read on the forward strand.
GAAAAGAAAAAAAAGCTGCAGCAAAGTCAAGCATTTTTGGCCGCAAGGATCACACAAAAAAACTCAGAAATCCTGTACAGACTGAGGGATATAGTTTATAAACCACTCACACAACACAAACAGACACACATGCATCAGCTGTTATGTGTTCGGAATAAATACCAAAGCCACCCACATAACCATAACTCCAACATAAACCTTCTGAAATTTAGAGTGCATTGAGGGAAATCAAAGTGTTACAGCAAATTCCTTCAGTGTTATTCTGGAATTAAATGATCCATGCTTTTGCTTTGTTTTGTTTTGTTGTTTTTTTTCATCTTGATTACTGTAAAGCACCTCTCACACAATTTCCTCCTACTGCTACCACAAGCAAAGTACAACTTGTGCAAAATGTACTGTAGAAATGAGAATATTAATCTCTCTCTCTCTCTCTCTCTCTATCTATCTATATCTATATATCTATATATCTATATATCTATATCTATCTATCTATCTATCTATCTATATATATATATATATATATATATATATATATATATATATATATATATATATATATATATATATATATATAGTTCACCTTCATACATCTCGGATTGTCTGATAAATTGTGCTCCAAATTGTGCCTAGAAGATCATCATAGTGCTAGCCTTCTCCATATTCCACATATGAAACTTGTGGGAAAAGACTGGTGAAGCAGCCTTTGGTTTTATTGCACCAGAGACACATTACCATTAAACATCTCTCAGACTCCAACTAGCACAGTTTAAAAAAAAAGAAAAGAAAAAAAAAATTTGAAACACTCTAACATCTCTTACCTTTACATTACTTTTACAATTTTTTTTTTTGTATTTTGATTCTATTTTTACACACTTAATTTTTTTGATTGTTATTGTTTTCTTTTTTTCTGTCACTGCTAATATTAATTACATTATTATTATTATTATCATTACCATTATTATTATTATTATTATTTGCTATTTAAGTATACAGTATGTAATATGCTATATAAATATGGTTTATTTAAAGTTAGATTTTATAGTTGATAGTTTTTATGATTAGTTGTAGGTTTTTTAATTATTATTTTTTTCTATTCTTTTTTTTTCTGCCACCACCACAAAACTAACTAAATACCCCTTGTGTTAATATAATTACTCTAAGCTTTAAATTTAAACAAAACACACATTTTATATCAGGTATAAACTGATATGTTGTTGTGTTCTTCCCAGTTGTGAGTATGAACCAAGGTTTGAGTGAGTTACTGGAAATGCATGAGTCAGTAAGAGTCAGTGATGGTGAGAAACAGGACAAATGGCTACATCCCCATTCTTAGGCATTAAGGAAAAACATTTGTGGTTTATGACAAAGACAAAGGTGCAGTTTTGTTTTGTCCGTCACTTTCCTTCATCCACAGTAAGAGAAAGGAAACCAGTCATGACAGATTATAGATTAAATTTTGCTTCTTCAGCACTTTCCCAGCTTGCTCACAGGAAGGCAAGGCAATGTCACATTGCCAGCTCTTTCTCCAGACACATGCTGTTCTCAGGATTGTGCAGTGTTCTGCAATCACATACATGCATAGCATATAAAATGCACACACAAAAAAGGATTGAGGTTGACAAAAACTCTACACTCTACATCACATATTTTGATCATGTGTTCTGGATTACAGTGGAATGCTCTGTAAAATGCTACTAAGCTTGTGTGAAAATATTGCATCCATAAAACAATATTAGTATATGGAAATATTTTATCACTCGTTTTATAGCTTAAGGTCAGGAGAGATGTATATCAGTCATAAATAATATGTAACATGTGACTTTTTAAATATTCAATTCATTCTAATGACCACTGAGATTCATGACTAAATGAAAAAAAGTTCCCTGCGATGGACTGACACCCTGTCCAGGGTGTACCCCGCCTTGTGCCCAATGCTCCCTGGGATGGGCTCCAATCTCCCCGCGACCCAGTAGGATAAGCGGTATAGAAAATGGATGGACGGATGGATGAATAAAAGTTAAACTCATCATCTTTAAAACGGAGAGTGCAAAGTTTCAAAACACCAAATTCTGATGATTTTCTTGTTAGAGTTCAAGGCTGGAGTCTTCCCATGTCAGCAGTTGGGGACGTGAATGTGAATCATTATACGTTTTCCACTAAAAATGTCACATATTTACATATTATTTATTACTGATATACATTTCTCCTGCCCTTAAGCTAATGAGAGATAAAATATTTCCAAATACTCATTGTTTTATGTATGCAATATTTTCACACAAGCGTAGTAGCACTTTACAGCGAATTCCATTACAAAGTGCTTCAAACAAATAATCTCCTTGAATTTGAAAAAGGTCTGAAAGGCAAATAAATAAATAAATGCTTACATTTTTGAACATTCCTTTACTCGTGAATTTGTACTGCCACCTACTGATCAGAAAACGACACGGTTAAAACTTTGGAGCTCAAGGAATATGTTAATGCTAATGTCACAAATATATTTTCAAGGCTAATAAGGATGTGTTGCCCAAAGATCCTCAGCTATATGCTTGGATAGTATAATACCTCACTTGTAAGTTTGGAATGAAAGTACTGTATCTCCAAGACAAATGTAAATGTAGTTTAAATAAACTTACAAGCATCTCATGATGGTGTACCTGGAGTCAATACTTTCTGCCCTGAATGAAATGTTGACTGATCTCAGATCTCCTAGCTGGTGGTATTCTAGACATGCAAATTCATATTGGGAAAGTTCATGGTTGATTCAGTTCAACTGAATTTAATTTGGATATCACGTTTAACAACAAATCTTGACATAAAGCACAAATCTGTAGATTTAGATACCTAATGAGGAGCATTGGTGACAGTGGAAAGCAAAAAGTCTGAGACAGGGTGAGGAAGAAACCTTGAGAGGAACCAGACTCAAAATGGAACCCATCATATTCTGGGTGACACCAGATGCTGGCATTATATTGGCATCATTACTTCTTTACAACTGTATAATATAAAGTCAAACAGTAGTGAATGTGTTGAAAAGACGTTCATCTATCCATCCATCCATCCATTTTCTGTACTGCTTATCCTACATTTCTTTGGACTGGCGGAGGAAACCAAATTACCTGGAGGAAACCCCTGAAGCACAGGGAGAGCATGCAAACTCCATGCACACAGGGCAGAGGCACTATACGAACCCCAAAACGTGCTAACCACTAAGCCACCAAGCCCCCCGAAAGAATGTTCAGTATGAGAAAATTCTGAATAGGAGTCCTGGGATGAACTCAGGACAGTGTTTATATAGTTACAGCACCAGTTCTTAGGTACAAGTCTACAGTAACCAGCTGAAGAAAAAGTGAGACTTGGCCACAAGCTGTTCATGCTGTTCTTCAACCTTTATTGTGTGATCTGAAAAAGTAAAGTCTGAATGTATAATGAATTGACAACCAGTATAGAGTAACGGTGCAGGAACAGACTAAATGCAAAGATGCTGTAATCTTGCCAGCACAGGTGTGATGGAATATCTATCTCTGAGAGTTACTGGGTGGATACCCCTGCTGAAAAAGACAATAGAAACCATCACAGAAATTCTAATGGTTTCCACTATAAATATCATTACAAACCATCAGCTAACCATTAAAAATATTACCATTATTGGTACTTAATGGTATCACTAAACATAACTTTCCACCAATAGAGGAAAACAAATTACCAGTAGAGACCCAGAGGGACCATTACAGTTTCCATTAAAACCATGACAAATTCTATGAGGGTTATTTTTCAGCAGGGACCTTCTATCTATTGACTACTGAGTCTACCTACTGTGACAGAACTTGAGAACTGGGAAACATGAAAAGACAAAATATTGAGCTCAGGTGTGGAGTGTCTGTGTGGCGTTTCACATCTTCTCCCCATGTCCATGTGGTTTTCCTCTGGGTTCTCTGGTTTCCTCCCATCTCCCAAAACATGTCAGTAGGTGAATTATCCTTAGGTGTGAAGAAGTGTATAAACGTGTGTATTCATGGTGCTCTGTGATGGACTGCCTTTTCATCCAGGGTGTATTCTCACCTTGCACCCAGTGTTCCTGGGTTTACACACTGGATCCACAGTGTTCCTCACCAGGATAAAGTGGTTACTAAAAATTAATGAAAAATTATTTTCATCTTAACTTAATCCGGGATAAGTTCTGACTGATTTTCTGCTTTTAGGGATCAAAACCCCAGAGTTACACTATAAAGACGATTTGTCAATGTGTTTTCTGTAGCCATTTTTTTTTAGATGCACCTGTATATATAGATCAGTGGAGCCATGCATATTGTACAAACGAAAACATATAACCAACATATAACCAAGTATTACAGTGTTATAGATATAGATATAGTTTTAGATATTGATATATCCCTGTCATGCTTAGTTATATGTTTTCTTGTTTGTACAATTTGCACGGCTTTCAAAAAAATAAAATAATTATATATATATATATATATATATATATATATATATATACACACATACACTAGGGATGTCATGAGAACCGATACTTCAGTACCAAGTCGGTACCAACATTCTTAAAACGTGACGGTACTTGTTTTCCGGCATTTCCGTTGGTACCGATTGTAACGAAAGTAACAAAGTTGCGATTCTTCCGGACCTGAAGGGGGCAGCAAATACGCGCAAGTGTTTTAGTCGGTCCACAAGTGAAGAAGAAGAGGAACGCCTACAAGCACACGGGAAAAACTACAAAAGATTAGCTTAGCTTAACAAGTTTAGCTCCGCCCAACTCGTTGAGAGGAAAAGAGAGGAAAGCTAGTATCAGTTTTTGGTGTGCAACCGATGCTATTGTTCATTTCAAACAAAGCGAGGAAACACCTGGAATTTGGCAAAGCACCTGAAAGACGGTCCTATATCAAGTTTGTTTGAGGCAGCTGGCATTGTGGCCGTGAAACCAGCTAACGTTATGCTCCATGTAATGTTAGCGATAGCCAGTTGTGTGTTAACGACGCGAACGCATTGCAATGTTATAAACTACCTCTTAATGGGCCAACATGCATCACCATTCAGCCCGTGTCCTGTCAGCTAAATGTACCCTAATGCCACTAATAATTATTCACATGTTCATGCTTCTAATAAATCTTTTTGGTCTGCCACCATATCAGTGAATTTAAACTAATGCTTGCATTCAGAGTATAAGGTGGGTGTGTGCGTGTATGTTTAGGAGTGCAGGACACTGTTTGACAACTAAAATACCCCCCCTCCCCTTCTCTCACTCTTTGCCAGTATCAGCCAGAGGAGGATGTCCTCCAGGAGAGTTTATTTATTTTATTTTTTTATTTTTATACCACACTGTGGTATCGAGTATCGTGTACTTTTGGTGGCATCGGTACCGACTACTAGATTTTTGGTATCGTGACATCCCTAATACACACACACACACACACACACAACTTTACATCTACAGGCTGGAAAATGACCTTCTCAACATGGCCGCAGCTGTACCCCATGAACGCATTCCTTCCACACTATCAAAAGAAAAGGCTGAATCCCATATCACTCCCACAAAACAAAGCCTGTAGAGGCCATTACTGCACATCCCTATATAGTGAACTTATATAGGGAGTAGGGCGCTATTTGGGATTGAGCGAAAGTTAGGTTCTGTCGGCGTCGTCAGCTCCGAAATGCATTATGGGCCGCTGAAGAGGCGGGGGGAGCGGGATCGCTTTTCCAAATGAGAGCTACAAACAAGCCGCTAGGGATAAGGAGAATCCGCTGAAGATGAGGAATCACTGTTAAGAATAAAATAATAATAATTAAATAAAAAATCATACAAAAAACAACACGCTTAGCATTTCCTAATGCATCACTGCATGAATTCCGGGTTTATTTTGGACTGGCAGCGTCAGCTCGCGCATGGTTTGGTTTAAAGTAGTCTTCTGCCTCGTCCGATAGCAAATCTCAAACCTGGAACCGCTCAGGTAAGAGCACTGTTTATTATCATTTATCATTATGCATTCTCTCAGCGTTGATTACAAAACAAAACGGATGTTGTGGAAACTTTAACTGTGCATTCTGGTGAAGAAATAACGTGTCACTTTGCCGGCTTGCTGCGTTCTTCATAGTTTTTCCTGATGGACAAAAATAGCGAATTGGCATGGACAGACAGAGACCGAGGGCCCTAGGCGGGAGAAGGAGATAGTTGGACATGGTGTCTCGTGCAAGAAATCACATTTGTTAGCCAAATGTTTGCTTCCGTGTTATTCATAATTCCAACTGACTTCGTTCTCTGGAGCTGTACAGAAAAGATAAGCGTTTCATTAGAATCCGTACAAGGAAACCAGGTGTCATTTTGGCTCCGTCCACAACCCATAATCCCTTCCTAAATAGTTAGTCTCGGTGTAGGATGTAGCACATTAAACCAGTAGGCCACTGTGTAGGTGTGCGGTTTAGGACGGAGCCCTTGTGTCCCTGGCAACGGGAGTTAATCCACTTTAATTCGGTGTCTAGGGCAAAATGGCAGGAGCGCTCACTCTGTTAGTGTTAGTGTGTGTGTGTGTGTGTGTGTCCGTGTCCGTGTCCGTCCACACCTGGCTCACCTGCTCCCTGTGTCTGTTTATTCCACTCAGTGTTTCTTTCCTCTCTTAACATACCGTCAACAAGTTAATGACTAAATGTTTAAGACGCTAAAGGAGCTCGAGACACGCCCACGTCTAAGGCTTTACTAAAGGTTGGGTCAGTTAACGCTTCCTGATGCTAATGTTGTTTGCCCAAGGGGAGGTTAACTTGTAACCATAGCTGCGGCCTTGTGTAAAGGGCATGAGCAGACCTTCTGGCTTTCCAGTGGCTTATCCTTTCTTAACCTCTCTGGTTGTAGACTGAAATCCTGTTTGTGAACCAAACCAAATTTGACTTCATTTTGAATGTCAACACCACAAATCCTAAATCCCAAATCCCTTCAAAAGTGGCTTGTGTTGCTTGCAGGAGTATCTGATGTTTGCATCATGCTCAGCTGTAATGAGTTTAAAACTTCTGATGGGAACTCAGTAGTCAGTACGTGTACATGGACAACAATAATCCGATATTAACCAGATTAAGACAATACTCTGATGAAGAAACTAGCATGTAAACAGCGATTATTGATGACCTTAATCCAGCTAAAGTTATACTCAACATAAACACAAGTTGAAATAAGACGTGGAGTATTCCTGTTTTAGTCGCATTAACAAAGTGCACTACAGACCTGTACACACCTTAATCACACTATTAACATCGTGTGGGAGTTTTCACCACATTTTGCGACAGGACACGTACACGCATGGCAGAGCTCCTCAGTTTCACAGCAAACAAGAGAGCACGGCTGCGTCCAAAACCGTGTACTTACCTGCTGTATAGTAGATGAAATACACGTATTTAGGTAAGTACGCGGTTTTGGACGCAGCCCATGTCTTCAAGCAGTCGTCTATTTGCACGTATAGCACGACAAATAATTAACAGCTCTTGAAGCTTTCGTAAAATTAAAAATGAAATACACGAATCTGTATACGGTACCATAACGAAGGTGAGCTGTATGTTGATGCGTGAAATTCTGGATTGAACGGAGTGGGGACGTAATGACGTATGCCGTTACTTGATCTATGCTCTATAACATGTAAACCTGAACATGAAAGGTATGTTCTCTAACAACTCATGTAAACACCTTAATCACAATATTGTCTTATTCAGAATACGGTCAATAATTAGATTATTGCTGTCCATGTAAACATAGTCAGTGAGAACCAGCGCATCATCACATTCAGCTAGTTCGAGCGTACAGTAATCATAAAAGATGTGGATATGGACTACACCATCTCCACGTTTGCTGCAAGCTGTCCCTACGCTCCACATTTGCTCGAGAGCACTTTTCTTTGTGCCGCCCTCATCATCTCAGTAAGTGCGAATTCATTAAAGGTCATTTCATCTGGCCAGTGCTTTACTTTACTGATAAACACTTCAGCTCGGCGTCTGAGATCCAGTCCTGTGCCGCCCCACGCGTGAGATTGTAATGAGCTGAAATTCTGTTGACTCGAGGGTAAGCGTTAGTGACGCTATCGACTTCTCATACGATAATATGGACACGATATCGTTCATGTTTGCTGACCTCAATATCGCCCATTGTGTTTACACGCGTGTTTGTTTACAACCCCAGTTCCAAAAAAGTTGGAACGCTGTGTAAAATGTAAATAAAAGCAGAATGCAGTAATTTGCAAATCTCATAAACCCATATGTTATTCACAATAGAACATAGAAAACATAAAATGTTAAAACAGAATAAATGTACCATTTTAAGAAAAAATAAGGTGCTTTTGAATTTGATGGTCACCACACGTGTCAAAAAAGTTGCAGCTGGAGGAACATTTTGTAACTAATTAGGTTAATTAGCAACAGGTCAGTAACATGATTGGGTATAAAAAGAGTATCTTAGAGCGGCAGAGTCTCTCAGACGTAAAGATGGGATGGAATCCGAATGGAAGCATATGTTGCTCTAAAACCTGTATATACCTTTCAGCATCGATGGCATCTTTCCAGATGTGCAAGCTGCCCATTCCATAGGCACTAATGCACCCCCATACCATCAGAGATGCAGGCTTTTGAACTAAGCGCTGATAAAAAGCCGGATGGTCCCTCTCGTCTTTAGTCCTCTTTAGATTAGAGAACGCAGTGTCCATGGTTTCCAAAAACAATTTCAAATTTCGATTCGTCTGACTGCAGAACAGCTTTCCACTTTGCCTCAGTCCATTTTAAATGAGCTTTGGCCCAGAGAAGACGGTGGCGTTTCTGGATCATGTTCACATATGCCGCCTTCTTTACATGATAGAGCTTTAACCAGCATTTGTGGATGGCACAGCGAACTGTGTTCACAGACAATGAGTTCTGGAGGTGACGAACATTTATTCTGAAATTGTTCCACAAATTGTAGATGCAGTTTTTTGCAGATTGGTGAACCTCTGCCCATCTTTACTTCTGAAAGTCTCTGCCTCTCTAACATCCTCTTGTTATATCCAATCATGTTACTGACCTGTTGCCAGTTAACTTCCAGCTGTTTCTTTTTAGTAGCGCTTACATTTCCAGCCTTTTGATGCCCCCGTTCCAACTATTTTGAGACATGTTGTGGCCTTCTAATTTAAAATTACTTTTTTTTTTTCTTAAAATGGTACATTTACTTAGTTTAAACATTTGATATGTTTTCTATGTTCTGTTGTGAATAACATGTGGGCTTGTGAGATTTGCAAATCATTGCATTCTGTTTTTATTTACATTTATTTGCATTTTACACAGCGTCCCAACTTTTTTGGAATTGGGGGGTGTACATAAGAATGAATGTCACCTACATTTTAGCCATTCACGCTGCTTCTGTCCTCTCGTCTGCTCTAGGGCTGTCAAATTCAAATTAGAACTTCTATTATTATTATTAACTATTCGCCGAATTTATGATAAAAACGCACATTCAAATGAAAAAACTGTGCATTCGTATTTGATGTGTAGCAAGCAATAGCACTGGTTTAATTTTTGCATTTTCTTGTCAACTAAAATGCTGTTGACTAATCTTCGATGCCGTTTTAGTCAGAGTAATATTAACTAAAATGAATATATATGACAAGACAGAATATTGACTACATTTTAAAGGATATTTTCATCAGAAGACGAAAACTGTTTTTTGACATTCTTCTTCCAATGTCTGAATATTCTAAAGAGTAAAAGGTTCATTCGTGTACTTGCATTATTATGCTGTTATATTATCATTATCAGTGGCATAAAATGGTCTTAAAATGACACCAATATCGTTTATCGCAATTATTTCTGGGACAATATATTGTCCAACAAAAGTAGCTATCGTGATGGGCCTCCTCAGGGTATGAGGACATCCCATGATGCTCAGCTTGAAGAAGTGAGTGTTTCCAATCCTGACAGCCTCACATAATGATGTTCGGTAATGTAGAGTTGCATTAGGAAGGTCTGTATATTCCTTATTTGCCATCGCTTCTTCATGGAATTGCATCTCATGAGGTTCCAGTCGGAATCACATGTATAAATCAAGAGGCTCTTTCCTTCACCTTAATGCTCTTCTCGCAGATGAGAACAAGGCACGCACAGCTTTGATCTTCTGCTTCTTGTAACTGGCGTCCTGGAATGTTGTAGTGTTAGTGTTGTGTTAAGCTTCAACTGACAGTTTTACGCTAAGTTGCATTCAACCAATTGTGCAACTGTTTGACATCTTACAAGAAGGCGGTGGTCCTGTGAATTTTTTATTTTTTATTTTTTTTGGTCATTGATTGACGTGAGGAGTTTGCATTCTTATGAACTTGTTTCTTTAACGTTGGGTTTGGTTTCAGCTGAATGCTCAAACTAAAATCTGTTTGCAGAAACCGGTTCTTGAAAAAGTGACTTGAGCTTTTGTTAGCAGGATAAGGAGTGGTGTGGGTTGATGACTGGTAAGACAAACAGGGATATAGGTGAAAGATATTTGACTCTCTTTCAGGTGTATCACTGATTAAACGAGCAGTCAGCGTTCCAGGCCAGAGAGTTAGCGAGTCACTGAGTGCTAATCTCTAGCCATTAATTTGCGCAGATGCAAAATATACAACATAGCTCTTAGCCTTAGGTTTTCCTCCCCTCCTTTCTCTGTCTTTCTTCCTCCTTGCTTTACTCCTTGTTCCCTAATGTATCTTTCTCTTTCTGTCCAATCTCTCCTGTCCTTCAGTGGTGGACCAGCATGACCGACAGTATCATGAGCAAAGCAGCCACAATGGAGATCCCTATCAACAGTAACGGGGACAGCAGGACTCTTGGCGAGGATGATGGCCTTGAACAGGTGAGGGGACGTGCTGTTTCTCTCTCCTAGTGGTCTCCATTACAGTTACTACAGCTTTGCAATGGGCATGTGACGGTGATAAGTTTGTGGTATTTAAAAAGTCTGTGCCATGTGTGATTGTGCAACTTCACCTTAATGGCCTGAGAGAAAATCTGCAGCAAGCAGGTGGATCAAACATTTACTCGTGTGTGTGTGTGTGTGTGTGTGTGTGTGTGTGTGTGTGTGTGAGAGAGAGAGAGAGAGAGAGAGAGAGAGTGAGTATGTGAGCGTGCACACTTGCACAAGAGAGACTTTTTGGAAACTTTTTTGAGACTTTTTAGTCTTATGTATCAGGTGAGTTTCTATCCACTGATTTAAAACAACATAGAATGTAAGCAAGTTAAGGATGTACACATTTCTAATAGTAGAGTGAGATGTTTTAATTTGTTTCTTTTTTCCTGCTTGGGTTTAGTGAATAAAAATATGCTGACAGGAGAAATGGGGGAAATGTACCTTGGTAAACAAAAGGTGAAGTGGCTGCATTGTCTAAAGACACGCCTGAGTGAAGCAACTGCAAGGCCTTGACATCCGGGAGAGGAACTCTGAGTAAACACCTCCTGTGTTTGCTCAAAGAACAAGCGGATTTATTTGAGCTGCTAGCTCGAGTTTCATGCTCAGACGTATGGTTCTGAGTTTGACGTGTTACTTAGTACCAGTGTTCTCATGTCTCTTCAGACCAGTTGATTGGTCTTATTTATTACTCATGTAGCTCCAACTTTGCCAGTTTTGTGGTGCTGGAGTCATCCTGTGGATTATATTTTTAATATATTGTATAATTCGACATGTTTTCACAGTTTGCGGTGCACAAATGGCACGCATGAAGTCAGAGGCAGCTTAATTGGGTAACAAACAATGCTAATTACCCTGGGGGGCTGTAAGAAATATAATAGTGTTGGCTGTAAAGCCGTGTGATAAAGATGCTTGGCTGATTTAGCCTGAGACAGATGGCTCTTCTTCTGTGCTGTTTTGAAAGAACAGGGGAAATTATACCAGTGTGTAAATTATGGGCCCTCGAATTTCTTGATCAGGGAGGCAAACATCTTTCATATTTCTTACTGTTCAGATTTTAGAAGAAATTAGACACTCAGCATGTTTTCTGTGCATTATGGCATGGTTGGCTGTGCAGATGTGACGCTGTGCTACTATTTATGTGCTGTTTCCACTTGTCTCTCTCTCTCTCTCACACACACATGCAGCTCAGTCATCTCTTGCATTATGTATTAAATATCACCATATTTATAAAATAACTTCTGAAAAGGTGTGAAAAATGAATAAAAGGGCTGCATGGTGAGAGTGCTGTTGCCACCTCACAGCTCCAGGATCCCCAGTTTGATTCCCCTGGGTTACTGTGTGTAGACTTATACATGTTCTCCATGTGGGTTTCCTCTGGGTTTTCCAGTTTTCTTCCACCTCCGAAAAACATGGCAAGTGGATTGGCTATGCTAAAGTGCCCCTAGGTGTGAATGTGTGTGAGAAAGGTGACCTGATGTACTGCCGTCTCATCCAGAGTGCTCATGGGATAGATTCCAAGATCCACTGCAGATCTGACCATGATAAAGCTCGTAGTAGCAGTACTACTAGTAGTAGTAGTAGTAGTAGTTGAAGTAGTGGTAGTGGTAGTAGTTGTAGTTGATTAATTGTAGTTGTTGTAGTAGTAGTAGTAATTGATGTAGTTGTTGAAGTAGTAATTGTAGTTGAAGTAGTAGTTGTTATTATAGTAGTAGTGTAGTTGTAGTAGTTATTGTAATTTATGTATTTATAGTAGTAGTGTTGAAGTAATTGTAGTTGAAATAGTAGTTGGAGGAGGAGTTGTAGTAGTACTTGTAGTTGAAGTAGTATTATAGTTGTAATTGTAGTCGTAGTAGTAGTAATAGTTGTAGGAGTAGTAGTAATTGTAGTAGTAATAGTTGGAGTAGTAGTAATTGTAGTAGTAATAGTTTGAGTATTAGTAGTAGTAATAGTTGGAGTAGTAGTAGTAATTGCAGTAATAATAGTTGTAGGAGTAGTAGTAATAGTTGGAGTAGTAGTAGTAATTGTAGTAAAAATAGTTGTAGGAGTAGTAGTAATTGTAGTAATAATAGTTGTAGGAGTAGTAGTAGTAATAGTTGGAGTAGTAGTAGTAATTGTAGTAAAAATAGTTGTAGGAGTAGTAGTAATTGTAGTAATAATAGTTGTAGGAGTAGTAGTAGTAATAGTTGGAGTAGTAGTAGTAATTGTAGTAATAGTTGTAGGAGTAGTAGTAATAGTTGGAGTAGTAGTAGTAATTGTAGTAGTAATAGTTGGAGTAGTAGTAGTAGTAATTGTAGTAATAATAGTTGGAGTAGTAGTAGTAATAGTTGTAGGAGTAGTAGTAATAGTTGGAGGAGTAGTAGTAATTGTAGTAGTTGAAGTAGTAACAGTTGTAGGAGTAGTATGGATTTTCAGATTGAAATCTGAAGTCAAATACATTACTTTTTTTTTAAGAATTTTATTATTTTCCATTTTCTTATATTTTTTTTGTTGGATATGCTTGGCTCCTTTAAATGCAACAGCAGTTTTCATTATTCACATTCAGACTGGAACTGCTATTTGTTTTTAGTGCTCTGTCAATGTTTTTATTTATTTATTTATTTATTTATTTACATTTGGGACACAAGTATATTAAAATAATTTTTGGGTGGTTTCCACAAGTTAAAATGTCCATGAAACTATCCATTATCATCAACAGGATTCTCTTCTGTTGTCATCATTTTCTTTTGTCTCCCAGTTCTGCTGAAAATTACTGTTGCTTTAGATTCCCAGATCAGTGCTGTGTGATCTTTGCTCACATTTGCTATTCTAAATCAAGCTTTGCTAATAGTTAATTCTTCTGCTTGTAAATGCTAGTATGTAAAATTACATTCTTTGGGCGTGCTGGTTCCAATCACATAGAGTTACTTGCAAAATATGTAGCACACAGCCCTGCATTTGTGGAATTTATGAATCAGTTATAAATCTGATCACTTGTATCTCTCAGTATTTTGTTCATTTATGCTGAAATTATTGAATCATATTTCATGCCACTATTTATTTTTATTATTTTTATTTTATGGGCACTTGTTTTTGTTTCTACATTGTTCATTTTCTTTTCTGTATGTCTTTCTGTCATCCACTCATGTCTGCAGGCTCCAAAGGTACAGTGGGGCCTAAATGAGAAGGTAGGGCGTCCTCCAGACCAAAGGGTGAGGAGCGTACTGGTGGAGGGGTCTGAGCCCACGGAGGCTCTCTTTCTCTGTGTGTGTGTTTGTGTGTGTGTGTGGCCCTGTATTGCTGTTTGGCCCCTAATTTCAACTGATATCACAGGATGCCTTTCAAAATTCTTAAGAGGTACATGTGAGTGTGTGGAATTAAATTTGTGCCAAAAATATTGAACGTAACTTTTAAAACATTGTAGTCAGTGGCAGTAATTTAACATGGTCTTCAAATAAACAGCACTCTTTGTTAACAGCTTTCTAAGCTTCCTTAAAAGCTGATCATGGTTTATGGGTGCGCTGCCAGAGGTTTTGTTTACGCTTTCAAACTTTTCATTTACGCTCCGCAAGTTTACGTCGCCATTCTGGCACAAACCTAAAGTGGGGGCGGGGCTTTACAGCACTTTACTCTCATTTGCTAGTGAGATTTGGATCAACAGCTCGAGTGTAGAGCTGAGGAGGAGGAGGATGATGACACGCCATGCCACTCCTGAGAGCTCTTGTCTAAAAAAAAAAAAAAAAAAAAAAACCACCAACAAAAAAAGAAGTGTTATGTGACTACTCAAAGATCAAATATTAATTACGATCTAATATATTGATTAAGTAAGTAATTCATTTCCTCTGCAAAGTACAAACACTATAACTGTACAGCGAACCGCATCCAGAACACGCTCCAAAATTCACACCACTGGAGTCTCTACTTCCAGGTCAGGGAGCTGTCCTTCCAAATCTCACTAGCCAATGAGAGTCAAGCACTGTGAAGCCCCGCCCACACGTGAGATTTGTGCCAGAATGGTGAACTTAAACTTGCGGAGCGTAAACGAAAACTTTAATGTGTAAATGAAAACTCTGCTATTTATTTCAAAACCATGTTACAGTTTTGCCGCTGAGTTCACAGTTTTCAGTTTCAGAGTGTTTTTATTCTTTGTTTTTATTATTTTAATCCTGAGGTTCACTGCAGCCAGTAACAGAAGACTGAATGGGGGGAAAACAACAAGGTGCAGAAAAGATTAGATGATTGCAATCTTTTTTGCTGTTCTCAATAAAACTTTTTTTTTTTCAATTGTGAGAAGACAACTGCACGACCAGTTACACCAAATAAATAAAAAGATCACAAAAATACTTGCTAGTGTTTAACTTTATTGGTAACAAAATCTCTGGTGATGGTCACTCATAAACACCAGCCCCTGATAAAAATCTAATTAACCTACTAATATTTTTAAAGGAAATAAAATATTTACCTGATATTCCAACGTACAAAAGTAAGGAATAAAAAAAATTCTGGGAGTGTTTAGTTTTAGGAAAATATTCAGTGACCGGGTGGTGTTAGGCATTACCCCCCGAGGCTGATAATTTTTTTCTAATAACATCATGTCTCGAAGTGTTTTATTCTTCTTATACTACAGCACATTGCCAATTACGCTACAGGTTTTTTTTAATTATAGATGAATTTTTGTTATCCATTCATAGTTATATTTATCCATTTAAAGTTAATGTTGTGGAATGTCTGTGAAACAAGTTAGTTATTTTTATCACTTACGTTATAGCAGCTATAAACAGTTGTTTATACCAGCGTCCTCTCATATCTCTCTCTCGCTCTCTCTCCCCCTCTCTCTCGAAGTTAAGGCAAAAAATAAGTACAATGTTTTAGCTTATTGAGAAACTGTTTTATACACCAATGAGTATTTAGTAGTGCTGTGGTGTCCTTGCAGATAAACAGTTCTGAAAAAGTAATACACTTTATCTCTGTACAGCTGCTCAAGACAAGTGTAAGTACTTTTCTTCCTGAAAGTAGAAAAAAATTCAAATAAAATGTAACATGAAGCAAATTGTGTCAAGCAGAGAACAGAAACAACATGGGTCAGGTCTTATAAAGACACGCACAGACAGCAGCTGTAATTAAGCTGCCACTGAACACACACTGTTTGGCTTGGCTGGTGATTTTTGGTCAGGAAATGCCTTGTTTTACTCCTCATTCCTTTAATCAGAAATAATTACTGTGCACAGTCAGCGATGACAAGCTCTTGATTCAAATTCATATCTTTTGACAAAAAGTTAACGCCTTTATCAGGGCTAAAAACGGAGCGCTGCTGAGTTTGTTTTTGTTAAATGGTGAAAATAAACGTAGGTAGCAATTCAGTGCGACCATCTCAATCTTTTCTGAATAATGGTCAGCTGAACCAAAAGTACTCCATATGTCTGTTTTGAAAAGCATCCTGCTATTAAACCTGTACTGTACTGTTAAAGCTGCTGTAAACAACGTTGCTAGCTAATGTTAATGTCTGCCCTAAATTACGTCCAGCAAATAATTATGCTATACAGAACATTTAAGACATTTATTTATTTGTTTGTTTGTTTGTTTATTTTAAAGAATGTTTAAATTTGAGTAATTCGGCTGAAGCTCAGGCTAATCACCAAAACAATTTTAGCTGTTTATTAAAGGCCATAACTGGATATAATGATAAGATAGATGATAAAAGTTGCTTACAGCAGCTTTAACCAGCAGCTAAACCTTACAGAAATTTTTTTATTTCTCTTAACATTAAAGAAAAAAATTTCTTTGGATCTGTCATGGTATGCACAGGACATACTGATGGTTCCAATGGATTTTTGGTCTTTCGTAACCTTGTATAACTAATACCCATAGCTAATCTACTGTCAGTCTTTGACAGTGCAGTGAGCGTACATTTGATATTTTTTGTTTCAGAAGGAATGCCGGGCTTAGCCCAGCAGTGATGTACAGCGTGCTTTTCTCTGTAGATGAAGGGAAGTGGCTGCATGCTGTATGTTACTGCTGCGTGTCCCAGCAGTGATGTTTACCTGCCTTTGTTTGGGATGAGGAAATGATTGGCCCGCTCTGTAGGGGGTGGGGGAATTACGTTTTTTTGTTTGTTTGTTTGTTTGCTTGTTTGCTTGTTTTTTTTGCATCAGATGCACATTACTGCACTGCTGATGTAATTAGAGCACAAATGGCATCTTATTCGTCACTGTTTGCAGTCACGGATAAGATGCTTTCTAGTGTAGAGTCTTAACCCGGGCCGCTTTTTAAATGGTATCCTGTCTGAACTGCAGTCTGTTTAGAAGTCAGTTATGTCAAAATGAAATGTTTCATTCTTTTATAAATGGTTTCCTAACACCCACCTAACACAAACTTATTGCCCCTGTGCATAATAGGCTAATGCAGTTCAAGATTTCCTTTTAGCTACGTGTTAGACTTGAATGCCACAGACAGCGTAATCTTTTTGTCTCTCTCTCTCTCTCTCTCTCTCTCTCTCTCTCTCTCTCTCTCTCTCGCTCGCTCTGTCTGTGTGTGTGTGTATATATGTGTGTGTGTGTAGGATTTGCAGCAGGTAATGGTATCTGGGCCTAACCTCAATGAGACCAGCATTGTATCAGGTGGCTATGGAGGCACAGCAGAAGGCATCATTCCTACTAGTTCTATCAAAGGTAATCTCCTTTTGTCTTTCTCTCTCACTCACTTATCCTCCATCTCTCTCTGACTCTCACTCTCTCGCACACACCATGCTGTTCTCACTGTCTTGTTGTCCTGTTCCGCTTCTCGAGCCTCAGATTCGAGTTGAGGCCATTTTCTGGACATGCTGCGGCACTAAACATGAATCATGTCTCGCATTATGTGTTCCAAATGCATATTTTCCAGCTCATCAGCTAGCCCTGAAGAGTGCTGAATTCTCTCCAGAAGGTCTACACTGCTACCCCCCCCCCCAAATACATTACTTACATTACATTACAGGACTGTCCTTTATGTGACTATATTATTAGTCATTTTTGAATTCAGTGATTTTTGCCAATGTTTCCAGGAGCATAGTGGTGGGGTTGACATTTGAGTTAATTAAAAAACAAACAAACAAAAATCTTTCTATCTAGACCACGCCTACTTCTGGTTCAAATCTGGATACAGATACAGATGTGAATATTTGGAGCACTAAACCGATACAGATACTTGCATTGCATAACACCTCTCATATAGATGTGACATTTTAGGCATGAGCATCTGTCAGACAAGTAGAATTCACATTTTGTTTAACATATTTGCCCACCATGATATTGCGTATTAATCTAATAGGCTACAGGTGGTAATATCTGTACATCAATAGCTTGATTAATCCCACTCCTTGCTGATAGAAATGTCCCTATTGCATAGATGCAGTGCTTAGGTGCTGCTGTAATGGTATTGTGTTGGAATAAAAATGTTTCATTACTGATCTGGGAATGACCGTTCATTGAGACGATGCGATAGCAACTCCTGACTCCCTCTGGTGGCTGATTTTGTCAGCACATTCTGTCTCTTTCCTCTCTCAGGCCCTGTTATTCACCTCAACACTGACTTTATGGACAACAGACGAATCCCTGTCGATGGACAAGGTTACAGCTTCACTCTTTCAGTCTCTCTCTCTCTTTAATTATTCACGTCTCTTTTCTGAAGGTTGGGAATTCTGGGCAGATGGATTTTGCTTTTCTTTATAATTTCTCCTCTAGGTTTTAGAGTCTGCTTGGAATCACCAGCACCTTTTCTTGTCCTTTGCCAAACTTCAGATTAACTTTTCAGGACCATCATGCAATCGTCCCAGAGAGCAATATTAAGCCCCCTCAACGTTAATCAACCTTGAGCGTCTTGTGTATAAAATATTTGAAGGCATGTGATTTGTGGCACATATTGTTATGCATGTATAGGTCAGTCATTGGCAATGATAACATTTTATTATTGTTCCCAGCTCTTTTCTACTAGGCTCTGGGAAAATAGGATGATTTTCATTTGTAGAATCATATGGCTTTTACTTGCTTTTCCCCCAATTTCTTAAAATTACATAATGACCAGATATTACCGTATAGTCTTATACAAAATGTACGGATTTATAGTATTTTATGCTGCATATAATAAGTTCTTTTTCAAATTAATTTCTGTATTTTCAGCTTAATATAAATAATAAGTGGGCTGTTTAATATGTGCTTGATTTCCATGGTTAGAAATATTTTCTCACAAAAAAAAGTGTTTAGGCAAAAGTCACAAGTTCAAGGCATTATAGTTCAATTAAGTACTGTGAGAAACAATGCTGTTTAGGGTTATATCGATGTGGCAGTCATATTACCAAGATGTAGTTTGGAGTAAGCTTACAAATGCTACAATCTTAATACACAATAATGTACAGTAATAAGATTATCAGAGTAATATGAGTAACTCCAAGGAACACATCTTGATAGACTAGCACACACACACACAGTTGTCACTATAATACATCATTAAGCTCGGAGATAACGGTGTTCAGGGAGTTATTACGATGTGATCAGTGAAATCTTCAGGTTTACCTGTTTGTCATGTTTCACTTAAACCTGCATTCATTTTTTCATAGTCGTACATCTTCTCTTCATGACCATTTTTTCTTCCTTCTTCTCCCTGTTCCTCTTCTTTTATATCATCATCATCCTCTCACACATCCATAACCTTCCCATGCCCTTCATTTCACTCATGGAACCATGTTACATATGTAAAAATGTAACCATGAATCCAACCCCCTTCATCATCTAAACCACACCATCACTTCCTTGCTCCGATTCCCTGTTATGAACTCCAAATGCCCATCCACACCCTTTACCTGACCCCTCACCAATTGCCCCCTCCAGACCTGCGAATGAAGTGCAGGGGAGTTAGCATTGGCCCAAGCCACTCTGCTGCCATCCGGATAGCCAGCCAATCAGACGACTTCCCCGGTATCCCAGGTACCCCGGGATTCTTCCATCATTGTGATCTCTGGCAAGCCATCACTCTGTCATTCACTCTCACTTGCACCCTTCTCGTCTTTCACCTACCGACATTCTGTAGCGCTTTCTCTCTGCTGCAGTGGTGGCTACATTTAAATAGGACTACTTAAGTTTCTGTCTTTTTATTGGGTTAAAGATTGGGATAAAGGTTTGTGAGACTGATCTGAGCTTAGAGATAAGTTGTAGGCCGAAATTTGAGACTCTGCTTGAGCATTGCTTTGCGTCTTTGCATAATAGGATCCAGCATGCACCACAGCAACAGTTCATCCGTGATGGCAGAGGAGGCCACTAGAGGTGTCGCTGTGGAGAAGTTTGACATGGTGAAGAAATGGGGCCTGAACACTTATAAGGTATGAGCTGTTCTTAAGCCAATCATTAGATAAATTATTATAAAATGCAAATACACTCAGGAAAGTTAAATTTTAGTTGGAAGTAAAAGTGTGTGTTAATCCAGTGGTTTCTATGTCCTCTATGCTCTAACAGTATTCAGTATAAGGTGAACAAAGTGCACTAGAGTGGCAATAAAAAGTATCATGACCTGCAGGGGGCACTGAATTATGACTAGACAAAATAAACAGTCATGACGAATTTGGACAAGGAAAGCGATGCTTTCACTTTGTAGGGGTGAGAGTGTGATTATTATTTAGTCATTCATTTTTTGCCACTGTGATGAGTGTGAAAAGAGACTGGGAGTGGAACAGTTTAAATAAATAATAATGAAAAAAAAACAAGAATGGGGGAGAAAAAGTACCATACCCTAAGATATTATTTTCGGTATGTGCTTAAAATTTTTCCTTTTCAATGAAGTACATTGATTACATTGCAGTGACAGAGCCTGAAACGGGTCAACACTTTCTAAACTGAAAAGAGTCTCTTCTAGTCAGTTTAAGTAACAAAAAAAAAGTTTTCTTAACCACTATGAGTCACATGAGATCCTTACAATTTCATTTCAAAGCTTGATCCTTTTACTATAAGTGGACTAATCATTTGAGAAAAAACAGAAGCATTTCATAGAAGACAAAAAAAATGTTTATTAGAGTTATCCAGTTAACCACTTTATCTGATATTGGCACTGGATATTCTTTAAAAAAAAAAAAAAGAAAAGAAAGAAAACAACCAACATTGGGAGCAGATAGGCTCAGCACGTTTGCCTCACACCTCTGGGTTTTGGCGTTCAAATCCTGCCTCTGCCCTGTGTGCGCAGAGTTTATAGGGCAGTGGTTAAGACAGTGGGTTACTAATCAGAAGTTCACTAGTTCAAATCCCAGCACTATCAACCTGCCACTGCAAGACCCTTAACCCTCAACTGCTCAGTCACTCTGGATAAGGGTCAAATACTATACATGTAAATGTAGGTAGGAATTAATTATTTTGGGAACTTTACAAAGCTTACTGTGTCATCTGTGTAATTTCTTAGAAAAAAGGACTGACAGAACAAAGAATCTGTTACAAGTAAATGCACTTAAAGCTTACATACTGTTACTCAAGCATGCACACACACACACACACACACACACACACACACACACACACGCACACACTCGATAAAGTGAAACCAGTCCTCAAGTGTTTATCGTAGGTTCATTTCATTTTGATGCATGTTATGATTGAATGGCAGTCTGCCGTATCCTGGGGAACAAATTATCTGCTCGAACCTTTTGATAAGTTTCTCTGGAAATTATATCTGCCCGAATATTCTGGGAATAGATGCATTGAATTAGGCAACAATATATTACATGGTGCATTTCATTAAAAAATAAAAAATCTTTTTTTTTTTTTTTAATTCTTTCCAAATACACATGCTGTAGAAATAGTGTCTTCCTGAGAAGTTCATGTTAGTACTAGTAGTCTGACTCATTTTGAGTGGCACCAGTACCGTGGCGGGACTTGTGTTACCACAAGTGTTAACTCTTTTGACAACTGACGAGTTCTTAGTAAGAACAGGGGTAGAAAAACTACTGAGAAATGATCCTTAAGTGGAAGTATAAATAAAGTGAATCTTACTTAATTAAAAGTGTGAAGGAAAGTCAAAAAAGCTACTTTTTAAATGTACCTAAAAGTACTTTGAAGGTCTAAATAAAATAACGTAAGGAGTATGTAAGTATTCTATTTATCAAGAGTAAAAATATACAATTTCAGTAATACTCAAAGCAAAAATACGGCCAAAGTAATACTTAAGTTTAGTAATGAAGTACAGTTACTTAAGTATTTTCCATGTCTAAATAAAAGTAGTATATGATGACATTTGAGAACTCAACTTTTAGAGGGAATCTTCTGATCCATCTGATCTGTCTAATTCCCCATCACTTTCTAAGCTGGATCAGGTGGGTTGGAAGCAGGATAAATTTGAAACCATGCAGGGAAGAGGATATACAGTGCTGCTGCTGTGAATATGCTGGAAAACATAATCCTCCTCAAAAACATGCTACAGAAAAACATCACAAACATGTCCCCTATTTTACAGCTACAGGGGTGCTTGAAGTTTGTGAACCCTTTAGTGTATTTATGTAGAAAACTCTAAAACAGTTATTCTCAGAATTGATTAAACGGTCAATATTTTTTTCCACGATTAATCGGCCAATTATTTTTTGATTAATTGATTAATCGGATGGGCTAAAACCAAACTTTCAGTACCTTTTTTTTTTTAACTTATTTAAACAGATATAAACTTCAGAGTAAAACTTTACATTAACACAACTGTTTGTCCAATTTATATATATATATATATATATATATATATATATATATATATATATATATATATATATATATATATATATATTAGTCAAACTACACACTGAAATCAGTGCAGTACAAGATGGAAGTGACATTTATGGACAACTAAACTTTTTTGCATTTCAGTGAGGGAAGCTTTGCTGCAAAATAAATGTGTTCTAATGTGTAGATTGTTCTAAGTAAGTCCATAATGCTGTTAGTCATCTGAGGGCAAATGGTTAATGCTACGCAGCAGCAGGTCTGTGGGCTGGAACAGATTATTCATCTGATATGTGTTTTGCAGAAATGAAGATTTTAGAATCTGGAATGTTCCAATATTTTCCTTATTTTTCCTGGTCTCACTTGAGAACTGCTTTTGACTCTAGTCTGTCCCCGTCGCTGTCTGTCCCCTTCCAGTGCACTAAACAGATGATCTCGGAGCGATTCGGCCGTGGCTCTCGCACTGTCGATCTGGAGCTGGAGGCTCAGATTGAGGTTCTGCGAGACACCAAGCGCAAGTATGAGAATGTGCTGCGCTTGGCACGTGCACTCACTAATCACTTCTACAGCATGGTGCAGACACAGCACGCACTCGGAGACACGTTCGCTGACCTCAGCCAGAAATCTCCCGAACTGCGGGTGAGCTGCGTTCACTACTAGCAGACTACATCACTACTGACTCGTCATGTGATCATTTAGATATGCAGTATTGTATGGAATTTTGATTGCTATTAAGATCAGTCACCTCAGAATTGAATTATGATTTATAATGACAACATTGTTTTTCCTGGTGATTCTATCCTCAGTATAGATTGTGAAAATTTGTGATTAACATAAATTATATTGTGGAGGTTATTTGGGGGGGGAAACAGTGTTCGATCGTTGTGTTTCGCTGCTTCTAGGACGAATTTGGGTACAATGCAGAAACTCAAAAATTGCTGTGTAAGAACGGTGAGACCCTGCTGGGTGCCATCAACTTTTTCGTCTCCAGCATCAACACACTCGTCAACAAGACCATGGAGGACACACTCATGACCATCAAGATGTATGAGAATGCAAGGTACAATACTGTTGTAAAAAACGTTGATAGTGTAGCTGTGAAACACTATATCCTAATAATATTTTTGTAAATTTGTGCAATTAATTAATCTGCTACTGTTGTAAATTTGCTATCTCGTAATTTTATCATACACAAAAGTTATCAAACACACCGAAGAACACGGCATTGTTGACCATAATATCTTATTTTTGGTTAAGATACCCTGCAGTGCTGAATTTTTTTTCTTTTTTTCTTTCTTTTTCAAGCTTGGTGGTTCCTGTCCTTGCAGCCACTCTCTCTTTCAGCTTATAAGTACATGATAAATACTGTCACTAAGAAATTTTATAGGAAGTTGTTCTCAAAATTATCTTACTAAGAAAGAAGAATTGGAGCATTTTTTTCTTTTGTTTTTGTGTTGTATACACAAGGATGTGCAAAGACACGTCTCCGTACGTTTTCCCTTTTAATGTTCTCTATCCACTATACACCATGAGAATTTCCAACCATAACACCCCTACTCTGTGCTAAAATATCTGTCGTTCTTTAATAAATAATACAACCCCGGATCCAAAAAAGTTGGGACACTTGCGAAATGGAAATCAAAACAGACTGCAATGATTTGCAAATCTCATAAACCCAGATGTTATTCACAATAGAACATAAAAAAAAAACATTTCAAATGTTTAAAATGAGGAAATGTACCATTTTAAGAAAAAAATAAGGTTTAATTGTGGTAATTTCATGGCCAGAACACGTCTCAAAAAATTTGGGACGGGCTAACAAAAGGCTGGAAAAATAAGTGTTGATTCTGCGTGTGATTCTGATCCTTTTGTGTCTGATTTGTTTTATTTTTTTTGTGTGTCCCCTCTCATGCAGGTTGGAGTTTGACGCTTACAGAGCCGATCTGGAAGAACTGAACATGGGACCTCGGGACGCAATGACCATAGCGCGTATCGATGCGGCGCAGGAGCAGTTTCAGATCCACAAGGACAAATATGAGCGACTGCGCAATGACGTTTCCATCAAGCTCAAGTTCTTGGAGGAAAACAAGGTGTTCAAAACTCCTCATTATATTTTACAAGTACTGAAAACTGTATGCTACTTAAATTTACAATTACATTTATTCATTTAACAGACGCTTTTTTCCAAAGCGACTTACAAACGAGGAAATACACGTAAAATACTTACTGGGATCAGAACAGAAGTCTGTTACCCTGAACTGTACTTTTCAACAGAAACCAATGCAGTTTTGTCAGATATTTCCATTATTTTTTTTTTTAGTAACACTTAAAGGAGTTTCCAAACAGCTAAATACTTACAGTTTTAAATAATGTGTTCTTGAATAAAGCAGTATAACCTGAGTCAGTATTAAAACTTGGCATTAGTTGTTTGATGCATGATGAAATAAAAACATGGCCAGTGTTTCAGAAGCATTGCAAAGTTAAGATGACCTGGGCTGGTAGAGAGTGTTCAGTGGTATGCTCACTCTACCAGTTAAAGCCTAGTTCACACTGCACAGAGATACCGTCTCTCCGGGTTTTGTCGGATTAGCGTGTTAACCCTGTCGGCGTCTGTTGGTGTTGGTCGGCATTTGTTTTCACCGACTGAACATGTTCAATCAGCGTTTGTCGGTCAAGGAATGTCTGAGCAGTGTGGTATGATTTTCCAACAAACTCTGACATAATCTGATCTGGACAGGAGCCGTTGCCATGACAATGAAGCAAGCATCCCTGAAAACTCCATAGAAACAAAAGCCAGTGCTCTCGGTGCTAGGCATGTTAAATCATCGTTGTGGGTAAAGTGGTAGATTTCTGGACGAGTCCGAAAGAAGAGGATAGATGATGTATCGATGTGTTATTTACAGTGCATCCGGAAAGTATTCACAGCGCTTCACTTTTTCAACAATTTGTTATGTTACAGCCTTATTCCAAAATGGATTAAACATTTCTGCAGCGTTGAAGGTCCCAATGAGCACAGGGGCCTCCATCATCCGTAAATGGAAGAAGTTTGGAACCACCAGGACCCTTCCTAGAGCTGGCCACCCGGCCAAACTGAGCAATCAGGTAGAAGGGCCTTAGTCAGGGAGGTCACCAAAAACCCGATGGTCACTCTGACAGAGCTCCAGCGTGTCTTTGGGGAGAGAGGCGAACCTTCCAGAAGAACAACCATCTCTGCAGCATGCCACCAAACAGGCCTGTAGGGCTGCACAATTAATCGGATATCGATTGTGGTTATGATTTTGACTGCCCCCCATTAAATGAACATGATCGACTGCGATATTGACATTTAAAGTTCGTCCTCCGCTCATAGAAAACTCCGCTGTTTTCTCCACTCAAATCAAGCGCTTCCTACACTCACAGCCAATCACATAGAGCGGCACAGGGCTGACGTCATTTTGTAGTGCCAAAACCCGGAAACAATTTAGCGCTGTGAGCTCCAGCGCTTGCGTGAGGGGAAATCATGACACTATCACGATGCTAAATGGCACTACAGAGGTTGTCGAGGACATTAAACCTCATCACGCCGAACAGGAAAAACTCGCATTTGCGACTGAAGTACTTTGTGCGACTTTGACTAAGTATTTATTTGCACCGGTGCGAGTGAACTGTTCGGAGTTGTATAATACATTCGGAATAAAAACTACAGGTCCAAAATGCATCTACACCGTGCAACAGTTACTTTCACACTGCTTTTCATCACCTCAGTCAACCGAACAAGTGTGTAAATACTGCAGAGAAGCCATTATGATGACGAGTAATACTGAACATCATCTGCTTCTGTCAACTCTCCGACCTCACAACCGCCATCTTTTATTGATCACGCAAAATGACCTGAACTTTCACCTGCTCATGTAGACACAGCATCGGGGGATGTAAATCAATAATAATGCTAACGCTACAAGGTGGGTTTAATTCAAACTTCTTTATTAAAAAATTCCTCACCAATCATAATCAAGAGTAGCAACTGTTCAGAACACAATATTATCAGCAGACATGGCAACACTGTACTGGGGAACCGATCTAAAAGGAACAACTGATAAACAAACAAAAACAGAAAACTAATAAAATGTAAAGACAGAAAATGTGCTTAGTTATTAGTAAATAAATAATTGAATATAAAATATATATATATATATATATATATATATATATATATATATATATAAATAAAGTGAGAAATGAAATAATTTGTAATTACTACGGCTTGCACTTAATAACAATTACTCTTAGTTCGCTACATTATATTACTCATAGTTCGCTATCCCCTTAGAAGGCCACTAGCCTTTTTCCTAATATGGATCATGCTTGTATTAGTCTACTTTTAATTAGGACTCTTTATTGTTTAAGATATTTAAAAATAAATATTTTATGCTTGTATCAATTAACCAACAGTATTTCTCATTGCTTTTATTTTAACTTAATTAACAGTGAGCAGAGAGCTTACATTTAACTGTTTATGACAGACCTCCTGATTTAAACTTAAATAAAAAAAAGATTGGTATCTGGATCGGTATCGGTCAAAAAAATCCTGATCGGTGCGTCCCTAATGAACACCATTAAACTAAAGCGCTTTGCATCTGACAGGTAAATGAACTCACCCAATCACATCCTATTTGAGATTATTCAGATATATACACAATATACACAGAGCGGTTCAAGAACTGTCTCCAGCCCAGAACCATGACAGTGGAAAATGTCTAATAATGTAGCTTTAAATATATTTAAGAGGACTTCAAAGACTGAACATTGATGTTTATTGTATTTGTTTACAAGGTGGAACAGGTTAACGGTTGTTTTTTGCATACAGTCTGTAAAATTAACTGAAAATATTAAATTTAGTTTATCAGAAGGTAAATTAATGTCGTGGCTCACGCTATGTTCCTAAATTCTGTCATAATTGACAAGCTCAAGTTTTCTCATGCCTACTTGTGCGTTATATTGTGGCACATTAACGCTACCAGCTCTCTTAAAAAAAAAAAAAAAAAAAAAAAAAAGAAACACACTAAACTTAAGCTGTGCTCCTAAATTTTTGTAATCTCCTTAAAGAAATTGTCTTGCGTCTCTCCTCCTGTAAACACTGTTATTGCCTTTTCTGTATTCGCCTGAATTGTTTTCATTTAGTTGCATACTGTTATATTTGATTTCATATTTTCATGTGGTTGATGGCATTTTTATTTTTACTTATCCTATATTTTGGGTACAATTTTATTTAGGCTTTGCTTCTACGAGATGATGCACTTTAAGGATCAGTCTAATTTGATGCAAAGATTTGCACATTAGCAGGAATGTAGCACAACATGGAGGTGAAAGCAGCGGTCTGTTTATTTAAATGTGGAAGTACATTAAAATATGTTGTCCCTAAAATCAATGAACAATCATGATAAATAATCGAGATCTCAATATTGATCAAAATAATCGGGATTATCATTTTGGCCATAATCGTGTAGCCTTACAGGCCTGTATGGTAGAGTGACCAGACGGAAGCCACTCCTCAGTAAAAGGCACATGACAGCCCACCTGGAGTTTGCCAGAAGGCACCTGAAGGACTCTCAGACCAAGACAAAGATTGAATTCTTTGTCCTGAATGGCAAGCGTCATGTCTGGAAGAAACCAGGCACCACTCATCACCTGGCCAATACCATCCCTACAGTGAAGCATGGTGGTGGCAGCATCGTGCTGTGGGAATGTTTTTCAGTGGCAGGAACTGGGAGACTAGTCAGAATCAAGGGAAAGATGAATGCAGCAATGTACAGAGACATCCTTGAAGAAAACCTGTTCCAGAGCACTCTAGACCTCCAACTTGATGGAGCTTGAGAGGTCCTGCAAAGAAGAATGGGAGAAACTGCCCAAAAATAGGTGTGCCAAGCTTGTAGCATCATACTCAAAAAGCCTTGAGGCTGTAATTGGTGCCAAAGGTGCTTCAACAAAGTATTGAGCAAAGGCTGTGAATACTTATGTACATGTGCTTTTTTGTTTTTTATTTCTAATAAATTTGCAAAGATTTCAAACAGACTTGTTTCACGTTGTCATTATGTGGTATTGTTTGTAGAATTTTGAGGAAAATAATGAATTTAATCCATTTTGGAATAAGGCTGTAACATAGCAAAATGTGGGAAAAGTGAAGTGCTGTGAATACTTTCTGGATGCACTGTAAATAAAATTGTTTCTATTGACCCCTGGTAAGGATAGTCTACTCTCGTGTTTTGGTTTTAATTGGGCTCATCCGCTAATCGTACGCCATTTTCAGTATTTTGTTTCATGAAGAAAGTTTGTTTATAAACTTACATTTGCGTAAAAATGTTTTTCATAATGTATGATCTAATAATGGTCTTAGCTTACCACATAGCCTACCATAAGATGTCTTTCTTGGAGTTGTTGAAACTGCTTGGGGACGAACCGAGCAGAATTTTGAAAGCTCCGCACATCCTTCGTCTGCAGTTCTCTGCGTAACTGTAAGTGTGTGCCCTGTCTCTCATGTTGCAACAACCAAGGCTTCACCGCACTACCTCTTTTGTTTCACTCTTCGTCTTTTCAGGTAAAGACGTAATATAGTAATAGTATAATATTGATTGTGGTTAAAGGATCATCCATTTTAAACCAGTATGACTGTCCATAAAAAAAGTAGGTTGGTGTTTGTTGGGGCAGCTTGGACATGACAGGAGTGTTTCCAAACACTCTAAATCCGACGGCCAACTTTTAAAAGTTTTAAAAGTGATTGTTGGCGTCTGTGAGTGCAGTGTGAACTGGGCTTAACTCGATCTTTGTGCTGCAATGCTTTTGAGACTCAGACGTTAGAACCATACTTTAATTCTCACCTTATTTTTGCTTTTTTCTTCTCTGTGTCTCTGTGTTGTGTGTTTTTTCTTCTTCCCCTCCCAGGTGAAAGTGATGCACAAACAGCTTCTCCTTTTCCACAACGCAATCTCAGCCTACTTTGCTGGCAACCAGCAGCAGTTGGAACAGACCCTCAAGCAGTTCAACATAAAGCTCAAACCTCCCGGAGCCGACAAGCCCTCCTGGTTAGAGGAGCAGTGAAAGTGCTCGTAGTACTCTCAGTCCTTCTGCAGGTTATCCTGACAGAGCAGGCATTAGAATAATGAGACAGACGCAGCCCAGCCACTATGGCAGCAGGGTAGCAAAAGGCTTACCATCCTGTAGCTGTTGTAGGAGCCCGGATCCCAAACTGCCTTCCCCCTCCATACTTTCCTCCTCTCTGCCTGACTGTCTCTTTGCTGAAATTGTGTTTGACCCTGAGAATAAGCACTACTCGTATCTACTTCACCCTAAAGGCTGGTCAAGTATTTGTTCGAACAAAAACTTAGTAACAACTGACCAAATCCTCCAGGAAATGTTGTCAGTCAGAACTCTAGTAGACTTTCAACTTTTCTCTCTCTTTCTCTCTCTGCTAATTCCTCAACCCCATTGCCCACGAAACAACCCCCACCCCGCTTTTCTCCACATGCAACATTTGGCTTCTGGATCTGGACTTGTAAATGTCTGAGAAAACTTGGTCCTAATTATTCAAAGGTTGAATTACTAGTCTGGTTGTAAATGACGTTTAGTTTATTTCATGAATGTCCTGGGGAAATTTGGGGCATGGCAAAAATGTGTGATTCCATGATGCAGAAGGAAAAAATAATGAATTGATCCAGTTGGTGCAAAGTGCTTTTACGTGATTGGATTCCTGATTGAGCCACGTGTCAGTTGTTGTAAATGAGTTATTTATAAATTTTATGTTGTGTGTTCGTTCTTTTTCAGGTTAGAACCACACTCCCATGTTATCCCCCCCCCCCCAAAGAAATGTACCTGTGTGTGCCCTTCTTCCAGTCAGATTTTGTAGAAAGGAAAGCTGCAGGTGTTTGTAATCACTGTCCATTTGCTCCTGCTCATCCAAATTAGACAAGTTAGAAATATTGTATTGTATTGTATTGTGTTGTACAGTTGGGGTGTAACGCTAACCCAGTATGACTGTTTACTGTGATACGGTGAATGCTGACATTGTACAATACTGGTATCAATCTCACAAACATTATTTTCAGGTATTATCAAAGGCAAAGAACGAACCTCTGTAGTGCAAAGAAATCCATGAGCTATCCAAATAACTTGGTTATCACTGTCATTGCAGTGTTATCATTTCATCCACTGTGGAAAATGGAGGCTGTAAGCAGATACAGTAGCAGACTGACATCTATGATATCGGCTTGTACAATTATCATATAAGTCACTCCCTTACTTCATTGTTTACGATCCTGGTCCTGGAGTTCCCCTCCCGCTCCTAACTCGCATGAGTTGAGTCATCAGCAAAGTAACAGGTCTGAACTAGGTTTATCTGAGTGAGACAGAGGAAGGGAACACCCCAGTACTCCTCGACCAGGATTAAGAAACACTACCCTGCTTTAATTTAATATTAATTCTGTTTTGTTATATTACTGAGTCTAACATCCAAAGAAAAAAAAAAAAAGTTTAGTTGCATTTAGACCATTTCAGCGTCGTTCATTCTCAACACTTCGACACTAAACTCCCAGGACACTTGCCAGTCAGTGGGTGTGTTTATACAGGACAGTTGTGATTAAATATTGTGGTATGTACTAATTTATGTATGTTTTCTTTGTGTGTATATCTGTTGCTAAGTTAACAATCAATGTTTAATCCAGGAAATATTAGTTTAGTGTAATGTTAATCTGTATGATTGATTTTATTTTATATATTTGGTTGTGATTAAAGTTGCCAGTGATCAACATCAGCATCATTATTAATCTTTACATCACAAACTGTACACTAAGGTGTCTGTTAAGGTTTCAGTGGTCATTTCCTTTTTTTTTTCTTTTCTCTTTTATATAAGTTTAATCTTGTATAAAAATGAAAGTAACTTTGTGTTTGAAATCCACATATTTCCCAATGGTCTCTTTTATGTTTTTTTTGTTTGTTTGTTTGTTTTTTGGTTTTTTTTTTTTTGGCCAAGAAGAACCCACAAAATTATATTTTGCCTTCATTTAATAGTCGCATGCCTCTTGAAATGTGACGCTGTAAAAATAACACAAAATATGATATACACTCTGAGGGATTCATTTATTTGTATCAAATGCTCACACAGTTCATCAGCCCCTGTCAAGACCAATAGCTTGAAATCTATGTGTCTATTTGGATATTTTAGTTTTAACACTGAGTTGGACTATACATTTGAAGTAAATACAGATATGGCCAAACTTTTGGACACAACTTTGAGGTTGAGCCTTCAGAGAAGCAATACTAAAGATGTTTCTAAAAAAAATTATATATATAATGTATTTTGATATTGGCTGTGCCTCGTGGAATATTTTGCATGGCTTTTCCAATAACCTCAGTTGTACATTTCTGTTTATGTGGTATGTTCATGTGTGAGAAGCGCCGCACACGCGTGATAATCTAATGTAGGAGAAATACTGTATCAATCACATGTTAAATTGTTTTATAAAATTCCTGTTCCCTCCTTGCCTACACTTTCCTCACTTTTATTTTGCTAGAATAATGTGTGTATGTATGTGTGTTTGTGTGTGTGTGTGTGTGTGTGTGTGTGTGTGTGTGTGTGTGTGTGGCAAAAGTGTTTTGTACATCCTTATTTCTTAGTCTTTAGACAATGTCAGGATAGAGGTACTGTGTAGCAAGGAAGAAGCATGAAGGACGGTTGTTGAAAAGAAGTGCTAAAATTATGAATCAGACCAAATCCAATTTCCGTCATACTCTAACTTTGTTTTTACAAATTGACTTGATGTCCTTTTTATTTCTGATTGATGTTATCAGAAGGGTTTATTACTAAAATGAGAGTCTCTCCTCATCCTGAGAGATTTGTGTGAAGTATGTTGTGTAAAATTGACATTTTAGGCTGCTCTGTGATACAGTAGTGTATGAATGATGTTTGCCTTTATTCCTAACGCTGACCAAACCCTCTGGAATATGGAAATGATATACTAAAGCCCACAAGATAAAATATGAAATGTTTGCAAAAAAAACCTGCCTTGTGTATTTTTATTGTGAGTTTCCTTGAGTGATGTTCGAAGTTGTTTAAACATTAAAACGCAAATTTTGCGCTCTCAGAGCTAGTTTTCTGTAGCCACGCATTATTCATGCATTGTGTGCTTGAGATTTTGGAGCATGAATGTCGCTGTTGTTTCAACAACCAAAGTTTCCGCTTGTAGCAGTTCCTGATATGGATTTCATGACACTACCACACACTCCCTCATACCACTAGAATGGTGTTAAAAGCGTTTTCCAAAACACACATACCTTACAGTTTAGAATGTTATTTCATTTATATACACTAACCATCCACCTGCACACCTCATTTATGCAGTTATCCAATCAGCCAATCGTGTGTCAACAGCACAATGCATAAAATCATGCAGATACGGGTAAACAGTGTCCGTTAATGTTCACATCAAACATCAAAATGAGGAAACAGTGATCTCTGTGACTTTAAACATGGCATGGATATTGGTGACAGATGGGCTGTTTTGAGTGTTTCAGAAACTGCTGATCTCCTGAGATTTCCACACACAACAGTCTCTAGGGTTTACACAGAATGGTGTTCCATTTTAAACAGAATTACTCTTAAAACTGCAACAACAACAAAAAAAAGGTAAAAATGTAGAGTTACAACTAACTTGGGTGACACAGTGGCACAGTGGGTAGAATTACATCTCACAGCTCCAGGGTATCTGGTTAGGTCCTGAGCTTGGGTCTGTGCAGTTTCTGTACATCTGGAAACAGTGGTGGCTTGACAGTTAAAGCTCTGGGTTACTGATCAGAAGTTCGGGGGTTCAAGCCCCAGGGAATCTGGTTAGGCCCTGAGCTTGAGCAAGGCCCTTAACCCTCTCTGCTCCAGGGATGCTGCATCATGGCTGACCCTGCTCTCTGACCCTAATGTGCTGGGACATGCAAAGAAAAAAGAATCTCACTGTGCTGTAATGTATATGTGACCAATAAAGACTCATTATCATTATTATCTTTTCTCTGTCTTCATGTGGGTTTCTTTCCACCTCACAGAAAAAGGAAGTGGATTGGCTACTCTAAATTGCCCGTGTGTGTGTGTGTGTAGTCCTGTGCCCTGTCCAAGGTGCATTCCCACCTGTTCCCAAGGTGGGCTCTGGATACCCCATGACCCTGACCAAGGTAAAGAGGTGACTGAAGAATGAAGAAACAACATGGAGGGAGGACATATTATATGCACTTGTAGATGCAAATGCTCTGTGGTTGTAGCGATAAAAGTGATGTGTGTGTGTGTGTGTCTGGTTAGTAGCCACATCATGCAAAATGTAGTGCATTCATAATTCTGCATAATAACACTGCAAATTATGCATTATTTAAATTAATGTACATTTGTACAGTTTCCTACTCACCTGTCTATTAGAATGAGATGGCAGTGTGCCAATCTATGTAGGAAAGTTCTGGAAGTTTTGAGGCGCTGTATATTGTACAGAGCAGTGGTTTTCAAAGTGGGGGCCGCCTGGGGGGCCTCAACAATTTGGTGTGAAAAATAAATAAATACATGATTTTCTCTTTCTCACTCTCAGACAACCACACAAGCACAATCAATTCCTTATCTAATGTAATGTAAAGATGCAAGATGTAATTATTAATAATAAAAAAAAGGGGGGATATATTCAGAAGTCTCTATTTTTAATGTGTTTTAAAGACATCTTGCAAAAGGGGGGCCTCGGTCAAATGTTAATGCCATTTGGGGGGAATTGCCCTGGAAAAGTTTGGGAACCACTGGTATAGAGCTCCGTTTTACACACAGCAGCTTCTCTCAGACAGTGGGTGGAACCTTCCGCGCAGGTGAGTGACTACCGGCTCTAAGGGGGCGTGGCTTAGCGAATTGATAAAGCGTCTCTTTATTTGAATGCTGGTGTTAAGGCTGGTTTGCTGCTTCTCTGCTGCGATGCTTGTCGGTTAAAACGTCTGGGGTTTTTTGGCTCTAGGTTACATTGGATTGTTCCAGTTCTGGTATATATGTTTTCTTTTAATGAGCTGCGTTTTATTGTGATATTTTTTCGTGTGTGTATTTGGCCTGCTCCTTTCTGTCCAGTCTTCAGAAGTGTTTGATTCTGGTTGTTTGGTGGATGTTAAGGAACTTTAGCTTTCCGATTAGACGACGAAAAAGAAATTAATGTTAAACTAACCGAACTGTTAATTTCGTCGTCTTTTGAACCTTCAACCATTTGTCTTGAAGTATAATAGTCCTTTAATTCACCTTGTACTTTTCTTGTCTTTTTAGAGATGCATGTTGTTTGTTTGTTTGTTTGTTTGTCTGTTTGTTTGTTTGAGAACTGTTATTTCCTATTGATATGTTACATAGAGTTTAGACTGTAAGCTGTAGGAAATGATCAAACCCCATAGTGTAATTTTTTGGGATACTTAAAAAAAGGCCTGACATTCTGTTTTAAAAAGCAGCATTTTTCTGTTCATGCGTTGTCTTACATAAACTGATCTGGCTTTGTGGTTGCATCTCGCCACCACAAAATGTTACCAGTCCAATCACTGTTTTATCAGCAGAAACATTTTTTGGCCTATGTTGTGACTTATGATTTCAGAATTAAACTCACTTGATTTTATAAATAAGTCAGACAAAGTGTGTGTGTGTGTGTGTGTGTGTGTGTGTTATATTGTGTTCTGCTTTTCTGACACTGAATTTTATGCAGTCCTGGCTGCAGTCTCTGTGTTGTCTTGTATGCTCCACCATAGTCTTGAAAGCATGAGATTTTATTCTAGTGTATGTATTTCTGAAAATTGGTTGACTATTCAATTTTTTCATCCTTTTCTGTTGAATCAGCTAACCTGGATCCTGCGAATCATCCACTCATTCGGAGCTGAAGTGGGCCTACTTGGGGTATCCAACCCATAATTTCTAATGGATGGTGTTGCCATGTCCATCGAACCTTCTCTTTTTTCTCCACCGCCCCCTCCTCCTCCACCACCTCCACCACCTCCACCCATCACAGGAAGCGAACCGTTCTCTCGCAGTGTTCACCGGCGCTCCAAGATGCGCAGCTTCAACTGGGACACCATTCCAAGGCATAGCGTGGTGGGGAAGCGCAACGTCTGGACATCACAGAAGAAGCTGGAGGATATTCCACTGGACACCAAGCGCATTGAGGAACTGTTTAGCCACAGTGAACGTCAGCAGATACCAACCAAGCATGGCACCGTCAAGAAGAGTGTGTGGGGCCTGCAGACCACCAGTCCTGAGTCAGAGATTGTGAGTAGTGTGTGTTTGTACCAGTTTTCTCAGGCAGGTGGAAAAGGCGTCAGCTGGAGATTGCAAACAACAGTAAGGAGGTTGTGGTGCCACATTTCGGTTACATACAGTGCATTTTTAGTGTTTTCAGTATATACTCACCGTCCACTTTTAACACATAACTGCACATTCATGCAGTTATCTAATCAGCCAATGATGTGGCGGCAGCAGCAAAATGCATAAACTCATGCAGGTACAGGTCAAGAGCTTCAGTTAATGTTCACATCGAACATTAGGATGAAGCTAAGGTGTGATCACTGTGACATGTGGCATGGATGTTGGTACCAGAAGAACTGGTTTGAGCATTTCATAAAGTGCTGATTTCCTGGGATTTTCACACACAACAATCTCTAGCGTTTAACCAGAATGATATGGAAAAACTAAAAACATCCTGTGAGCAGAGGGCCTGCAGGCTGAAACACCGTGTTGAAGATGGAGATCAGAGGAGAATGAGCAGACTGGTCTGAGCTGATAGGAATTCTATAGTAACTCAAATAAGCACTCTTTACAACCGTGGTGAGCAGAAAAGTCTGTTTCCATGAAAGCTTCCTGATTCCTGAAACACTCAAACCAGCCCATCTGGTACCAACATCCATGCCACGATAAAAGTCATGGAGATCAGTTTTTCTTCATTCTGATGTTTGATGTGAACATTAACTAGGTGGCGAGTATATATTTGAAGGAAACACTGTATCCCCGAGGAAGGTTGAACGTGAAGAGCACACTACATCTTGTTTTTATTAGCACTAAATCTTGCAACATTAACACTGTCATTCAGGTCCTTGAATTGTCTTGTAGTACTAAGACAAGATGCCTAGACTTGCAGCATTCTGTGGAAGACGTACCAGAATTGTATGGATCTTGGTTTACTACTAGATCTACAATGTTTTATTATCTCAGGGATGTGCTGAAGTGATTAAAAGCATTCACTTTAAAGAAGATATCAAAACAGTTAATTTAGAAGGGAACAACTGATGGAAACTGTTCCTGAGATTCTTGTGAAAGTCAGTCCGTTCACCTATAAAACTGGTCAAAAGTACCAAAGCCTGTTACCTATGGCAAATAAGCTCTTTCATGTTAGTTTTGTGTTTTTAGCAAGTTAAACGAATTGCTAAATGAAGTTAATGACGGCATGAAGACGTTCTCATTGCTTATAATGTGTTCCCAATAAATTCAGATACTTGTTCTTGTCAGTGATGATGCAAGAATTAAACGTCAGCTTTGAAAAATTATGCTTAACTTCGTTCTAAATTGCTGCTACTTTGAACCCCTACAGAGGACACGGTCATGATCTTTTTCAGAACAGACAGCAGCCTAAAAATGGAGCTTTCTCAGTGTACTTCACTAGCTAGCTTCTCAGCTGGAATATAAACACTACAGAGCTTTTAGTTGCATTGTTTAAGCTTTATTTGTTTATCCCTGTATGACTGTTTCCCCACAGAGCCATGTGATATGCAAATGGGGTGCTGTTGGAGGAAAATAATGGTCTGGTGTGACTCGATGCAACAAAGTTAATTATTTTAATATAAATGCACACACTTATTCCTCTTGTATCACAACGATTTGCTAAAGATTAACATTTTTATTTATTAAAAATGTGTTTATAATTAATGCTCTGTAATTAAGATGCAGTTATCATCAGCTTTTCTTTCTTTGTAACACCAAGCTGGTCATGTTACCAAGAAACCACAAAACCTGTCTATCCTGAAAACTTAATTCATTTAAACTTCTGCTTTGCAGCTGGATGTACTATCTGAGCTGCTGTTCTAGAAAATCGATCACCTAACATGTGTTGCAGTTTCACATGTTTGTATTGCAAAGCACATCACTGTACAAATTGTGCTGTACAATTGTGATGTAATACTTTTCCATGTATGGAGCAGCCCTTGTCAACTGTACCATGCATGTTCAATATTACAATTTCATATAATAGATTATTGTAAATTATTTGGATTTAGGCTAATTAGAATGTACATAAGAATTTCAATGTGATTTTAGTCCAACTAACACCCAATTTTAACACCCATTTAGACTCTAATACAATACATCTTCTTTTTTTTTTCCTATGATTTTTGATACTCTCATTGTTCATAAGATTGTAGAACTTTTATGTTTTTATACCACCACACTGCTGAATTTTCTGTTCTGCTTGATTAGAAATTGTTGGTTATTTTCTATAACAGCATGACAGGTTTTTATGACAGGTTTATATTAATGTGCTTGTTCTATTATGTAGTAACTGCTACTTGCTGATTGTAATTATTGATATGGTGAAGTTTATTTAGCATTTAGTCAGAGTTAAAGGTGTTCACATGGGTTTTAGGACCGGGGGAATCTTCAGGACAGAGGACTTTGAGCTTAGTAGTTTTCCAGTAACAAGATAAACTGCATTTTTTTGGTCCAGCAGGAAAAAAAGAGGTGTTGGTGAGGGAACAACTGTTTATATCTGTTAGAATGTAAGTGATGACCACAACTAACTTGTTTCACAGATTCCCCACAACATTAAATGCAACTATAAATTGACACAAGATATGCTATGATGTTATTTAATAAATTAAAAAGATAGCTTTGGCAAATTGTGCTGGTATATGAAGGGGAAAAAAACACTTCAGGATATTAAGTTACTGAGTAATAATCAAACTACAGTAATGGCATAACAGCATGCCCTGCTATCGATATTGTCCAAGCCCATGGTTCTATCCTGGAAAAGAATGGAATGGTCCCTTCTGGTGAACTTATTCATGAATGATTGAAAAATCCCTTAACACACAGTTAGGAAATGGCTGAATGTTTATTTGTTTGTCTGTGTATAGGAAACAGTTCTGACTGTAAGGCAGAAGTGGCTCAGGATGATTTAGTATTTATAATAATGGGAAGTGCGGAGATGCGTGTTATACAATGGGATATTTGTCTTGTTTTACCCATGTTCCTACTTTATTGTATTACCTTGATGATGGTGGCATTAAAATTTCCCTTTTTTTATACAAGCCTTTATAGATATTCAAATGAGAATTTGTTTGCATTCTCTTTGACAGGTCTCGATCCTTAACTCGAAGAGAAGTATGAATATTGGGATTCTCCTTAAGCAGTTTAAAAGGTGAGGTATTGTACAGAAGTAGATCATACTTGCTTATTAATAATTTACTCTAGGAGCACAATGCAGTCATACATGGCCCTCAAGCATTTTGTCAGAAGGGTGAATGTTTAATTAAAAAATAATTAATTGTTTCCGGTGTCACCCCCCCCGTAGAGACTATTATTTTACATTCAGGTTACAAGTAATTGTGTATATATACCATCACCTTTATTTATATTTGTGGAAATGTATGAGGAAGTACATATAATTTGGAATGATTACTTTCAATACTGAAATAGTGAACATGTTCTGAACACTGTAAACACTGATGTCCCAGTCTATACTACTGATGTGTACAGCAGTGATATATATAATTTTTTACTTTATTTAACTTCAAATGCTAATTAGAAAATTGAAATTCAATTACATATGCAAGCACACTTCTCGTGTGAGTGCCTATAAGTTGACTTATAATTGAATTAATTATTAAGACAACTAAATGAAATTAAATTCTTAACAGACATAATTAATTAACTAATTATAATAACACCATCTGACATTTCTAACCTTGATCATTATTTTGCTTCCTGTAAATAGTTGTTTTCAGTTTTCTGAAATACTAATAAGAGCAACCAATTTTCTTAGAGATCAAATGTTTTATGTATCCAGGTGGCCAAATTATGCTGTAACGACACACTGACACCACATTGTCTTGAGCTGAAATATTAACTCTGCTGTGTGGACAACATTATATTAAATTAAACATTTTCTCATGAGATTATTTTCTCATGAGAATCATCAGAGGTCCGTGCATTATGAATCTCTGCATGGCCCATTGAAGCCTGTCATTTGTAGGAATTTATTCCAAAACAACAATGTTGCCAGTTTCTGTTTCTTCCCCAATTTCTGTTAGAGCTTATGAAAATCATGGATCACTGAAGTGTGGAGGTGGATATGTGGTTATGGAATTTAAGACTTGAGCACCTCCTGTCCGTTCAGTACTACAGAAGACTATTTCTGTTCATAATGTTATGTTTGTGCTTTGACTCCCCCTGCAGGCCAATTCAGGACATTGTTGAGGACATCAGTGAGGGAAACATGCGATTTGCTGCTGGTGGACTGAGAGAGCTGAGCAAGCTGCTGCCTGATGATGTTGAGGTACACTGTACAGCTTGTAGCACTATGTAGCATGAAACTGTAGCATTATTCTCTCGTGTATTGATCACTTGGGTACAAATTAAGGGTGGACAGAATGGATGTTTTGTCCACTTTAATCCAATTTTAAATTATCCATTCAGGAAAAAAAAAAAGTTGAACAATATTAAGTATAATATGAAAAATTTTGACATTCCTCTTTGTGGTTTGCTCAATACAGTGAATATAAGTCTACACACCCCTGTTAAAATGGTAGGTTTTTGTGTTAATCATGTCTGAACTTTTTCCACCCTCAATGTGAAATTATAACATACTAACTAACTGAACAACAATTAAACATTTTAGGGAAAAATAAACAAGTTACAATAACCTGGTTGCATAAGTGTGCACACCCTTTTATAATTGGGGATGTGGCTGTGTTCAGAATGAACCAATCACACTCAAGCTCAGGTTCAAAAGTAATTATCATACAGCTGTCATCAGTGAAATTATTCTGATTAACACCAAATAAAGACCAGCTGTTTCTTCACATCTTCTTGGTTTCATCTGACTGCTGAAGCCATGGTCCTCAAACAGCTTGCGAAGCATACGTGGTATTTCATTTGTCTACAGGAATCAATCAGGAGGGGGGTATAAAAGTACTTCCAAAACATTAGATGTACCATGGAACACTGTGAAGGCCATTATCAACAAATGGAGAAAATGGAGCACCAAAGTGACATCACAAAGAACAGGACGTCCCTCCATATTTTATAAAAGGACAAGACAAAAACTTACCAGGGAGGATTCCAAGAGACCTACGGCAACATTAAAGGAGCTGCAGGAATATCTGACAAGTACTGATTATTCTATGCACTCTTTTTTTAAAAAAAAAAAAAAAAAAAAAAAAAATTAATTTTTTTTTAGCCCAACAGCTGGGTAAATATAGGACCAAACTCATTTTGGACTAAACTAACCCATCAATCTGGGTTGTTAATTTTAACCCAGAAAATGGGCTGTTTTTCAACCCAAATGATGGTTTTCATTTTTACAAAAATGCTGGGTTAATTTTATTTTATAAATGGGTTAATATTTTCAGGGCTATTTTTACCCTTTGAAAAGTATATAAATGTTTTTGAATGATCTAGCCAGAGCCCAGACCTGAATCCAACAAAAAATTTGTGGGGTGACCGGAAGCAGGCTATACACAGGAGATGCCCTTACAATTTAATGGATTTAGAATGTTTTTGCAAGAAAGAGTGGGAAAATATTGCTAAGTCAAGATGTGCCACACTGGTTGACTCTTGCCCAAAAAAAGACAGCGGTGTAATAAAATCAAAAGGTGCTTCTACAAAGTATTATATTGGGGGTGTGCACATTTATGCAACCAGGTTATTGTAAAAAAAAAAAAAAAAAAACATTGTTCTTATTTTTCCCAAAAATGTTTTCTGATCTGAGCTGATTTTATCTTGAGTTTTTTTTTTTACCTGCCATTTTAACAATGCCATGTAGACTTTTTAAATATCCACTGTAGCTCTGAAAATTAAAAGGGAAAGTACCTGAAGCATAACTCCCATTGCTTACTTGTAAGAATGTGTTTGGTAGGTGTGTGGGGGTGTGTGTGTGTGTGTGTATATGTATGTGTGTATATATTTATATTTGTATTGCTATACATTCAAAAGGGATGCTCTGAACATCTCACTGGCACTTTCATTGCTAAGAAGTGAACTGAATTTTGCAGGTGAAGAAGCTGTTGTCATTCCATGGTGATGCGTCTCAGCTTGCAGAGGCAGACCGCTTCTTCCTGATGCTGGTAAATGTTCCAGGGTGAGTTTAATGGCTCCGAAATTTCCATAGGATTAACAATTAGCATCTGTACTTGGTTTCATTATATTTAAGCATGTGTTTTTGGAGATTATTAATTGTTAGTCAGAATATGGTTTGCTGATCTGGCTTCCGCCCTGCAGTTATTAGGGTTTAAAAGCCCTTCACAGCAGCCGTCCAGAGATCTGGGTCAGATTGAGTTGTTGATGGATTCTGTGTTTGCAGATATGAAGAAAGACTGAAAAGCTTGCTCCTCAGAGAGGAGTTCATGCCCTTTATAGAGGAGATGAGAAAATCCATTTCCATCATGACTGCAGCAGCTAATGGTATTGTGCATTATCTTTAAAAATAAATAATTTAAATACTTATTTCTGTGTTATTCATTAGTGTTATTTATTCATTAGTTTTGATACTTTACAGTTCAAAAAAACAATCAGTATTTTGTATAATTCTGATGAATTAGCCAAAATGGTGCATGATGAAGAGTTTTTCATGAGTTGTTCCAAAATATAGAACATGTTTGTCACTGATTATGATATTACATGATTTGAGGAATATTTTCCTAATTAGCGTATTGATGCCAGACAAACCTTTCTTTCTTACTCTCACAGAGCTGCTGGAGTGTGATGATCTACACTCTATAATTAGACTCGTGCTCAAAGCTGGAAACTACATGAATGCTGTGAGTTGTTGTTGGTTTTTTTTTTTTTTTGGTTTGTTTTAGATATATATTAAGCAGTGCCCTCCGCTAATATTGGCACCCTTGATAAATATGAGCAAAGAAGGCTGTGAAAATTGTCTTTAGTGTTTAACCTTTTGATCTTTTGTTAAAAAAATTTACAAAAGTACTCTGTTCTCATGGATATCAAACAATTGCAAGCACAACAAAACAAATATAGATGTGCAACAATTTTTGGCACCCCTATGAATTCCTATGAGAGAAATGTATTTGAAGTATATTCCATTGATATTTTACATTTCTTAGTACACCTGGGTGACTAGGAACAGGAAATTGTTCAACCATGACTTCCTGTTTCACAGGG